>NC_090438.1:515081739-515384769 GCF_031143425.1 Pleurodeles waltl
CTCTGTGGTGGTATGGGTTTGTGCCTGGGTAACCGACTGTCTAGAGGTCCCTGATGGGCCAGGTTGTTCATCCAGATCCAGGGGTGCAGAGCTGCTGTCATCACTGTGGGCCTCTTCTGTGGGGGGACTGGATGTTGCTGGCAAATCCTCTCCAGTGACGTTGTGTGGGGGAACCTGTGGGGATGTAAATGCAGTGTTATTGTTCTGCGTGTGCCATCTTGCGCATGGGTGTGTTCCCCTGTATGGTTGTTATTGCCCTGGCAGCTTAGGCTTGTGTGAGTGGTGATTTGGTGGGCTAGGTGATTGTCTTAAGTGTGCATGCTTTGGTGATGGGTGTCCATGCAGGTCTGTGATGCGTTGCATTGGTGTTGCATGCAGGGCTTAGTTGTGGGAGGGGTGGGTTGTGATGGTGGGGTGTGTGGGAGGTGGTGGAGTGATGGGAGTGAGGGTGAGCGTGGGGGTATGTGATGGCATGTAGGTAGGAGGGTGAAAGTATTAAAGATATGACTTACCAGAGTCCAGTCCTCCTGCTACTCTTGCCAGGCCCTCAGGATGCAGTATTGCCAAGACTTGCTCCTCCCATGTTGTTAGTTGTGGGGGAGGAGGTGGGTGTCCACCGCCAGTCCACTGTACTGCTATCTGGGGTCTTGCTACCACGGAACGCACCTTCCCCCGTAGGTCGTTCCACCTCTTCCTGTTGTCATCCCTTGTTCTTGGGTGCTGTCCCACGGTGTTGACCCTGTCCACGATCCTCCGCCATAGCTCCATCTTCCGGGCAATGGATGTCTGCTGCACCTGTGATCCGAATAGCTGTGGTTCTACCCGGATGATTTCCTCTACCATGACCCTTAGCTCCTCCCCTGAGAACCTGGGGTGTCGTTGTGGTGCCATGGGTGTAGTGTGTGGTGTGTGTGAGGGTGTGTGGGGTGATGTGTTGGTGTGTGTGCTGTAAGGTACGTGGATGGTGTATGGGTGATGGTGATTTGTGGCTCTTGTTCTGTGGGTGCTCTAGGTCTGTCTCTCTCAGTTGGCAATATTTTTGAGTCGTAAGGGGTTGTGGGTAGTGTGGTTGTGTGTTTTATAGTGGTGTGTGTATGTGTGTCAGGTGTGTGTAGTTTGAATTGTCCAATGTGGTGTTGTTTTGTATGTGTGTGTGTATTTTGAGAACGGCGGTATGTACCGCCAATGGTTTACCGTGGCTGAATGACCGCCGCTGTGATTCGTGGGTCATAATATTGTCGGTGTAGTTCTGTTGGCGTAATGGTGTGGGTTTTGCTACTGCCAGTTTATCACTGACCTTTGGGCTGGTGGACTTGTGTGTGTGGCTGTTTAGTGACGGATTGCTATGTGTGTGTCATAATATGGGTAGCGGTAAACCACCGCAGCGGCGGCATGTTGGCGACAGTCAACATGGCGGTAAGTGGTACTTACCACCAATGTCATAATGAGGGCCAATGTCTCACACTTTCCATAAGTTATTTATGTATTTATGTTTATTCTAGGGGTCTCATTTATGAGGCCCTAGTGGCACAATGCGCTACCGGAACGTAATTTTTTTTTTACGCTCTGGCGGCGCAGTGTGCCTTCCCATATTTGCAAGGCCACGCAAAGCCACCTTGCATGACCTTTCATGGCCTTGTAAATATGGACCCCTTTCACGCATAACATTGCTTGAAAGGGGAGTTCCAGGGGTGTTGCTTGGGGTGTTCCCACGCAACACCTATGGAACACAAGAGATTCTGATGCATTCCCTAATTTACTAGACTAGGAATGCGTCAGATTCCTATGCCAACTCAGGGGTGGTGTAAAAGTGACCCAATGGGGAGAAATATATTTATTTCTCCCTGTTTTTTCCTCTTTCTATGGGTGCTGTAGAAGGCAGCACACATAGAAAGAGGAAATCACTTCTGCCCTTTCCCAGTGGCGCAGGGTGGTGCAGCAAGGTACTTGCTACGCTGTCCTGCGCCACGGGCCTCGTAAATGAGACCCTAAAGGCACTAGCTTGTGACAGGTAGCTACCTCATAGCGCTAACAGTGTCAGAGACTGAAAGTTCTCTATTTGCTCCTATCCATGGTTCAGGTCATATAAGGGTATTTAATACTAGGATTCATTAGTGCTTGAACTGCATGCAATGGCGTCCTGTTATGTGTGAAGAGAGGCAGGGCCAATGGTACCTTGACAAGAGTGCAAGAATTTTTTAAAGAGGCTTGTTTCCAGTTTGTTCTTGAAATTGAGAGCAGTCGGTTTCAGTGCTTTAAATGGGCCGGTCCTCACCAGTACTTAGGGGCGTAGCTTGGTCAGTAAGATTGGAGGGGTGTAACCTTCAGATTTTCTGAAAATCAGGCTGGCATATAGGCATTGATTATGAGTTTGATGGTCCCCTGACTGCCATGTTGGCGGTGTGACCGCCAGCGGTGTGACAGAGTGAACCGCCGTATTACAAGTATGGCGGTCGTAGAAACAGAAGACTGCCAGCGGTCTGCCAGCACTGCCAATCAGCACAGACCACCATGGTCTCCCGGAAGCACAAACAGGCCGGCGGAGCCTGTGTTTCCGTCGGAGTCATTACGAGGTTGCACACTGCCAATGTTGCCGTGGCGGTCTAACCACCAGGGAGAAGCTGGTGGAAATGGACAGAATATAGGGAGACACTCAACTGCAGATAGCTGCACACGTCCAGAGCTGCCATGGAGCCCTTTGCAAATGTCATGCCGCTGCTCATGGTCACCGAAAGACAACAAAATCAACGCCACCGTGGACAACAGCAACCATAAGCAGACACACCTACCTGCATCATAACCTTAAAAATAGCTTGTAGCGCTGGCAACAAATAACAGGGGGGGATGCCACCGGCAGTAGGTACACATCTCAAACCACCCACACACTGACATAGAGCAACATGGACAACTACACTCTCACAATGCGCACACTTTGGCCTGCACACTCACACTGCACGGCATACACTACACAAATGCACACAGCCACACACGTGAGGCACAGGGACACTGAAGGCTACACAACATCATCACACACAGTAACAACAACACATCTACAGCACATATACAAATCACACACTCACATTCAAAACTGGCCAAGGACTGTCCACACGTACAACACACATATTGATCCACGTTGCATGGAATACATACAACCCCACCAAGAAATAACCCTGCAGTGGACACATACATTACACACATCACACCACAATGGCATACACAATAGACAGAGAGACAAATAGTTCAAATAGACCAAATGCACCATACCAGCAATACCTGCACAGATGGGATGGGAGCATAAGGAGCATACGTGGAAGCAGGCTGTACTGGGACATGTCAGGTTGAACAGGCCCCTCAAACAACACACGCACAGGAAATGGCCCTAAATGGATCTCAGGGACAAACAATACCAAAACCAGTTGTCATGTACAGCTACACAGTGGGGAAGAGCAAGTCAACAAAGCACATACAACTCCATCACCATGGGACATACCTCTACACACACTAGCTGCAAGGGCCACACACCAAAATGGACACATGCACACCTAAATGCTAAGCAATCTAGCACAAATTAACACATTGCCAGAATGCAGGCCATTGGGGATCACGGTCCAACAGGCACCCCACCCACATTGGGAGGACAGCCCCAGCTGGACCTCCACATTCTTCCTGGCCCAGGGACTCAGTCCTCCCACCTCTTTCTGCAGTGGGTGCTCCACCGGCTGTGGATGCCCAGGGTCTGCACCTTCTTGGCGATGGCTCTCCAAATCCGTTTATTTTGATGGGTGTTGACCTGCATGGATGCACAAACACAAGCCAGGAAATTATCTCCCCAGATCACATCCAAAATGGCAGATTACATACATGTCAGTACACATTGCAATGAACAATCTGTTTAGCCCAAAATGCCCAAGTGGGGCACATACAAGTCACTGAGTACACGGACAAGACTACAAACATTTCCCAATCTCCAGGCCAAACCACCACCCTGCTTGGACCTCCACTAACTAGGTTGGTCAACTGACATCTTGTGGGATATGCCCTGGTATTCTGACAGAGATTTCAAAAACTGTGGGACGCAACACAACTCTGTGGCTTCCTAAGCCACTGCGACTACAGCTATATAGCCTTTACTACAAATGTTGGCACACATAGCCACAATCTAGCCTATCAGGAGGAAATATATGTTGAAGTACAGGAAAAAAAGTGGATATGAGGCACCTACCTGCTCCTCTGGTGCACCATAGAGCTGTCTATACAGGGGTAGGACCTCCTCCACCAGCTTCTCCTGCTCCTCCATGGAGAAGGCATGGGCCCTATCACCTGATGGACGTGGCATGATTGCTTCCAGAGGCGGTACACAGCAGCTAAGGTCATGGAGGCCCTGCTGGCAGCAGTGTCTCTTCACCATGCCATCCTCATGTGGGCATTTCACAGGTGTGACATTCGTATGTAGCTGTTGCTGTCCTGGCAGATGAAGTGGGCATGGATTGATCCAGATAATGTTGCTCACAGATTAGGGGTGTATGTGCCCCTTGCCAAAATCAACTAGGATAGTGGGTGGGAGGAATTCTGAAGTGCACAATAAATGTGTTTGATGTGGTGTGTTAGTCCAATTGTCTCATGTGTGTGATCATATGGCCTTGATGCATTCTGTCATCCAGTGCAATCCATGCATTCACTTTTCAAATAATGTTGACAATGATCCGGTATGACCTGTATGCAGCTGTCAAAGTGTTTCCTCATTGCAGGCCACAGTGCCTGTGCCACTATGCTGACATAGGTTTGTATCATACCGCCAGATGCTTGTTCATTGTAAAAGGAAGGACCTATGATTAGGGACTGTTGCACTGCTCTCTGTCTGTGTCATGGCATAGTCAAGTTGGTAGACCTGGTTTTGGTATGTGATAAGGCTGAAGCTGGTGACAACATCAACTAATCTGTTGGTCTATTCCATGGGACAAGGTCTGACATAGCCCTTTCTTCTGTGGACTAGGGACAATACCTTGAGATAGCTAGCCTGACTCAACATAGTTCTGTCATTCTTAGCTATGACAGTCCAGACATGGAGGCAGCCTATGAGCTGTACAGTGCAATACAATGATTGGTGTGAGAAGTCACTTGTGTCATTGTGTTAGTAGTAATCCTCTGCATGGCACTACCTGTGACATATCCCTCCTTCCATTACCATCTTAAGTATTCATCATTGGCATCACATGGATTTAACATTCAAAATCTCACAATGATGACAAAGTACTAGTAGGCATTGTTTTAGTGTTAGGTGTGTTTATTTACATGTGCACACAAAATAAAGGTAAAGCTATAAAAAATAAATTGACAGTGAAGGAATCAGTCATGGTTGAAGTAATCATTATGATAGATGCCACACACAAAAGAGTTTAATCAGGAAGGTGCCTTTGAGCTGTCTTTAATGTTTTTGGGCACAGTGAGCTGTCCTTCCTGTCCACATTTTTGGCATCTTGGCACAGCTGCTCAAGATGGATCTAGGTGTTTATCCACGTCACAGAGTGTACCATGGTCTGTATCTTGGTCCCTCCCAGGTGGGTAAACTACATCTGTGAGTTCACAGGCAGATGTACATTGTAATGGACACCGGCCTGGTTCTTCGAGTTACAGAGACAGCCCCTCCTTGGATATACAGTGATGGTACTTCAAGATATACACACTATATACATTGGTCATCCTCTCAGGTGAGTACAGTTTCATTGCAAGTTCACGTACAGGGATATTTGAACAGTTTCACAGTGGGCTGATGTTTCGCATTGGGTATACAGTGCCTCCTGGCCTGAGCATTGCTGTCAGTACCTGTCCTACACACAGACTATACAGATGCCATCCTCTCAGGTGAGTACAGTTTATTAGTTGAGTAGAGGGAGAAGGGTCATAATGGCAGAGGACAGTGTTGTGGCCGAGTAGAGTGAGAGTAGTAGTGCCTCCTGGCCTTAGCATTGCTGTCAGTGCCTGTCCCACACACAGACTATACAGATGCCATCCTCTCAGGTGAGTACAGTTTATTAGTTGAGTAGAGGGAGAAGGGTCATAATGGCAGAGGACAGTGTTGTGGCCGAGTAGAGTGAGAGTAGTAGTGCCTCCTGGCCTTAGCATTGCTGTCAGTGCCTGTCCCACACACAGACTATACAGATGCCATCCTCTCAGGTGAGTACAATCCAATGTAGAGTTTGTACTAAATGTTAAAATTGAGTAGGCTACACTGTTCTGGTTTTAGTAATGGAACAGTGCCTGTTGGAATTTGTAGTGCTGTCAATCCCTGTACTACACCCACTATACAGAGATGTAGTTCCCCCACCCCCAGGTAAGTCTAGTTCATATGTTGGAGGCCAGACATTGAATGGGGCGACGGTGAGGGTGGTAAAAGATGATCAGTGAGCATGCATGCCAATACATTTTGGTGCCATTTTTATAGTTATGACTTATGCGACTCCACTCCCACAGGTATTCCTGTCAAACTCTCAGGATGCAGGGTGGCCAGGACCTTCACCTCCCAGGATGTGAGTTGTAAGGGAGGAGGTGGGGGCCCACCAACAGTCTTCTGGACATGCAGCTGGTGCCTGGATGCCATGGAACAGACCTCCCCCTGAGGTCATTACACCTCTTCCTGATGTTGTCCCTTATGCAGGGGGTGGGGCCTACAGGAATTCACTCTGTCAACTATCCTTTGCCACATTTCCATTTTCTTTGCGATCATAGTAGGCTGAACTTGGGCTCCAAATAGATGTGGCTCTACTCTAATGATTTCATCCACCACGACTCTTAACTCATCTTCTGTGAAAAAGGGATTGTTCTAGGGGGACATGGTGATGAAATCCAATAATCAATGATAAAGATAGGTGCTGGGAATTGAGACGGTGACGGTAGCAAATGGAGTGGAGGGTTGTGTTGGGGGTGTGGGATATTTGCTGACTGATAGATGGAGGGGTGCCAAATAAATTGGAAATTTTATTTTCTTGGTCCCTCTGGATGGTGTATTTTGTGTGGGAGTTGCAAAGGATTGTGGTGTGTGAAATTATGTATTTTATAGTGTGGTTTGTAGGTGTGTTGGGGGTGTTAATGTGTGTCAGCTGTGTTGTTTTTAAAATCATCCAATATGGTGTGGTGTATTACTGTGGTGGCCGCAAACCACAGTGGCTTGGACCCCCATGGGAGGACCACCAGAGAATGACTGCCACTGCAATTTTGAACTTGCAGTAGGTTCGGTGGTTGGTTGATGGGCTGTTGGTGCTGGTGGTCGGACCGCCTATTTCCCGCCCTCCAACGTACTGGCAGTGTTGTTTTTTTGGCTGGGTTTAGTCGGTCCTAGCTGTGTAACTTGTAATACGGTTGCCCGTGTAACTCATAATATGGTGGTCCGCCAAACTCATAATACATTATACTAGAAGCAGGGCGCATGGTTAGGGGCCTTACGGGCCTTACAGGCAGTGGAAAGTGAGAGGAATGCAGATTAGTTGGAGTACTAAGAGAGAAAAACCAAATATTTTGTAAAATAAGCAAAACTTTGAGGACTTTCAAAACAGAGAGCGAGAGTGTGTGTCTGCATTTATGTTTGTGTGTATGTGAAAAATTACTGGTGAAATCCGACTGATATCTCAAAATACCTAACTGAAAGCACCTGGACCCAAGGGCACAGGTACGTGGGGGTAGGTGGCATGGGAGGAATGCAATGGGTGTGATTGGGGCTGCAAGGGATACAACTGGCCAGGACACCATCTCCTAAGTCTTGGGAGCCTACCAACAGACCCACGGTGTGATGGGCCAGGTACTTGCCATGATGAGGGACATCAAGCAGCTGCAGAAGGATAACCACCAGGAAGTCATGCAAAAGTGGGAGGCCCACAATGCCAACATACCTTCCCTAACAGGGGTGCTGAGAGACATTAACACCACACTGAGTAGGTTATGCCCAGCACAGCAGGCTCCTTCCATTTGCCATGTTACATCAGGCCCCTCTACATCTGTGGCAGCCAGTGGAATGGAGGCTCTGCAAGGGGAAGGACATGCCTCAGACACTCCTGCTTCTGTAGCTGAAGAACCTTCCCCCTGCAAACGTGGACATCCACCTAAACATCCAACAGGAGCAAATGCCAATGCCTCAACTACTGCCAGGAAGTGATCCTCTATACATTGGTTCCCCTTGTGTGTCACAGATACACCCTGTTGACAGTTTTACCACCACTCTCCATTTTCCAAAGGCACAAGGACACTGGACTTGAGACTTCAAATGTTGCAGCAGCTACCTTGATGATTACATCCACCATGACTCAACCCTTCACTGTTTGCACTAATGATTTCATCCTATTTCTTTCACCTCCTGTGCACATATAAATAAACACAACTAAATCATATATCTTGTTTGACAGTCATTTCTTTGGTACATTGAAACTGAAAAAAGTTGTATACACATGATATTCACACATGTTCCCATTCTCTAAAGTTCCAGTTCACATGTACAGTTGTTTGGCTGTCCAAATAGACAAACAGATTGCTTCAATGCTTCATCAGCTAAAGCCTTATCACATTCCCATACCATGTCTCCCAAAGAACTATACCCCATATTACTGAGAGAGGCAAGTACAAATGTCCCCAGTCACTGAACCTTCCACTTACCATGGTCAGGTATCCGTAGACATGCTACTCACCTATGTCAGTCTTGACACTCATGCACAGTGGCCTGCAATGAGGAAACATAATGACAGCTATATACAAGTTAAATAGTATCATTATCAAACCAATGACAAGTTAAAGGTGATGGAGTACACATGATGGCATGTGTCAGAGACAGAAGGGGACACATATGACACCACTGAACACAGACAACATGGCACACAGGTCTATTGTGGGGAACAGTACACTACCATCCCACTGTCCTGACAGGTTGGGCATGGAACTCAGACACCACCAATATGATGCCTTACGGTATCTGGATCTATCCATGTTCACTTCACATGTCAGACCTGCAAATTCCACCAGCCTGTGACACAATTCAGATTTGAGCACATGAGGATGACCTTGTGAAGAAATCTGCAAAGTAAAAATGTAATACAAAAGGTATAGGCAGGTAATGAAGACCCATAAAGACATGTTCCAAATACAATTGTCAGACTGACTGTGCAGGGTCACAAACAATAACAAATGAGATCATCAGGATAGCACAACTCCATTTACAATTTTTCATGCACACCTGAGCTTTGTACTGCTAAGCAACTAATGAACTGTCTGATGGTCCTACTAAGACCCTTCACAAACATATCTAAGCCCTTCAAATCTACACTGAGTGAAGGATTATATAGAACAACACATACCTATAGTCAATTGAAGTGCTGATGTATGAGATCTGCACAGCTGTCTCCACCTTCATCCTCATCACTGTCATCCTCACTTGGCAATTCTGCATTCTCACCCACTGGAACCGCTGGCTCTCCCTCATCTGCCATATGTGGGATCTGACGTCTCAGGGAGAGGTTGTGGAGCATGCAGCAGGCAACAATGGTTTTGCAGACTTTGGCAGGTGAGTTGAGAAGGGATCCACCTGACCTGTCAATGCAACAAAATCTAGCTTTTAGGAGTCTGCTCCACGAAACGCCTTGTCCTTCCATGTGCCTCATTGAAGTGAACTTCCCCTGGCGTAGGTGGGTACCTCACTGGTGTCAACAACCAGGGACCCTTTGGGTAGCCAGAATACCCAGTACGGAACCGTTACATGCGTGCAGACATTAATATTGGACATCCTTACATCAGACATCAGACATCAGATACTCACACTTATCACATATATGACTTAGGAAACCAGCCAGGCCCTCTCTGTGTACTGTCGTGTCATCAGCTGTGGGATATTGCTGTTCCCCATGATGAAGGCATCATGAACTGAACCCGGGTACTTTGCACATACTTGAGAAATGTAGAGGTCAGCCAAACTGACAACTTGAACATTTATGGAGTAGAAGTTCTTCCTGTTCTAATAAACCTGTTCATTGTCACTTGGGGGAACCACGGCTACATGTGTTCCATTAATGGCTCCCACCACATGTGGGATGTGTGCCAAAGCATAAAAATCTGCCTTCACATGGGCCAAATTCTCACATTGTGGAAATCTGATGTAGCTGTTGAGGTGTTTTAACAATGCAGAGAGTACATCAAGACCAGACTGAACATAGGCTGGGACTTGCCTGCAGTTAGTGCCACGGTATTCAGAAAGGACCCTGTGGCTAGGAAATGCAGCACTGATATGACTTGTACAATGGGTGGTATGCTACTTCGATGACGAATGGTAGGCACAAGATCTGGCTCCAACTGACGACACAGATTCATGATTGTCTGCCTATCCAGGCGGTAGATCTGGATGACATTTCGATCCTCCATGGTCTGCAGGTCTGCTAGTGGATGGTACACTGCTGGTTGTCTGATCCTTCTCATTCCAGGGTAGCTAGATGAAGGAATACAAGAAGGTATGTCGATCAGTCATTGTGTCCATTTTAAGTCTGAATGCACATATGTCACACGTGATGCGTGGACATGCAATTTGACATAGTTAAACATGGTGCACAGGACATACCCAGGTAAATGAAGGCCTATTGCTGCACTGTCATCCCCTTACCTCAATTATGACTAGTAAATGGACACGCATGTCACTGAAAGTCTCAGTAATAATGATCGTCATATCATGTTTGTCACATGATAGGCACTAATACCATCTATCTAATTGCCATGAGGGTGTAGAGCATGCCACTAATGATACATGACTCACATATCATGTATCACAAAACATATATATTTAATCGGGTGTTAAATACATGGTTGCTCGCAGCCAGCAAGGAATACTGTGGTGTAGTTTGTTATCTCATGAAGGATCTTTAATAGGACTTTTCTGACCATCAAAGAACCTTAAAATGGTAGCTGCCTGACCTACTATACTGGACATTAGGAAATTACCTATGTCGTGGCGGAAGTCATCATGGCGGTAGGTGGATACTACCGTGGAGGGAATTGCCATTGGAACACATTGCTGACTCTGGCAGTTTTGGCCCAATGGTGATGTCCGCTGGCGGTGACGGTGTCCTACATGGCAGATGTGACCACCATTTCATACTTCATCTCTCACTTGACTGCTGATAATGCTGCCAGCAAGACCTCCACGACTTGAGCTGCTGTGTACTGCCTCTGGGACCAATCATGCCATGCCCTAGAGGTAATAAGCCCCTGCCTTCTCACCAGAGAAGCTGGAGAAGCTGGTAGAGGAGGTCCTACCCCTGTATGAACAGCTCTAGGGCGCACCAGAGGAGCAGTTAAGTGCACCATGTGGACAAATATTTCCTTAGCCCAAGTATATCTTGTGAAACTAAGCTAAGGCTGATGGGCAACGTTTCTGAATGTGTGCTTAATGTCTGTAGGGTGCCAAAGGTTTGATAGAATGGAATGAGTACCTGGTCATGTACTGGTGTTTGGTGACAGATTGTGAGTCCTAAGACATCGTGGAGAGTGTTTGATGTATGTTCCCTGACCCACCTTGTAACAGTTGCACAAGGTCAGTGGAGTTGGTATACCAGACTCCTCCTGATATTGCATATTTGCAAATGTGTTTGCTGTCTGGTCGTATGTGTTGACTTGACAGCTGGTGCTGAAGATGCATGTTGTCTGCCTGTTTCCACCTCTCATCTGGCCTGACTGCATATGCTCATCTATCAGTGTAGGGGATGTTAATGACAGTCTGTGTTTGGCTTGTTGTACCAACTACTTTTAACCCTGCTTGTTGTAGTATGGTACATGTGGACAAGACATGCTTTCCAATCTATGTCATCCATGCAGCTCAGCGCCCATCATAAAAAGGGGATTTGGCATGCCATCACCAAGAAAGTGCGGTCCCTGGGGATCCACAGCCAGCAGAGTACACACTGTCGGAGCAGGGGCCCAGCTAGGGTATCCTTCCAATGAGGACCGGGTGCCCGTCGGACATTGAACCTCCTAATGGCCCGCATTTTGGCAGTGGCCTACCCGGGAGTTGGATGGGCGTTTGAAGGCAGCACAGCAGCCACAAGAGGGTAAATAAGGGGGTCATTCTGACCTCGGCGGTAAAAGTCGCATACCGCCAGCCAGAAGACCGCCATAACACCGCTGCGGCCGCGGTAAACCGCCACGGTCATTCTGACCCGCAACTGGCAAACCGCCAAAAACCCGACATCCACAAAAGTCCGCCACACCAAAGGTCAGCGGGAAACTGGCGATGACCAAACCTCCACCGTCACGCCAACAGAAATACGCCCATACCATTCCGACCCACAAATCCCTGCAGCGGTCTTTCAACCGCTGTATTCCATTGGCGGTACACACCGCTGCGGTCAAAATACACACACCTTTACAAAACACTACCACATTGGATAATTCAAAATACACACACCTGAGACACATACACACACCACTCCCACACACCCAATTAAATATAAAACACACACCCACATCACCCACAAGTACACCATCACACAGAGGCAAATCACAACATCACCCACACAATTTCCACGCACAAAACACTATACACCACCACACCCACCACACTCTACAACACATACACCACCCCTCACCTCAACCACACCACCCCATGGCACCCCAAAGACACCCCAGGTTCTCTGACGCAGAACTCAGGGTCATGGTGGAGGAAATAGTTCGTGTAGAGCCCCAGCTCTTCGGGGCACAGGTGCAGCACACCACCATTGCCAGGAAGATGGAGCTATGGCAAAGAATAGTGGACAGGGTCAACGCTGTGGGACAGCATCCACGCAATCGGGAGGACATCAGGAAGCGGTGGAACGACCTACGGGGGAAGGTGCGTTCCATGGTATCAAGGCACAACATTGCGGTGCAGAAGACTGGCGGCGGACCCCCACCTACTCCCCCAGAATTCACAGCATGGGAGGAGGAAGTCTTGCACATCCTGCATCCTGAGGGCCTCGCAGGAGTAGGCGGAGGAATGGACTCTGGTAAGTCAAATCTTCACTACTTCATTCCCCCCACCCCACCTGCATGCCAAATCATACACCCACCCTCACCCCCACCCCCATCACACCAATTCCTTGCAAATGGCTCACCATCACATCCCATCCCAAAACCTAGCCCTGCGTGCGTCCCCAAAGCATGGACACCCATCCCCAAAGCATGCCCACTGCACACACTCATCACCCCCACAAGCCACTGTCACAAAAGCCCCCACAAGGGAATGCCAGCACTGGGGGACACGGCCACCCACCCATTACACGAAATGCCACACACAGAAGCAATAACCAAACTCTTATACCCCTGCAGGACCCGAACGCCACCACACCGCCACGGAGGGTCCAGAGATGTCCATCCCACCCCCAGAAGAGGCCCCCAGTGATGACAGCAGCTCTGTCTCCCTGGACCCTGATGACCAGCCCGGCCCATCGGGGACCTCGGGACAGTCGGTTCCCCACAGACAGCCACAGGCTACACCAGACCTAACCCCCTCTGGGAACACCAGCACAGCTCCCACCCAGCGGGCCCATGCCTCTGTCTCCAGGACACGTCAATCAGCGGTGTGTCCACCACTACAGGGCACCCAGGTTGACCCACCACCCCAACAACAACAGGGACCTGGGGGCAGTGGTAGTGGGCACACCGTCAAGGGGACAGAGGCCCAGGGAAACAGGGGAACTGGGAGGGCTGCTGTGCGACAGGGGGCGGGACAGGCCCAGGGAACCGACTCTCCAAGAGGCCCTCTCCTCCATCATGGGAGCATACCACCACTCCCAGGAGACGATGGCCAGGTTCCAGGAGATCCAGGTCATGCAGGAGCAACAGTACATGGGGTTCAGAGAGGAACTGAGGAACATTAGTTCCGCAATGGGGACCATCGTCGTGGCCCTAACCCAGATAGTCACCACATTGCGGGACCATGTGGCACCACAAAGGGCCCCTGTCACTAGCCTGGACCAGGAACAGCCTACCACCTCCGCCGGCGCTAGTGGACAGGAGGCCCCCACACAACGACGGGCCACCAGAACCCCACCTCCTGCAGAAGAAGAACCACCCCGCAAGCGGAACCTGAGATCTCACAGGAAGACAGAGTAGGATTGCAAGACCCCGCCAGCAAACGATACCCCCTGATGTCATCCCACTGTCCCACATTGTCACCCTGTCCAACCTTGAACTGCCCCTGCTCCATCCTTCCACAGGCATATGGACAATGCACCTGTACGACTGAGAACTGGACTCTGCCATGGACATTACTCCACCATCCCCCATCCCCGTTTTACAATCATGTTCCTTAAATGTAGCACTTCAATTAAATCACTTCTTGCACTAAAAAAATCTGGAGTCTGCTTGTATTTTGAACAAATGTATTAGACATAACGGTGCCAAAATGTTCAGTTACATTGTGATGACAACATACCACTGTCACACAGCTGTAGTCCATAGGCAAACAAAGCAGAGGTCACGCAGTGGGGCCCACAGCTCTGAAAACGGAAGGGAAAGTCACAACTCAGTTAACAGGAACTGGGGGGGAACTCAGACAGTAGAGAGGCAGGAGACTTTAAGTAAATGTAAAATGGCGTGGTTGATTCGTACCTGTGTGCTACTGAAAATACTGTTGTATCACTGTGTCCCTGTTGTCTGTGTCGTCCCCGTCGTCTTCCTCCTCTTCACTCTCCACAGGCTCCACAGCTGCTACAACACCACCATCTGGACCATCCTCCTGCAGGAAAGGCACCTGGCGTCGCAAAACCAGGTTGTGAAGCATACAGCAGGCCACGATGATATGGCACACCTTCTTTGGTGAGTACATTAGGGATCCACCTGTCATATGCAGACACCTAAACCTGGCCTTCAGGAGGCCGAAGGTTCTTTCTATAACCCTCCTAGTTCGCCCATGGGCCTCATTGTAGCGTTCCTCTGCCCTTGTCCTGGGATTCCTCACTGGGGTAAGTAGCCACGAGAGGTTGGGGTAACCAGAGTCACCTATTAGCCACACATGGTGTCTCTGTAGCTGTTCCATCACATAAGGGATGCTGCTATTTCGCATGATGTACGCGTCATGCACAGACCCAGGGAACTTGGCATTTACATGGGAGATGTACTGGTCAGCCAAACAGACCACCTGGACATTCATCGAATGATAACTTTTTCTGTTCCTGTACACCTGCTCACTTCCACTGGGGGGAACCAAAGCCACATGGGTCCCATCAATGGCACCAATGATGTTGGGGATATGTCCAAGGGCATAGAAATCACCCTTCACTGTAGCCAAATCGCCCACCTCAGGGAAAACAATGTAGCTCCGCATGTATTTCATCAGGGCAGACAACACTCTGGACAAAACCTTAGAAAACATAGGCTGAGACATCCCTGATGATATGGCCACTGTTGTTTGGAATGATCCACTTGCCAAAAAATGGAGTACTGACAGAACCTGCACCAGAGGGGGAATCCCTGTGGGTTGGCGAATGGGGGACATCAGGTCTGGCTCCAGCTGGGCACACAGTTCCTGTATAGTGGCTCGGTCAAGTCTGTATGTCAGTATGACATGTCGTTCTTCCATTGTCGACAGGTCCACCAGCGGTCTGTACACGGGAGGATTCCTCCATCTCCTCGCAAGTCCCAGCGGACGGTGCCTAGGAAGGACAACATGGAGCACAGAGTCAAGCAACCCACAGGTACGTAACCACAGCTTGCACAAAACACGATTCGCTATGCATTGAATGGCTTGTATGAGTGGCAATGCAAGGCCTAGGCCTGTGTGACGCAGTAGAAATTAAGCCATGTGGGCCCTTGAAATGGCGGCTGCCTGACCTGTGAAGTGTGACAATGGGATGTGAGGTCAATGCACTGGCGTGGCACACCGTGGCGGTAGGCGGTCGAAGACAACAGCGCAAAGCAGCATTGGTTAACATTGAACCCTAAGGGTCTCAGGAGCCATGGCAAGGTTGGGGAGGGGGGCCACTCACATCGACCATGCAGGAAAGTGATGATATTTCTTGTTCCATCCTGTCCATGTCACATAGGTCAGCGCCCATCAGAAGATCGACATTTGGCGTGCCATCGCCAAGGACGTCCGGGCCCTGGGGGTCCAGAACAGACGGGGCACCCACTGCCGCAAGAGGTGGGAGGACATCCGCTGCGGGAGCAGAAAGACCGCCGAGGCTCTGCTGGGGATGGCCTCCCAACCTAGGAGGGGTGCCACACGGCAATTGACCCCCCTGATGTCCCAGATCCTGGCGGTGGCCTACCCCGATTTGGATGGGCGCGTGAGGACATCACAGCAGACACAAGGGGGTGAGTTTCAGCACATTCTGCTATATTAGCGCACAGTGGAGGTGTCTGGGTGGGGGAGGAGGGCTGTGGCTATCTCTAGGCCAGGGCGGTTTCTGTAAGCTAGGCCCCTCCGTTAGGCATGGCCCTGTGCCCCCGCCCCCCACCTCTGTAGGGTGCTAAGTACAGATATCCATGGTTGGGCCTCACCTATGTGTGCATTTGTCGTCCATTGACTTGTAGGCCAAGTCACAATAATTGGGTAGTGTACCCCGAGTGCGCGACGTAGTGCAGGGGGCTTCTGTGTCTGTCCTCTCCGCCAACGGTGCCGCCAATGCATGCACTCAACATGTCTTTCTTTCTTCTCCCCCCCCTTTTTTTGGTTTTCCTGTTCATGTGTGCATTAGCATCATCAAGCGGAGGAGAAGTGGCATCGGCGCACAAAGGAGCTGCATCTCACATGGCCCCGGAGGGCCATGCAACCGACTCAGAGTACACCAGTGAGACGGAGGGCGATGGGGGCTCCACAACGGGGACCCGTGGAGACGTCAGCGACACCGACACGTCCTCGGAAGGGAGCTCCCTTGTGGTGGCGGCACCACCCGTGCCCACCGCAACAACAGGTACAGCCGCCACCCAGCACACCAGCCCCACCCTCCCAGCTGCCCCTCAGCGTTTGCCCCGTGCCCGCTCGGCCAGGAAGCCGGGCATCTCCTTCGCCCCTGGCACCTCAGGTCCTGCCCCAGTTACCCCTGCTGCCCTCAGTGCGGAGATCATTGACCTCCTCCAGACGCTCATTGTTGGGCAGTCTACCCTTTTGAATGCCATCCAGGGGTTAGAAAGGGAGGTGCATCGGAGCAATGCATACCTGGAGGGCATTCATTCGGGTCAGGCTGCCCATCAGCGATCGTTCAACGCTCTGGCCTCAGCACTGACGGCAGCAATTGTCCCTGTGTCTAGCCTCCCCCCTCCAACTTCCTCAACCCAGTCCCACTCCCCTGTTCCTCTGCCTATCCCAGACACACCTACAGACCAGCCTGCACACACCTCAACACCCAAGGGCAGCTCATCCAGACATAAGCACCACAGATCACACAAGCATTCACCCAAGCAACATCCACATGCAGACATGCCAACAGCCACTGCCTCCTCTGTGTCCCCCTCCTCCTCGTCTCCCTCATCCCTCCCTGTGACGTCTCCACTCACACCTGCATGCACACCACCATCAGCCAGTACGTCCATCACCACCACACCCACAAGAACAGTCCGCACACGTGCAGTCACCACCCCCACTGACATTTACACGTCCCCTGTGTCCTCTCCCACTGTGTCTGTCACCCCCTCTTCCAAACCACACAAACGCAGGCAGTCACCCACCCAACAGCCATCCACCTCACGACAGCCTCCAGCACAAGCACTTGCACCCAAAGACAGCACACTTGACTCTCCTACAACCACATCCTCTCCCTCCACTCCCATACCCACTGCACCTACCCTTCCCATTGCTCCTAAAAAGTTGTTCCTCTCCAAAATTAACCTCTTTGCATCACCTGACCTACCCCCTCCATCTCGTAAGAGTCCAAACAGCACCTCAGCCACCACAAGCCCTGCACCTACTAGGACCATCGTTCAGGGCTATTGGAGTCCACCAGCCTCTAGAGCAGGAACATCGGCCAGCAGCAAGGGGACAGCCAGCCCACCCCCTGGGAAAAGAACCAAAAAAGGGAAGGGCCGGCGCGACAGGCCTGAGACGGCTGCCCCCAAGGACACCACCCTTGCACCGTCACCTGGCCCATCCACAAAGGGAGGCAAGGGCCCCAGAGATTCCGCCAAGGGGGGCAAGGGCAGCAGGGCGGACAAGCCCGGCAGCAGGCGAGCTGCCCAGGAGGGCCCCACCAGCCCCATTTGGGGTGTGACGGAGGACACCCAGGGGCCCAGGAGTCCTGCACAGGAGGGCCCCGCAAGCGATAGGTCGGATGGCGACTGAGCGGGAATGATTGCCCAGATCTGGTTCCCTAGGAACACAAGACAAGCACCGCTGAACAGGGCCCCACCGTGAGAAGCACCGCTGAACAGGGCCCCGCCGTGAGAAGCACCGCTGAACAGGGCCCGCCGTCTCTGCACCGCTCCGCTGGGCCCTTCAAGTCAAGCACCGCTGAACAGGGCCCCGCCGTCTCTGCACCGCTCCGCTGGGCCCTTCCTCTCAAACACCGCTCTGCTGGGCCCTTCCTCTCAAGCACCGCTCCGCTGGGCCCTTTCTCTCAAGCACCGCTCCGCTGGGCCCTTCCTCTCAAGCACCGCTCCGCTGGGCCCTTCCTGTCAAGCACTGCTCTGCTGGGCCCTTCATCTCAAGCACCGCTCCGCTGGGCCCTTCAAGTCAAGCACCGCTCCGCTGGGCCCTTCAAGTCAAGCACCGCTCAGCTGGGCCCTTCATCTCAAGCACCGCTCCGCTGGGCCCTTCCTCTCAAGCACTGCTCCGCTGGGCCCTTCATCTCAAGCACTGCTCCGCTGGGCCCTTCATCTCAAGCACCGCTGGCCCATTGGCAGGGCCGGATCTGTGTCGGGCAGGGCTTCACGAAGCACTCTGGGCACCATGCCTCCTCCATAACCAGTGGAGTCTGTAATCCACCAGATGGACTGTGGCTTTGCACTCCCCAGGATGGTACAGTGGGCAAGCCACCCACTGTAGAGACTTGAGAGACTGTGGCTTTGCACTCCCCAGGATGGTACAGTGGGCAAGCCACCCACTGTAGAGACTTGAGAGACTGTGGCTTTGCACTCCCCAGGATGGTACAGTGGGCAACCCACCCACTGAAGAGACTTGAGAGACTGTGGCTTTGCACTCCCCAGGATGGTACAGTGGGCAACCCACCCACTGTAGAGACTTGAGAGACTGTGGCTTTGCACTCCCCAGATTGTACAGTGGGCAAGCCACCCACTGTAGAGACTTGAGAGACTGTGGCTTTGCACTCCCCAGGATGGTACAGTGGGCAACCCACCCACTGTAGAGACTTGAGAGACTGTGGCTTTGCACTCCCCAGGATGGTACAGTGGGCATGGAGGCCCCTCGTGGACCTGGCGTCGTGGACTCATGTGGCTGAGGTGCCCCCCCTTCCCTTCCCCCTGAGGTGCCTGTGGTTTTATTATCTGATGCCCCAGCAGTGTTCTCTCCAATGGAATCGGGTCTCGTGTGTGGGCTTTGCCCATGTGTTAATGCACATTGGCCCACGAACAATGGCATGTACCCAATATGTGCCGGACTTTTGGACTATGTATACATTGTTCATGTTGTGATTTATTTATTTTAAAAATCTCATATTTCACTTCAGTTCAAATATGCTTTAATATACTTCTATTTTAATGATCATTTTATTTTGTCTTTGAATTATTCCAGGGGGTTTGGGGGGTGTAAATCTGACTTGTTGCTCTGCTTTGGTGTGTGGGGATTTGTGTTGCGTATGTGTGTGCCCGTTACCTTTTCTCCTCCCCCCTCCCCTGTGTCGTAGGTGCAGTACTCACCGTTGTCTCCTGCGGTGGCGTTCGTGCTCCTGGTAGAGGAGCAGGTAGACAATCGCTGGTAGGATGTTTAATTCGGGTTCCATGCTGTCCAGATTACTCGTGGAGTGTGTAAAGGTGAGCGTTTTCCCGTTCGTGGTCTGTTTCCGCCGTGTTTTTATCGGCGGGGCTCCCGCCCCGGAAAAGGTGGCGGATTGGTGGGTCGTGATAGGGTGGGCGGTACATTGTCTGCCGCCTGTCTGTTGGCGGTGACCGCTGCGCTGTTTGTTTGCCCCGCCGTGGCGGTCGGAGTGTTAAAGTGGCGGGCTGTGTTGGCGGTTCCCGCCAGGGTCAGAATTCCATTTTTTTGACCGCCTGCCTGTTGGCGGGTTGGCCGCCGCTTTAACACCGACCGCCAAGGTTGGAATGACCCCCTAAGTCATGTTTGTCCCTTCACCAGGTGATTGAGTGAGGGAACTAAATATGTTGGCTCTGACAATGTGGTAAGTGCAAAGTGTTACAAATTTCTTGTGTACACATTGATGTACCATAGCCATATATGGCACACAGATATGCACATACAAATGTATTTAGAGGCATGTTACTCAACTTTGTGTTCCCTCAGTACAATTGCATATAATGGTGCACAAATGACAGTGTCATATTTGTCCCAGTATACTGCATGTTCTACTTTGGTGATTGTAGATTTCCACCAACAGGTAATTCCTCCCAATGTAATGGTGATAAGATGTGTAGGTCCTTTTGCTCTGTCCTCTGCAATATCTCCTCTTTATTTGCAACATAGGGTAGACATATACTATTCATCACTAGTTTATTAATGCTTTCTGATAAGTGACAGCAGCATGGGAGGCTGTGATGTCCATCTGACATGTCACATGACCTACATGGTTACCTTCTTCACACCTGTTACAAGGTAGCCCCCCTTGGTAAGTGAGGGATGTACATAGACATTTGTGATGCCTCATCAGAGTAGACAACATGCATGTTGGATACCATTGATATGTTCCAACATTTCTAGGGGCATACATATGTTGATATCAGAAGCTTGGAATGTTACAACCTTGCTAATGTTCTTTGAGTGGAAAGTGGCCACACAGCATTGTCCTTGGGCATACTATTGTACGCATTACAAATGGGCAATGGTTGCCTATTTACATGTACATACTTGACAGATATGTATCAACATTATGTATCATTAGAAAGGTTCAGGGAAGAATCAAAACTGCAAATTGTTATGTATACTTGCATTTGCTATGACGGATGTGGCAAATGAGTCCTGGCTGTTTGGGAGACTAATGTTGGCATGGATGCCTATGCGGTGCTGGTGTGGTAGTTCACATACACATGTGAGTAGTGATGTAAGTGTATCTGGGCTTGGGGCTTGCATCATGGTAGGTTTACCTGTCAAGTTAGCAACACATGCTTTGGTCCACAGAATACTCCACAGACAGCTGTAAGGCTTGGCATGTCTGATTTGTGTGTAGTGATGTACCCACTCAGTCAGTGGGCCAAAGATGGACTAATTGCATGGTGAGGTAGGTCTGATTGTCACCTTGCAGCGCAGTTTAGCTGTCCATATTTCTGGTACACTCTGATTGACATCTTGTGGTAGTGTGTGGGACATAGGTCAGAGGCAACTTGTCCCTTACTTGACAGATGACATTAGTTGTCTGAAGACCAATGACCTAGATGACTTAGTCCACTATGTTTTTCAATCCATGATACATTATTATTGGTGCATGTGTGTGTGACATGTGTTTTGACTCCTTTACCTTAACTAGCAATGTATTTGAGGTCTTAGAGGTATGGATAGGTTCATTGTGCATGTTTATAAGTATGTGAAATGAAGTAGGTTTGGCTTGTCGACACCAGGCGTGCTTGCCTTTACTTTCCACCATGTCATAGCCTAGTACATGACATCAGGTTACAAGTATTTGTATCTGTTGAATATGTGTTCATGAGCAGTCTTGAGCAATTTCACTTTCCTAAACTAATGCTTTTTTGGTGTTTGACCATGTTATTGTGGATAGAAAAACTGTATAATGTGGCAAAGTCACCTTGTAACAGTATGATTAGTGTGATTGGTATGCTCCATTCATGGTATTATAGGTGTCAGTTAGGTAGCTTAGCTGGTGTTTGACAATGTTCATATTGAGGGGCAGCCATCAAAATGTGTAGTGACATGATGCAGGCACTTTACTGACACTACCTGGGGGTACTGGTGATCATGATGTAATGTGACTTATGTGTACTGTATGATGGAAGTGTTATCCTGTGAATGTAATGAACATACCTGACTTTCTGTTCTCCATCCACCTTCCTCTTCCCAATCCGAATCCCTCTTCCCTGACGCAGCCAAAGCCCACAAACAGACAGGCATGCATCCAACTCAACATCCAAGGGTAGCGCAGACAAACCTAAGCACCACAAGACACACCACGAGCACGCACACAGACATCCAACTGCAGACAGAGCAACAGTCATGACCTGCCCTGACACCCCCACCACCCCCAGCATTACAGACACAACACCTGGCACACCTGCAGACACCACACCAACATTCAGTGATCCAGCCACCACATCTATCCAAGCAGCAGACATCACCCTACCAGACCCTCAGACATCCATCCCAGTCACCACACCTGCAGACACCACAACCACTGACATGCCTACATGCAGCACATCCACCATACCTGCAGTCACCACCCCAACAGACAGCCACCCATCCAACACAGAATCCCCCAGCACCTCCAACCCCCCTCAGCACAAGAAACATAAACGCCCACACTCACCTACCCAACAGACACCCACCACCCACAAGCACACCTCCCTCAAACACGCACCCAAAACATCCACACGGACACATCATACAACCACTCCCTCACCCTCCACACTCAAACCCCCTCCAGATGACCGTCCCAGTGTCCAAAACAACTTTCCTTAGCGAGTTTGATCTTTTCCCTACTCCTCCTCCCCCGTGACACCCCTAAAAGGTCTGTTTCCCTCCCAGGTTCATCACTTTCACCTCCAAGGCCTCCCCTACCCCGCCAGCACCCATGCTCCTCCCCCTGCCAAGAAGAAGTCCACCCCTTCCAATCAGATCTGCCCCCCTCCGAAACCCAAGCCTAAGCCCAAACCCCTTCCCCTTTCACCCCCCAAAGATCCCTGAGGTGCCTGCCTGCCCTCTTGATGCCCCTACCTGTGGAGGTTAGATGGCAGTCAGGAGTCAAGTGGGGAACCATGTAGTGCCTTTGGTGCTATTTGCAGTAGCTATGGACTGGCCTATGGCCCTGGACATTGTTTTTAAATAACGTATTTCACATAAACGCTAAACCAACCAGATGTTGGTTTTTACATTCCACCTTTGTCCAGCCTTTCCTTTCCTAGGTTTGAGTTGTTTATTGCTGACATTGGTTGTGTGGCAGTATTTGTGTGTGTGTGCTGTTTGATGGGTCCGGTATTGTCTGAGCAGTCTGTGAGGTTGTGTGCAGTACTTTAATCCCCCAGGGATTAAGGCCCTCATTACAACCCTGGCAGTCGGTGTTAAAGCGGGGGTAATGCCGCCAGCAGGCCGGTGGTCAAAAAAATGGGATCACGACCACGGTGGAAACCGCCAACACAGACAGCCACTTTAACACACCGACCGCCACGGCGGTAGCAACAAACACTGCGGCGGTCACCGCCAACAGACAGGCGGAAGACAATGTACCGCCCACCCCATCACAACCCGCCAATCCGCCAGCTTTTCCGGGGCGGTACCAACACCATCAAAAGCACGGCGGAAACAGTACACAGAAGGGAAACCACTCACCTCTCGACACTCACGAAGAACCAGGACGCCATGGAGCCCGAACTGCACATTCTGCCCATGCTGGTCTACCTCCTCATACACGAGGAATATCACAGGAGGCGGCGGCGACAACCACGGTGAGTACTGCACCTAGCACACAGGGGAGGGGGGAGGAAAAAGAGAATGACACACACACTCAAAACGCAACACCCCCACCATCACCCACAACACCATACACACAAAAACATGCATCAGCATTACATTTACACCCCGTAACCCGCTGGAAGAACGCAAGGACAAAAGGAATTGAGTCAAGTCTTTGATATATTAGAAATAGGCAGATATACCTAACAAATCCAAAAACAGTAGATATAATTATTTATAATATGTACAGAAGGACGTACATTGTCCTTTGTAAATGTCCGTGGCCCACTGGGCCAAAAATCATGGGCAAAGCACACACTTGACTCCTGCCTCAATACGGAGAGAACACTGCAGGGGCATCAGGTAGAAAACACACAGGCACCTCAGGGGGACGTGGAAGGGGAGAGCACCTTAGCTGGAAGATGGTACTATGCCACTGCTCCTCGAGTGGGCTCCATGCCAACAGCGATGTCCTGGGGAGTGCAAAGCCACAGTCTCTCAAGTGGGTGGTTTGCCCACTGCTTAGTCCTGGGGAGGGCAAAGCCACAGTTTCTCAAGTGGGTGGTTTGCCCATTGCTTGGCCCTGGGGAGTGCAAGCCACAGTCTCTCAATTCTCTCAAGTGAATGGTTTGCCCACTGCTTGGTCCTGGGGACGGCAAAGCCATAGTTTCTCAAGTGGATGTTTTGCCCACTGCTTGCTCCTGGGGAATGCAAAGCCACAGTCTCTCAAGTCTTGCAAGTGGGTGGTTTGCCCACTGCTTGGTCCTGGGGAGGGCAAAGCCACAGTCTCTCAAGGGGGTGGCATCTCCACTGGTTCTGGAGGGGGCTTTGTGCCCAGTGTGCTTCATCGTGCCAAGGATTGGGTGAGTGGATGCATTTCTCCACTGGTTCTGGGGGGGGGCTTTGAGAGGGCTTTGTGCCCAGTGTGCTTCATCCTACCAAGGATTGGGTGAGTGGATACATTTCTCCACTGTTTCTGGAGGGGGCTTTGTGCCCAGTCTGCTTCATCCTGCCAAGGATAGGGGGAGTGGATGCCTTTCTCCAATGGTTCTGGAGGGTGCTTGGTGCCCAGTGATGCTGCACTTGGGGTGTGGCAGTTCACTTTCCATCACCTGGGTGTCTGAGGCACGAGATTAGCAGGGACCAGGTTGCATGATACTCCATGGAGGCAGGGCCCAACTCCATCTTGCGGCAACTAAGGCTGCATACTGGTGGTAGTGTCGGTGGTGGTAGGGGTGCTTCCAGTGGTGGTTGGAGGCTCCAGGCCGTCTTCTGCAGCCTCGGACGGCTGCCCACTGGGGATGCTGCTGCTGACATTTGTTGTGGCATGGGCGGGGCAGGTGGTGGTGCCTGCGGCGGGGATGCTGCAGTGCTGACTGTCGTGGAGGTGTCGGTAGTGGTGGAGGGAGGCACCAGCCCATCTCCTGCAGCCTCGGACGGCTGGCCACTGGGGATGCTGCTGCTGACAGATGTTGTGGCAGCGGCGGTGCCGGTGGCGGTACAGGTGGCGGTGCAGGTGGCAGTACAGGTGACGGTGCTTGTGGGGCTACAGGTGGCGGGGCTGTCGGTTCTGATGGTGGGCACCAGGCCTTCACCTGGTGCCGCCAAGGCCTGAAGTGCCTTGCCTTGGCTTTTCTGCCCCTTCCTCACCTTGGCAGATGCCGCTGGGACCTTGGCACTGGCAGCTTGAGTTTTGGAGGAGGCCTTGCTGGGTGGGTCGTGCTCCTTGGCCGTGTTGCATGCTGGCCCCTTCTTCACCTTGGCAGGTGGCGGAATGGGTTGCTCTTTTGCAGGGGTCGGTGGCACACTGTCTGGCCTGACTGGTGCCCCCTTTGATCCTCTGGGAGCTGCAGTGAGCACAGCGGATGCAGACTTGGTGGCTGAGGTGCTGGCCTGGGATCTGGACACCCTAGCCCGAGGGGATGGATGGGGGAGGGGGAGGAAGAGGTCAACGTTAGCCAGGAAAAGATTTTTAGACACACTGGGACGGGAAGCTGGAGAGGGTTTGGGAATGGAGGAAGAGCGAGTGGTTGTAGGAGGTGTCTGTCTGCTGAGTTTGGGTGAAGGTGCATGGGCTGGATGCTGTTGTGAGGTGGATGCCTGTTGGGTGGGTGGGTGCTTGCGTTTGGATACTTTGGGGGGAGGGGTCACAGACACACTGGGAGAGGACACACGGGAGGAGTGCATGGTTGTTGGGGTGGTGTCTGCCAGTGAGGGGTCTGTTGTGATGGGCATGCTGGTGATGGAGGTAGTGGATGAGGATGTAGTGCATGCAGGTGTGAGTGGAGACAAGACTGGGAGGGAGGTGGACGAAGAGAAGGAGGGGGACACGGTGGAGGTAGTAGATGTTGGTGTGTCTACATGGGCATGGTGCTTGTGTGAGTGCCTGTGAGATTAGGTGTGGTGCTTACGTTTGCCTGAGCCACTCTTGTGTGTTGATTTGGGTGAATGCTGGCCTGAAGGTGTGCTTGGGATAGGCTAAGGTTGAGGGCGCTGGGACTGGGTAGAGGAATTTGGAGCGGGGAGGCTAGACACAGGGACAATGGCCTGAGACCAGAGCCTTAAATGTTCTCTGTTGGGCTGCCACGCCAGAGTGAATGCCCTCCAGGTATGCATTTGTTTGTTGCAAAGGCCTCTCGACACCCTGGATGGCATTCAGAATGGTTGACTGCCCAACAGAGAGGGATCTCAGGAGGTCAATAGCCTCCTCACTGAGGGCAGCACGGCTGACTGGGGCAGGGCCTGAGGTGCCTTGGGTGAAGGAGATGCCTACCCTCCTGGGTGAGCAGGAATGGGAAACACACTGAGGGGCTGCTGGGAGGGTGGTGCTGGTGGGGGGGGTGGTGGCGGCTGTACCTGTTGTTGAGGTGGGCACAGAGGTGTCCGCCACCACCAGGGAGCTTCCATCGGAGGAGGAGTCGCTGTCTGTGGTCTCCCCTCCTGTCCCCGTCGTGGTGCTCCCCTCGCCCTCCGTCCCACTGGTGCCTTCACCCTTGCTGGATTCGGCCTCCAGGACCATGTGGGATGCAGCTCCCTCCATCGCCGGTGCTTCTGCTCCTCCGCCAGATTATGCTAATGCACACAAGGACAGGGGTGACAAAACAAAAAGGGGAGGTAAGAGACAGAGGATACACTTGGTCAATGCCAGCAACAACACCACCGTTGGCGTACACTACACACAGAGACCAGCCCTATGCACTAGGCCATGCCCTACCAGTTACACAGCTAGTCACCAGCCCATGAGGTACAATGCCTAACGCCAGCATCTGGACACCAGAAACCCACAGGACCCTGCCCAGTAGTAGATGGGCACTTACACTATTGGGCTAGGAGTGCTCCAGAGCCTGCCCAACAAGGGAATTACACTGCCATGTTCGCCCTGGCCTAGGGGCACCCACAGCCCACAGCCCACATCCCCCACCCAGGTAACACCTTGACGCGCGCAAAGTCATGATTCTGCCTCTTTACTCACCCCCTTGTAGCTGCTGTGATGCTCTCATGCGCCCATCCAACCCTTGATAGGCCACCGCCAGGATGCGGAACATTAGGGAGGTCATGGTGCGACGGGCACCCCTTCTACGTTGGGAGGGCAGCCCCACCTGGGCCTCCACTGTCTTCTTTGTCCAGCGGTGCAGGTCCTCCTATCTCCTTGGCGATGGCATGCCAAATACCCTGATCTGCAGGGAGAAGGCAGCAGAAAAAAGGGTTAGTCATACTGTCCGGACTGTCATACTCATGGCCCACCATATCCCTCACATCCCCTTATGCACATACATTGACCACCATACCTGCAGCACTCTGCCCAGGACCCCTCAGCCCCCCCCCTACATGTGGCTTACACACACAGCATCCATACATTCATGGGCCACGCATCATGCTCACAGTCTGCTCACCTGTTTGCCTGGAGGACTGTAGAGTAACGTGTACTGGGGTAGGACCCCATCCACCAGTTTCTCCAACTCCTCCTCAGTGAAGGCAGGAGCCCTTTCCCCAGACACATGAGCCATTGTCGCTTCCAGACACAGGTTACAGCAGCACTTGCAGTGTAGGTCCTCTCCTGTTGAAGGTCAGGTAGCAAGTGAGTGAATAGTTAGAAAATGGCGGTCACGTCCGCGGCAGTGCGTACCGTCACCGCCGGCGTACATCACCATTGGCTCCTGGAACCCATAGGGCCCCATGATAAACAACGCAAAGTTGCGCGGCGGTCATCGACTGCCTCCCGCGACAACGCACAATGCCAGCACAATGACCTCATTTCCACCTGTCCCTCCTCACAGGTCAGGCAGCCACCATTTCAGAGGGGCACAGGGCATGGCACCTAACTGCGTCACAGCAGACATTGGCACATCAACTGACTCTCAAGTTCACCTACTGCTTCTGAAAAGTAAAAAGAATCAACATTAGTGCAAAAGATGTGGACTGATGACCCTCTGATCACCGTTCTCTTCCATAGGCTTCAACCACTGAGGCAGCATATGAGATGGCGGCATCCTCTGCTGTACAGACCCCTGGTAGACCTTGCGACAATGAAAGACAGACACATTATCATCACATACAGACTTGATTGTGCCACAATCCTAGAACTGTGTGCCCAATTGGAGTCAGACCTGATGTCAGCTATCCGCAAGCCCACAGGTATCCCCCTATAGTGCAGGTCCTGTCAGTGCTCCATTTCCTGGCAAGTGGTTCCTTCCAAACAACAGTGGCCATGGCATCAGGATGTCTCAGCCAATGTTCTCCAACGTGTTGAGCAGAGTGTTGTCAGCCCTGCTGAAACACATGTGCAGCTACATCATATCCCCCCAGGTGGAGGATCTGGCCAAAGTGAAAGCAGACTTTTATGCCCTGGGGCATATCCCCAACACCATTGGTGCCATTGATGGTACACATGTAGCATTTGTCCCCCCCCAGAGAATTGGACAGGTTTACAGGAATAGAAAAAGCTATCACTCGATGAATGTGCAGATGGTGTGTCTGGCGGACCAGTACATCTCCCATGTGAATGCCAAATATCCTGGTTCTATATCTTGAGGAATGGAAGCATCCCATATGTGATGGCCTAACTCCAGAGGCATTGGGTGTGGCTAATAGGTGAGCCAAAGGTCCCCATCCGAGTATATGTTGATGTATGGGATTGCCCCTAAGGGTTAGTGTGTGTCTAACAGTTGTCCCTCAATATTTGCAGGTGACTCTGGTTACCCCAACCTCTCATGGCTACTGACCCCAGTGAGGAATGCCAGGGCATGGGCAGTTACAATGAGGCACATGGGCGTACAAGGAGGATTATAGAAAGGACCTTTGGCCTCCTGAAGGCCAGGTTCTGGTGTCTCCATCTGACAGGTGGATCCCTGTACTACTCACCCAAGAAGGTGTGCCAGATCATCGTGGCATGCTATATGTTGCACAACCTGGCCTTGAGATGCCAGGTGCTTTTTCTGCAGGAGGATGGGCCTGGAGATGGTCTTGTGCCGGCGGTGGAGCCTTTAGACAGTGACAAAGAGGAGGCAGAGGAAGAAGATGTGGACAACAGAACAAACATAATACAGCAGTACTTCCAGTGACACACAGGTAAGACACTGTAACTTCACTTTACATTACAGTTTTCTGTTGGACATTGTACATGGCAGCCTGCTTCCCTATTTCTATGGCCATTGACTGTTCCCTTTGGAATCTCTATTTTCATATTTCACTGTACATATACGTTCCAATGCTTTGAGAATGTTGTACTAATACATTTGTGAATCATTAGACTGACTCCAGATTGTTATTTGTTTCAAGGGTGTTTATTTAGGTGCTTATAAGTATAGGGGTATGTGCAAGGGGCTGGGGTGATGGTGGAGGAAAATCCATGGTAGAGTCCAGTCTCTTGGTATCACAGGTGCATGGTCCAAGGGGGCATGGGAAGGGGAGCAATGGCAGTTCAAGGTGGACAGGGTAACAGAGTGGGACAGAAGGGTGACAATCAGGGGAGTCCTATGTCCTGGCGGGGTCTTGGCAATGTTCTCTGGCTTCTGCCTGGATCGCAGGGACCGTTTGCGGGGTGGTTCTCATTCTGCAGGGGGTGGGGTGCTGGTGAATAAGACCCAAAAAGGCATGATAATGGGCCTGTCAGATCCCATGAGGCAGGAGTAGGACATCCTCCTCCTATACCTTTTATCTGCCTACAGGTAGGTACCACAAGAGAGGGTTGGCTTCAGCCCCTTTGAACTTCTGTACAGACAACCTGTAAGAGGACCTCTCAGTCTAGTGAAGGAGGGCTGGGAGTAAGCTCCTACGAAGGCCCCTTAGGATGTGGTCAGCTCCATGATGCCACTCCACAGACAGATGAAGCACTTCTGGAAGCTAGTGTAGGACATTCTAGAAGCCAGCCAGAAGGACATGAAATGAAGGTATGATCTGAATGCATCTCTGGTCAAGTTTCAGCCTTGTCAAAAAGTGTGGGTTATGGAGACTGGGGAACCCAGGGCCCTACAAGATCGCTGATCTGGGCTTTATGAGGTGAAGGAGCAAGGAGGGATATCGCCTACCTGGTGCACTTCAAGACTCCCAGGAACTCTTTAAGGATCATGGAAGTCAATTGCCTCAAGCCTCACTTCGAGAGGTCTGAGTTGACCATGCTCCGAATCACGGATGATGGGGTGGAAGAGGAGAGTGAACTTCTCCCTGACCTCCTTTCTTCCAAGGAGCAGGATGGGTCAGTGGAGGGTGTCAGCCTCTCCCCTACACTGTCCCTAGCACAACAGAGAGACTGCCACCAGATGTTGGGGCGGTTTGCTTCTTTATTCTCCCTTACCCCAGGACTCACTACATGGTGTACCCATGATATTGATACTAGCGAAAGCATGCCTGTGAAGAGTAAAATGTACAGGTTGTCTGATAAGGTGAGAGCCAGGAGAAAGAGGTCTCTGAGATGCTAGTGTTAGGGGTTATTGAGCCCTAAAGCAACCCTTGGTCCAGCCCAGTGGTGTTGGTCTCCAAGGCTGCTCTTCCAAGTGTCACTCCAGAACTTAGGTTCTGTGTGGACTACCGTGGGCTCAATTCAGTCACTAAGACGGATGCACACTCCATCCCCATAGCTGATGAGCTCATAGATCAGCTAGGAGCTGGCAAGTTCCTCAGCACATTAGGTTTAACATCTTGGTACTGGCAGATTGTCTTGACCGGGGGAGCCAAAGAGAGGTCTGCATTCTCTACCCTAGAAGGGCACCTCCAGATCGGGGTAATGCCCTTCAGGTTGAAAAGTGTCCCTGCCAACTTCCAGAGGTTGGTAAACCAGATCCGGCTGGGTTGGAGAACTTCAGTGCTGCGTACCTGGATGACATTGTGGTCTTCAGTTCTAATTGGGAGGGCCACCTGAGCCACCCCAGGGAAGTGCTTTGGGCTCTGCAGAGGGCGGGCCTGACTATCAATGCCAGTAAGAGCCAGATAAGGCAAGTGTCAGTGGTATATTTTGGCCACTAATTAGGAGGAGACAAAGTGGAGCTCCTCCAGGCCAAGATTGAACCCTTTCTTGGCCTTGGCCCCAAGACCCAGACAGAGGTGATAGCAGTTTTAGACCTCACTAGCTACTACAGGAGATTTGTCAAGGGGTATGGCCTCATTGTTGAACCCTTGACAGAGCTGACTTCCAAGAAACCGCCACATCAGGTGATCTGAACAGAGGCATGCCAGAAAGCTTTTGACACCCTGAAAGAGGCCATGTGCACAGCAACAGTGTGCAATTTCCCTGACTTCTCCCAAGAATTCATTGTGCAGACGGATGCCTCAGAGCATGGCAAAGGGGCTGTGCTCTCACAGTTAAATGAAGGACCTTGATCAATGGGTAGTCTTTATTAGTAGGAGGTTAGTTCCCAGGGAACAGAGATGGAATGCAATGGAGAGGGAATCCTTTGCTGTGGTCTGAGCACTGAAGCCGCTGAGACCATACCTGTTTGTTGCTCACTTCCAGGTTCAGACAGACCACAGACCCTCCAATTGTTGATGCAGATGAGGTATGGTCCCAAACTAATGAGGTGGGTCATCTCTCTACAGGGAACAAACTTTACAGTGGAACGCCGTCCTGGAACAGACTACACCAATGCTGATGGTCATTCCAGGTTATTCAGCCTTAATGAAGAGAACGGGTTGGATAGTTCTCCCCACTTTCAGCTGTGGGGACACGTGTTAGGGCTTCCATTGTTGGCGTGGTTTCCCCCTAACCGTTTGGCTTCAAACCTCCTGTTTTTGCTGGATTCGTTTTTGCTGCCCTTATAATTCTGCACACTTTACCACTGCTAGACAGTGTTAAAGTGCTTGTGCTCTTCCCATAAAGCATGGTAACAGTTTTATATACCTAACTGGAATATTCTATTTACTTATAAGCCCCTAGCAAAGTGAACACATGTGCCCAGGGCATGCAAATTAAATGCTACTAGTGAGCCTGCAGCACTAATTGGGCCAACTACTTAAGTAGCCCTTTGAACTTGTCTCAGGCCTGCCATTTCAGAGCCTGTGTGTGCAGTTTTCAGCTACCATTTCGACCTGGCAAAATAGACCTTTTGCCAGACCGAACCTTCCTTTTTAGTATAGATAACTTACCCATAAGGTAGGCCCTGGACAGCTCAGAGGGTAGGGTGCAATGTATTTAAAAACTAGGACATGTACTTTTTAGTTTTACATGTCCTGGTGGTGAAAAACTCTTAAGCTCATTTTCACCACCTCAAGGGCCATCTCTCCCATAGGTTAACATTGAAATTGCCTTATTACAGTATATATGTGTTACTTCAAAAAGGAAAGAGATAACCCTTTCAAGTTTGGTGTCTCTGGAATCACCAATTAAAATCCTAACATATGGTGAAGTTGGAATTTAAATTGCAATTCTGAAAATGACACTTTTAGAAAGTTGGCATTTTCTTGAGTTAGCCATTGGTGCCTGAACCCTGTCTCTTGTCACAGGTCTGAATGTAGCTGGAAGTTGGGCTTTGTATATTCCTAAAGGACCGCCACACACAATGGGGCCTTAGGTGTGACTTGATGGGCTATCCTGTGCAGGATAGGAGGAAGGAGCTGGACACAGCCTCACTTACACCTGAATAGACTGTGTCCTGTTCCCACACAAAGGGCTGCATTTCCCCTGTAGTTAGTCTGGAGTCAGAGCAGTGAGGTCAGAACATCTGTGCACTTCAAAGGCACGCCTTTGAAGGCTTCCCCACATCAAGCAACCACTCGGTATAAGAACTGGACCTCAGTCACCACCACTTCCGAACACTTCTGGACCTGTGGATACTCTGCCAGGAAGAAGGACTGCTGTTCTGCTGAAGGACTGCCACTCTTCTGGACTCATGCTTTGCAGTGCTGACCTGCTGCCTGCTGACCTCTTGCCTGGGAGTGAGAAGATCTGGACCTGCATCTTTTCAACCCAGAAGCCAGAGTCACTCCAATAGCTAGTTGGCTGGCCTCCTGAACTCAAGTCTCAGGGACATAAAAGACATCCAACCACCCTGTTTCCGCACCAGGACTCTGTCACCCGTGAGTCTACCCTGCCAAGTGGTGCCACCCCAGTCCTGGGCCCTTGGAAGTGGTCAGAAAGTGCTTACCAATGGATAAGATGCATCCCCTCTGTTGAGCTACTCATCGCTGACCAGAAACGATGCATCTCCTCAGCCGAGCAGTGCATCCTTGAGCAGAACTAAAGCATTGCTGCTGCTGAATGAATTGGAGCCGGCACAAAACACTTGCATTGCCTCCACAACCTGTATTTTGGGTTTGATGCATTGCCTTCGGAATTGCCGCTGTACAACATTTCCCTGGAGCAGGTTCTTCCATCGCTCGTAGATGGCAGCCTCAACTACAACAGTGAAGATCCGCCTTTCGGAACTAATGCATCGCCTTGACCGCGCAACACATCCCTGACACCGGCCTTCTCATCGCAAGCCCTGACAACAGGGATCCTTGACATTGGCGCAACAGGACCTCACACTGCAGCGTCCCCGCATCGTGGAGCAGGCCCATCATCTCGGCTTCGCAACGTATCTTCTACTCTGATCTACACAGCACTCTCCAACCAGGATTTATGCTACTTTGTTCAGCTTACCTAACTGAGTCACTGTAGCCAGCCTGCACTCCATCGTGGTCAGCCTGAACTTGTGACTTTGGCTCAGTCTGGTGTTACCAGATATCTCCGGTTGACATTTTATGCTTTTTAGCACTACTTTACAGTTTATTCTTTAACAGTTCATAACGCAGTTTCTACTGATTGCATTTTTGTCATTTTGGTCTTGTTTTATACATTAAATTAAGCTCTATATTTCTTACCTGGTGTGGGATCCTTTTTATGTTGGTGCTTTTACTGTTACTGTTTGAAGTATTGCACAAATACTGTCCACACATTGCCTTCAGGTCTTGCCTGGCTGTTCTGTGCCAAGCTACCCGGGAGTGAGCACAGGTTAATTTGGGGTTTGCTTGTGCCTCATCCTGACAAGAATTGTGGTTGCTGCTTGACCAAGGTGGACAGTCAACCAGCAACTCAATGTTTCACAATAGGTCACACATAGTGCCTTGAACTGGATTTGTTTTTCAATTGGTAGCTCATGCAGGCTACTCAACAGACAGCATGAAAATTTGGTAAATGCCACAGCAGTCTGGTTGCCACATTTCAAATGAGTTGTAGCCTCCTCCTCAAGGCCGTTGTCTTGCCTAGGTAGAGGATGCTGCAACAGACTAAACGTTTTTCAGTTTCCTGAGCAGGCCAAAGCAGCAGCAAGCTTAACAGTATTCATCTGTTTATTCAAAAGACAGCTTACTGTCTATCCAGACATCTAGACTGGTGGGAGGCTCCCCTAGCACATCTGGGCACCACTTTAGACTCCACTAAAATGGTTGATTTCCTACAATTTGTAGCTCAGTTTTATTGGCATTCAGCTTTAACCACTTATGTTGCATCTAGTCAACGAACCTAGTAATGCACTTTATAAATTATCATGGCCACATTAGTTAGAAGAAGTCAAAGAAGTAGTTAGCTATCATCTGAAGATGGGACCAAGAAGAATCCAAAAGAATCAACAATTTCTGCTAACAGATGGACATTAATATTACAGTGGGACTCAAAAAGAATCCTTAAGGCACTACATAAGTCAACTACAGTGTTCTGGACGAGAATGGGACAGTCGACACCTGAAATGTACTTCCAGAAACAACGTAAGCTATAGTAAGGCTTTGTTACAGATCCTAAAGTTTCTCAGTCTCTTAACCAGTATGGTGTGGGAGACCATGTCAAAAGCGGCACCATAATTCAATAATATAAGTGCTGTAGATCCACCTTTGCCACCTACTTTGAAAAGTTATTCAGTCACTGCAAGTATAGATGACTCAGTGCTTTAAATTGCCCGAAAATCTGTTTAGGAGGAGTAGAGTAATTGATGGCACTTCAGATATTCTGATAGTTGTCTATCAGAACATCTGGTGTCTGTACATTCACTAGGACAGGCATAGGACAATAGCTCTCTGGTTTTGTGTGATCCAGTGCCAGTTTCACCTCAGTCGTGTGTTTCCAGTTGGGTGGGACTACTACAGTTGTTCCGACTCGCAAATAGGAAGGGGTGTTCCCTTCCTATTTGTGACCGCATCGCGATGCTGAGTTGCTTTGTGACCGCGAAAGCGGTCGCAAACCAACTTGCAGTTACCATCCACTTGAAGTGGGTGGTAACGCATTCGCAAACGGGAAGGGGTCCGCAAGGGACCCCTTCCCCTTTGAGAATGTCGCTGAAAATATTGGACCACTGCCTACTCTGAAAAAATGAAACCAAATGGTTTCATTATTTTTTTGAATTGCAACTCGTTTTCCTTTAAGGAAAACGGGCTGCAATAAAAAAAATAAAAAACTGCTTTATTAAAAAAAGCAGTCACAGACATGGAGGTCTGCTGTCTCCAGCAGGCCACCATCCCTGTGAGTGCAGGGACTCGCTATGGGGTCGCAATTTGCGACCCACCTCATTAATATTCATGAGATGGGTCTTTGCGACCCCATAGCGAGTCGCAGAAGGTGTCTGAGACACCTTTCTGCATAATATTTTGCGAGTTGCAAATTGTGAGCCGCTATGACTCGCAATTTGCAAGTCGCAAAATATTTTTTTGCTACATCTGGCCCTTAGTGTAAACGTGGCCACTTTTTTAATAAAGTAGTCGCCTAACAAGGTACATTCATCTTCCGATAGCTCCAGATCGGGAGAACGGCAACGGGATTGGTCAGTGACCGCACAGTGGGGAAAATCTCTTTGACAGAATGCTGGTCGCCCTCTACCCTGTAAGCATAATAGTTAGCGTTCTGATCGCTTTGCAATATACATTAATGGCAGCATAACAGACCTTCTTAGCAGAGGGCTAACAGGTGTTCTGTCTAGCATGCTCAAAAATTTTGCAGCCTTTCTTAGGTGCCACCAAGTTCTCGGTGAACCAGGGAGTAGTCATCTTGGATTTTGGTAAAATAGTAGTCATGAGTATGAGTTGGTAGAGCTGAAGATATCACAAAAAGTTGTTTCATCTAGTTAATGCTAGTGTCTGTAGGCTCGTGGTCTAGTGGGCATAAGTGGGGAGGTCTGACTAAGGCCACAGGCATCAGAGCCTGAGTAGTAAGTGAAGCCAGGATGGAAACGACCAAATGCAGTATTTGGTTAGTTTGTAGCTCCTGGGTGCAGTCCATTCCAGATAAGATTGCCCAACGCACTAAAGAATCCACCTCTTCATGATTTCTGACAGCATCTGAACTCTGGGGCCAGATTTGCTGTGCTGGACCTCAGAGTTTGGCTGGGGTGTATAATTCATGAATAGATCTTGCAAATATTTTGGTCTGTGGCCTTTCAGTGCTTTGAAAACCGTAGAGTATTCTGAACTTTACGTTGATCACATTTAGGGGCACATTAAAGAGCCCCTAGCGCCACCTTAATTTAGCCATAGCGTCATTATTTTGAGGCTGAGGCGGCCCTAAAGTGGCATTTTCCCCACGCCATATTTACAAAGTGGTGCAATGCATGCATTACGCCACTTTATAAACCCTTGTGCCACATTATGCCTGCGCCAGCCATAATGCATGCAAGGGGGGGTTCTCCCGTTAGGAGGGGCTGAAAAATGGTGCAAGGAAATCTAAAAGATTCCCTTTGCCAATTTTTCTTCAGTACTTTTAACGCCTGCTGAGAGCAGTTGTTAAAAGGGGGCATACCATTATTTATAATGGGCCTTATGTACTCTGCAGGAGTAGCGGCAAGATTTTGGAGCTACTCCTGCAGAGTACTTCAATAGCGTAAAAAAAATGACGCTATTGCCTCCTACCCTGTGCCATGGTGCGCCGTATTTTAAATATGACTCACACATGGTGGTGCTAAGGGGCACAAGGAAAGTGGCACAGCACTGGGTGCAACGCCACTGTAGACGGGTCTCATCGACCACGTCTTCCAACTCTGCAGATTGGCGCCTTTCGCGCACCTCGTCCGAAACCCTTGCGTGTTCCCATGGGGACGCACGAACGCCACCGGAGCCGTTGACGCCGGATTTCTGCGTTTCAGGGTCAAAACGGAGGACGGACTTGAAGGAAGGGGAGGAGTTCCCTGGAAACAGGAAGCGACCGCCGGATGAGGAGAGAACGCCGCGAGAGGAAGACGCCGAGTCCAGAGCGGAGGTGACGACGACACGCCAGAAAAACGAAGAATTGAGAAACCAGGATACAGAGGAAAGCAGTCTCCGCCACGACCCCGGAGGGTTGTGGCTTCACAAGGTACGGTCCTTGTTACGGGGACGGCGGCATTCTGTAGATAATATTAAGAACAGGGGGGGCAGTAGAAAAGAGGGGAGGGTCGGGTTTGAGACAGGGGGGGTCATAGAAGACGGAATCACAACGGACGAGATGGTGGGCTAAGCACTAAAAACAGGTTGACACAAGTATCTCAGTAAAAACCCCACCACTCCCTCACTATCCGGTATACTCCTATACCTGTTCACCCCTAACACACCACTCTCTTCCCTTCCCCCCTGCACATTCCCCTACTAAAACAGCGTCAGAGCCCCACAAAGCCACTTACCTGTTGTTTGCTCCTGTGTTCTTGTTTTTCCGGTTCCACTGGGGAGAGATACGCGTCCCAATAAACCGCAAGACACCTAAAGGAGAAGAAAAACAGAGACATTAAGACAAGAAGAAACTACGTGGAACTGTTCCTATCAGACATTTTGGTTGTTACATTATACGAACATTCTTTCCACTTCGTCTTCATTAAAGCAAATAAAACCCCTTTCTTTTCCCCTTATATACGGCCCAGAGTCCTTTGTACCGCCAAGCCCTCCACAGCCACTTACCTTAAATCTGCCCCTCAATTTCAATGTGTCATGTTGACAGTAGATCGCACCCATCTAAATCTTAGGCGGATACTGCTTCTTTGGGCGGCTACATTGTTTAAACTGTCTGGGCCTCAGGATTAACAGTTTACATGTCGATTTTCTGAATTCTGTGTCAGTAGACCAGAACTAAAACAATTGACTGGGAGACCTCCCACTAACTGAATCACAACAAAAGGCCAGTCATGGAGCTGCTACAGCATAAATGTGTATATCCCAAGGAAGGAGACCTCCTTCAATATATAGAACCACTTTACTGTTAAATATAATCCATGGGTTGGAGCTCTAAAACTATAGGTACATGTATACTCAGTGCCCTCAAGACAAAGCCAGGTGTTTTGTTTTTGCCGGTGCCATAATTATCTGGCGATTTCTCTCATTTGTCCTTGTGTCCTGATGAAATTGCTGCATACTACCAGGCAATAAAACATGTCAACCCTTATCTGACAAATGGTCTTAACATGCCCAGATCGGTTTATTAGGTACAGTGGGTGTATTATTAAGTATACCACACCAAGAGTCCTAGGGTCCAAACTAGAAGCTGAACTAGTATTTTGCAAAATAATCATTCAGCCTCCAGTTTGGACCCTAGCATTCTTGGTGTGATATTTCAAGGGAGGATGCGCATGGGTCCTAAGCCTCTCTGTCTCCTGTGGTGTGTACATTATATAACCACACTCCCGGAATGCATTCTTAGCTCGTTATAATAACCATACAATAAACTGAGGACATGCATCACATGAGCAAGTGGTCACCTCATGGCATTCAATAACTATCACTTTCAGGGACAGTTATTAGCTGTAGGCCTCACTCCTTTCCAACATGGGAGGTGTGCAGAAGGTGCTAAAATGTGACTATTAGCCTCTTCTCCTGATTTGGTCTTCTAATTCTCCACTGACACCGACAATGAGAAATGCAGGACGCAGCAGACTGAATGCCTGAGGTCTCATTGTATTGCTCATGTGAGGTGCCTCCTCCTAACAGGGTAGTTCCATTGCACCTTGCTTTGGCTGGAGAGTACTGTGTAAATGTTTACCAATAATTTTAGAAATGCAAGTCATGGGTTCTATCTTACTATTAAATCGTTTCATATACTGAAGGACGATTTCCTTTTCCTAGGTATATACATATTTCCAATGCTGTAGCTACCGGATTGGGCTTTTGTTGTGAATGAGACTATTCTGGAAAAAAAAAACCAAAATTTACAATTCTAACAATATATCAGTTTCCTAAAAATTTCTTATGAAACATCTGTTCCCCGTAAGCAAACTGCCTTAAGCAGAAAAAGGAAAGTTAATTTCCGATATCCGCAGGGTGGCACAGTGACGAAGCAAGTGTGGCATGAAACCTAATGCAAACAGTGGCGGCCGGCAGCTTTAGGAGGGAGGGGGGCAGGCGGGAAGCACACACACACACACACATTCTTTCACACACAGATACGCACCCACGCACGCACATCCATTAACAACACTCATACCATTCAAACATGCACACACCAAACTTTCATTTTGAAACATCACACACTCATTCTTTCACGCACGCACATCCATTAACACTCATAACATTCAAACATGCACGCACGCACCAAACATTCATTTTAAAAGATCACACACACTCATTCTTTCACACACACACACGCATGCACGCACGCACATCCATTAACAACACTCACAACATTAAAAAATGCACGGCGCACCAAACATTCAATTTAAAACATCACACACACACACACTTACCTTCAGCCTCCAGATTCCCAGGAGGGTTGGGACTGCTGCCTTCCCTCATTGGCTGACCTTAGGTCAGCCAATGAGGGAAGGCAGCGGTCCCAGCCTCGTCACAGAGCGGGGTCAGTGAGACTGCTGACCCCACCCCACTCTGTGACGAAGTGTCACTGACTGACACTCGCCCTGGGCGCTTCAGGGCTTAAACCTTAGGCGCCCAAGGCGAAGTCAATGGGTGACGCTTTCCTCGTCACCCAGGGGAGGGCCTCGAGGCACCTTTGCTGAGCCAAGGAGGTCACGCCCCTAGGAGCTGTGACCTCCTCAGACCAGCAAAGTTCAGCTCAGGCATCCAGGAATCTGCAAAAATCGCGCATATCTCATTCCTGGCTGTCTGAGCTGAAAATGAAGAGTGTCTGTAAGGCTGACCTCTGTTCAGCCTGACAGACACTCTTCATGAGGGGCAAAAGGTGGGGGGACGTGGCCCCTCCGCCCTAAAGGACGGCCCGCCACTGAATACAAATAAGAATATGCACAGGCAAATCTTTGGCAATCAGCCTTTGGATTTGTACATGTGTGTTTTGTTTTGTCATGGTGAGTATAAAACATTACTTTTGGGGAGCTCCTGGACCCTCTATAATGTAAAGAAGCATTTGCTCGTGTTAGAGCTATTGGCATTGTAAATTCCTAACTGGACTTTTCTTGCCACATACGTTGAAAATGAAGTGTAAAACAGTTGACATTAGCGAGCCTATTCAAAGCGCCATGGCCACCACGAGCATGAGCACGAATGAGAGACACAAAAGGAAAAAGAAGTTCGGTCACAGTCAAACGTATCGACAATCGTGCAATTATCAATGTAACAGGGGCAGTCTGCAAGACGGTAACAAAACTGCCCCAAGGTGGGGCAAATGTTAAGCATTTACCAATGATAACAAGTGATTTTTGAAAGGCAAGCCCACGAAGGAGTGAAAGTGCTGGGCGTGAGGTGGGTGTGGTTAAAAGCTCAACATTTTTACAACGTTCAAAGTGCTTGCACGCTCGACCTAAAAATGGGTAAAAGCACAAATATTTTTTGGTCTCAAAAAGCACACATTGCCATAGTAGCCCAAGGGACTGAAGGGTACTACCATGTGTGGGGGTGGGTCTCTTAAAACAGAGCAGAATACTGTCATTTACAGTAAATTAGTCAGTGGCTGAAGTAGGCTGACCCACTGCCCATGATGCATCCTGTAGTGGACGTATGAAAAATTTGAATGACAGAACACACCAAGGAATGAAGAGGTCTGGCAAAAAAAACCTATCACTAAGTGTATTTTAGATCTAATCGTAGTAAAACCAAAAGATTTTGGAAACGTCAGATCTAGAAAATTGCCACTCCTAACCCCCCATTGGGTCATAAAAGACAGCCATAATTATGGTGCAGTAGACCCACACAACTCGGTGCCCTGCGTCAGTGAACCCGTCTCACCATCGATAGCTAGGTATTTTTCTGCATAAAATTGTTTCAGCAGTGGCGGGCCACACCATAGAAATATAACCTTTTGACCAATATTTCAATACAGTGAAAATAATGATCAGTGTAGTAATCTTTAACATCAGCCTATTGCACGATTTAGATCAGAAGGCTAAACCTCAAGCAAAGTAAATTTCATGTGGAATGTTTACTTGACTTGTTGACAGACTGAATAATGGGAAACATGACACTGCTATAGTTTGATTCTATTATCAATCTCTGGAATTCAACTGGAGGCGTACTGCATTTATTTAGCTCAGTATGGCTTCAAAGCGGCACTTAATGGAAAATACATTGAAAATTGTGTGACCATGTGAAAATGGAGCAAATCTGCCAAACATAACTAACTAGTTTTACTTTAAATGTAATGAACAGCAAGCAAACATATCATTTGTCTATATGTTAGGGTGTTTGTGAGTTAAGGATATGAAATGTTGGGACAGGGTGAGATTTATGTCCAGCTTTTATCTTGTCCCTCTGCAGCATTTTTGAGAAACACCGGGAGAAACATATCCAAAAATAGTGTTTCTGTCAAGGGTGAAATGATCAGTATATGTTGGAATATTGATTTAAATTGATATTATTTCACTCTCTGCTGACCTTAGGTGAACCAGGAAGGCTATACTTTATGATTGTCTGATGGTGGAAGGACTTGATCATTGTGCCCTAGATTCTCCTGAGCATGTTTTGTACACTAGTGTTGGGGGAGTAGACAAGACATTTTCTGTTGATTGCTTTGATTATTTGAAAATGTATTTTTCCATTGCGTCTCCAAAGTAGTCAATCAGTATCTTCCATAGAATCATAATGATTATTGTAATGGAAGTGAGATGCCAGGTATACTGTCTGCGCTGCCCCTTATAAATTCAACTACCCAATGAAGAGCTGTTTCTATGCTGGGTTCTGAGCTCCTCCTCCAGTGTGAGAAGCCCAGCCAGTTTGCAAGTATGATACCTAAAACCTTGCTGGAAAGGCCAGGTCTTGTACAGTCTCTGCTCCTAGCCCCACAGGTAAGGTGTCACCTAAATTGCAAAGTCGTTGGTGGTCTGCAGTCATTTAAGGAACTGACTAGTAAAGGCTTGTAATGCTTGAAGAAAGCACTGCCAGACAACAAAGTCATTGCCCCTATTAAGGATAGACCTGAATTGTTTATTCTAGACAATAACTGCTAGCGGTCAAGCATGAATTGGCCAACAGCTCAGCAGGGGTGGCTAGAACGACCACTGGGTTTGGAACCTCTTTGGCCAAACTGCAATTCCAAGCAGTGGGTCTTCCTCAGTCTAGCTTAGAAATCTTTAGTATGAACGCAAGGTCAGCTGCAGCATGTGTATGTTATATATAGCTTAGTGAAAGGCAAGGAGCTTGATAACCCTGCTATTTTAGAGACTCGGTACAAGGACTACTCATGAAGTGCTATCAATTCCGAATTATATTCACCATGTTAACTGAGATGTCAGGATGAGGGATAGTGCACCCCTGTTGTCAAGAAGGAGGTGATAGCTAAACCTATCAAGTTAGGTAGCTATCGCTCTGTTGAAGCTGCTGCTTGCAAATAAATAATCTCGCCTCAAATACCATGGATTATTGCCTCCCTACATAAGCCCTTGGGTAAAAACAATCCCTTTGAGGTAGATTGTACAGACTTAATAAACTCATGAATAGATCACAACTATCAGATCCCTACTTCAATATTTGGCCTGTCAGATGGATGACCCTAAACTAACTTCCTGTTAAGCCTACCTGGGTACTCTGGGCCTGTGGATTAACACCCAACTCATATATCACTGGAAGCTAACTTTTAGCAGCCTTTCCAATGAACACACCCATATTACACACATTATTTACTGCTGTGGTGGCTTTAGCAAATGTCCTGGATAATTTACATAATAGTGACTCTAGGAATTGATAAAGGATATCACGGAGCCCGTCTCCAGAGCCAGTATGATGTGTTTCATTGACTCTGTAGAAGATCTGGTTGTACTCTGACACTCTGGCATTCATCAGTGCCAAAATTGGCACTGTTTAGGGGATTCCTCACTAACGAAAAACATCGACCATCTTAAAATTGTTTTTGGATGAGCTTCGGAAGCTATTCCTGTTATTTTGTGGAAACATAACACCAACTCTAATAAGGAAATGGCCAATGTGCCATTGATTTAGCATAAAGTTTGAAGCCAGGCAGGCAAATACTTGCTTTCTGATGAGAATGGCTTTGAATAGTTCTCAGTTGCCATCCAAAATTAGTTGTGAATATAAAGTATCCATGATAAGAATGAGCATTAAAGATTGGCTGAGAATGTCTAACTGGCTCATGACAACAACACAAGGGGAGCAAGCAACCCTTGCCCGACCTTCAGAGTAAAGTTTTATGCTCATGCCTTTTCGCAAGAGACCTCTAAAATCCTCATTGGGATCCCTGCAAGCTTGGAACAGGCTTGGATCACCTCACTGCAAACAAAAAATTGCTCCATACCTACAGGACCTAGCAAGTTTTTGGCCACTGATGGAATGTCTATGTTACCAAAAACGGTGGAGAAGGTGGTCGTCTGGCAACTCATGCAGCATCTTGAATCCAACAACCACCTGGGTGACATGCAGTCTGGCTAGCATAGCTCACTCAACTTGCTCTCCTGTAATGATTCCATCATTCCACCTCTGGTGGGGCGCTGTACATGGACCATGTGCAGCCTGGTAATCACCATTAAAACTCATCCAAAGTCCCTCTCTCTGACTCCTGTATGCTTCCCATTTTGATCTTGAATGCAATTGAAAACCTACATTTGCTTCCGTGGACTTCAAGTTCCTTAATGCAATGCCTAGTATTCAATAAGACCTGGAATTTGCTGTCCACTGTTTTCCATGGGAGCAGTCCTACTGTTCCTCAGTACTGGATTCACTCCTCCAGGACATGCAGGAGACTGGAGTTGCACACATCTGTGACCAGTCTTGCGCAGCCCAGCTATGTGACTGTGCCCTGGGCGTGCTGCTGCCTGGAACTTCTTATGAGCTGCCATTTGCTGAAGCTCCTTGTTTGTGCATTGCCATGTGTTCCTTTGTGTACTGGACCTCTTGTTGGCTCATTTTACAGTCCAGTTCCTGCCTTGCTTCAGCCAGTGTGAGTGTCCTGTTCCCTATAGATTTTCCCAGCCCTTCTTGCTTTTACTTTCTCCATTGTCTGCCTTTTTTCCACACTTGGTGGAGCCTTTGAGCTGATCCCTTTCTAATTATTCTTACATTGTTCTTTTTGTTCCTGCTATTATTTTCCCTTCACTTATTCCTTTTGATTATAGCTCCTATACTTTCTCCTCAGTGTACTAGCGCTTACTCTGTCTTTCCTCCTGAGCTATTGTGTCTGGTAAGTGTACTATTTTGTCCTCATCTGTGTATAGGTGTGTTCCTTAGTACACAGGTTAGCTCCTGGTTCCCTTTAGGCACTTCCTGCCCTGTCCTTTGTCTTGTGTTGTATGTAGTCTTACGTGCCTTATCTGTGACAGTGTGCCATTTCTATTTTGCTTAGGAAAAGCCACTGTGTCTCCAGATGGACCCATAAGGGCCTGTCTGTGTATATAGGTACAACCCTTGTTTGTTCCCTGAGGGTTCAGAGACAGAATCACCTCTGCTGCCTCCCTTCTGTGGGGCTGGCAGGGTGACTATCTGTAAAAGTAATCTGCACAGAGGCATTAACATTCCCTGTTGCTGTGGAAGTTCTGAGCCTTACCTGTGTACAACTTTAGTGGTAACCCAGTATGTTTGTCCATCATTGGTCCGTTCCCTGTTTGTTTATGCTAAAGCTGCCTTACCTTCTCTATCCTGTTCCAGTGCTTACTCTCTAGTTGTTCTTTCCTGGTGTATGCCTTTGTCCACTCCTCTGCTTTGGCACATTAAATCAGTAGGGACATATTCCTTGATTTTGATGGGTGCTCCACCTGGAGTTCCTGATCCCTCCTTGATGTAAAGGAAAAATCACTGGGAGAAAGCTGATCAGTGCTCTGTCACGGTACTGGTGTTATTAAACCTCTCTGCCATATTTGATACTGTGGATCACGGTATACATTTGAATAGGCTTAAATAGAATTTGGTGGTCTTTGTTGGATCGCCTATGTGATTTAGGTTATTTTTTCATCATAGGATGTCACAGATAGAATGGGATGGTTACTTGGCCCCATAGTAAGAGATTTTGTTTGGTGCTCCCCAAGGAGCACCTCTGTCTCCTGTGCAATTTAATAATAATTTCATGATTGTTTGCAACTGAAATGAGTAGGGTTTCACATTTATGTGGATGACATGCAGTTTTTGCTAGCAACCGGTTAAAAAATTGAGGACCATACATCAAGACTGAGCGACTTAAGCGACTGAGCGAGTAAATTCAAAATTGGATCTCCTTCAGTTGACACCAGTAAATTCACACTGATGATGCCTAGGTCACACAACACCCTTGCTAAGGGAGGAAACACATTATTATTAATATTATTTCATTGATAATGGATGGCAATCTTGCACAGGGTGCCCTGGGCCTGTGGCTCAACAGGTATCAGTCAAACAAAAGGAGAAGAATGAAGAGCTAGAGGAAAAGCTACTTTTAAAGTTCTTCCTAAAAGTCGGAAATTCACAAGGGTTTTTGAGAGACAGTGGAATATTATTTCAGAGTTTGACTGTCATGAAGGAGAAAGCACAACGTCCCAGACTTATTTTTGGACAAAGGGGATCTTAACCAAAGTGGCGGAGATGGATTTAAGGAAGTTGGGTGGCTGATAGCATTTCAATTTGTCCTTAAGACATGAGGGTCCAGAATTGTGGATGGCACGATGGATGAAACAAAGGGCCTCCTTTATATTTTGGTGGTACCAACTCCCAAATATTGAAATGTCGGTTGGCCTGGCAGACATTTCGATCATTGTCAGGAACCGCCTTCAAGGTGGTTCCTGACAATACATTGTAACTTTGACGAACAGCTCCGTTAAACATGACAGAGCAGTATGTCAAACGTACATTTTTTTTTAAATTTCAAAAAGAAAATTCCATTGAGATTTTCTTTTTATAAAATGTTTAAAAAAAATAATGCTCCCCTATGGGAATTCTCTCCCATTGTGAGGGGAGCATTGAACACTTTTAAGCACCCCTTACCATCAGGTTTTTTCTGGTTGGGATGGGCATTCAAAAACAACTATATGTCAGCCCATCTAAAATAGAGTAGTCTCCACCATCATCAAACTACAGTCAAACTATGGTCCACTCCCATTTAAATCAGGTGAGCAGACCACAGACTTGGGAGAAAGGGAACTCCTTTGTTGCTTCAGTGAAGTTACCTCTCCGCCAAGTTTTAAATGAGGCTCAAAGTGCCTTGAAATGCCAGCCTTTAGCCACAGGAAGCTAATGAAGGGCTTGGGATTGCAGAAGATGGGAGCAATGAATAATAATATCAGGAAGGCCTAAGTAGACGGCATTGCCATAGTCCTACATGCATCAAAATGAATGCTATGTTAACTGAGATTTACTTTTCTGAATGGTAATACTTTGGCTTTCAGTTTTACCTAACACTCACTATGGAAAGCCAAGTGAACCAACTCACAAAGAACTGTGGTGTCTACATTAACTGTGTAGGGCCACCACTGCTCAAGCGATTAGAGGCTTCCAAAAAGATGATTGGAACTAGTTGTTCAAAATGCTCATAGGCTGGCACCAGCAAATACAGAATACAGAATCATGCAGCCACAATTGTGGCAGGGTTGTTTGTCAGGCTACACTAGCTACACACAGCAGCCTCAATGTAGTTCAGAGCTCTATCACCAGAGCTCTATCAGAGCACTACAAAGCTCTAAAGCAAACATGCCAGTTAAACTGGAGAAAAACAGATTTTTAAGGCATTATCTTAATCAAGTCATCTGCACAGTTTTCCTTAGAGCTCCTTGGTTTCACCGATAAGCTTTAGAAAGGTGACTGCTCGAGCTCAAGGGGTTCAGCTTATCTAGCCACACAACCCTGCCCGGTGACCGCCGACTGGCCCGCACCACATTCTCCAGCAAAGGATGTGAGAAATGGGGTATCTAATTGACAGAGGTATACACCCTTGTCCAAGCAGGGACCACAATCCTAGTCAGGGCAAGTCACACGCAATCCAAATTTCCTGTGCCCAGCCTCTGGTAGCTTGGCACTGAGCAGTCAGGCTTAACCTAGAAGGCAATGTGTAAAGTATTTGTGCAATAAATCATACAATAACACAGTGAAAACACTACAAAAATACACCACAAAGATTTAGAAAAATATAAGATATTTATCTGAATGAATTATGGTCAAAACAATCAAGAATTGATAAATATAAATTGAAATATCACTTTTGTAATGATAAGGATAATCTTAAGTCTTTAAAAAGCAACAAGTGCGTCTTGCAAGAACAAAGTACCTGATAAGCGTCAAAATTACAGGCACGGAGACTGCAGAGGAGGGAATGCGAGGAAAACGAAGGGTGTGAGTCAGATTTCCAGGCGCACACAGACGATGTGCCGATTATTTTCCACGTGGCAAGGACTTTGCATCAAATTCTGGCGCGCAGTCTCGAATCCTCTTTGAGATGCGGGGTCTTTTGATGCCCAGGGACGATGCGTGGAAATCCTGGGCGTGCAGGATGAAATCACAGGAGCTGCGTCTATCTGGTGGGCGATGCGTCAAAGCTTCTGTCACATGGCAGGCGCTGCATCGATTCCTCCCGCAGGAAGTCGGGCTGCGTCATTCCGGCTTGACAATTCATCATTCCAGTGGGCTATGCGTCGAAGTTCCAGTCACAACACTGGAGCTATGTCAATCTCCACTCGAGAAGCTGGGCTGCGTCGTTCCGGTTCGCCGATGTAGTGAGGCTACAGGCAGTCTGTGTGGCAATTCCGGCAGGCTGTGCGTCAATTTTTGCTGCACAAGGGGTTCCTTTGCAGAGATGAGGTCTTTTTGGCCCTGAGACCTCAAGAAACAGGAGGCAAGCTCAATCCAAGCCCTTGGAGAGCACTTCTCAGCAGAGCCAGAGGCCAGCAAGGCAGCAGGGCAACAGCAAGGCAGCAATCCTTCACAGCAAAGCAGTCCAGGTGAGTCCTTTGGGCAGCCAGGCAGCTCCTCTTGGCAGGTTGCAGGATCTGGTTTAGAGTATCTGTCCCAGGAAGTGTCTAGGTTGGTAGGGTCAGGGACCCAGTTTACATACCCAAAAGGCCTTTGAAGTGGGGGGACTTCAAAGAGTGATTTTGAAGTGCCAAGGTCCCCTTTCAGTACAGCTCTGTCTGCCAGGGTACCAATAGGGGATTTGGCAGTCCATTGTGTGAGGGCAGGCCACTGTCCTTGGAAATGTAAGTGTCAGGTCCTCCACCCTCCCAGCCCAGGAAGACACATTCAGTATGCAGATGTGTGCAGCTGTGATTGAGCATCCTATGTTTGTGGTTGTATGGGTGAAATGCACAAGGGAGCTGTCAACCAGCCCAGCCCAGACTTGGATTGGAGATAGGCTGTAAGGCACAGAAGGATTTTAAGTGCAGAGAAATGTTCACTTCCTAAAAGTGGCATTTCTAAAATAGTAATATAAAATCCAACCTCACCAGTCAGCAGGATTTTGTATTACCATTCTGGCCATTTTAAATAAGACCTGTCTACCCCTTTCTGATCAGAACCTACCACTCAAACAGTATATGAGGGTAGCCCTAATGTTAGCCTATGAAAGGAGCAGGCCACACAGCAATGGAAAACGAATATAGGAGTTTTCCACTACCAGGACATATAAAACACACATGTATATGTCCTGCGTTTTACCTACATAGCACCCTGCCCTGTGGGTTTTCCAGGGCCTACCCTTGGGGTGACTTATATGTATAAAAAGGGGAGTTTCAGGCTTGGCAAGTATTTTAAAGTGCCAAGTCGAAGTGGCAGTGAAACTGCACACACAGGCCTTGCAATGGCAGTCTTAGGACATGTTTAAAGGGCTACTTATGTGGGTGGCACAATCAGTGCTGCAGGCCCACTAGTAGCATTTAATTTGCAGGCCCTGGGCATATGAAGTACACTTTACAAGGGACTCACAAGTAAATTAAATATGCCAATTGGGTATGAGCCAATGTCACAATTTTTTAAGGGAGAGAGCATATGCACTTTAGCACTGGTTGGCAGTGGTAAAGTGCGAAGAGTCTTAAAACCAGCAAAAACTGTGTCAAAAAGTGGAGGGAGGCAGGCAAAACATTGGGGGTGACCACCCTAAGGCTGTCAGGTCTAACATGTGTCCCCCCCAGCTGAAAGTGGGGAGAGCTACCTAACCCCTTGGGAGCTCTCATCGCTAATGCGGAAGTTTCTGGAGAGACCATCAGCATTGGCATGGTCAGTCCCCGGGCAATGCTCCACCGTAAAGTCCATCCCCTGTAGGGAAATGGACCACCATAAGAGTTTAGGATTTTCACCCCTCATCTGCATGAGCCATCTGAGGGGCCTGTGGTCTGTCTGAACCCGGAAGTGAGTCCCAAACAGGTATGGTCTCAGTTTCATCAGTGCCCAGTCCACAGCAAATGCTTCTCTTTCAATAGCACTCCACCTCTGTTCCCGTGGTAAGAGTCTTCTGCTAATAAAGACTACCTGTTGGTCTAGGCCCTCCTCATTCAGCTGTGCTAGGACCGCCCCTATGTTACAAACCACAGATGGTCACCCTGAAAAAATGCCAAAAAGGGCTGGGTAGGACTTATTACAAAACTACATTGCCCACTTGGGAACCAAATTAAACAACATATACATCTCATATAGTTTACATGCAGCATAGGTTCATACTTATTTGGGAAACATCCTTTATTTTATAAACAAAAATATATTCCATACTCATATAAAAATTCAAATGAAATCCCCTATCAAACCACCAAAATAGAAGGACAAAGAAAAGTGCAAAAAGATCAAGTGCTCGTGATTAGAAGAAACAAGAAGAGCATACATCTCTCACCTATTTATACAAAAACAAAAAACTTAAAAGGACCGCACCTATGCCATGCTCTGAAGCTTCTGTCTGCACAATGAATTCTTTGGAGTAGTCAGGTGCCTTAAGCTTCCTTCAGGGAGTCAAAGGCTTTCTGACAAGCCTCTGTCCAATTCACCAACCCAGGTTGCTTCTTGGATGTGACCTCTGTTAAGGGGACCACTATGGTGCCATAACCCTTAACTAATCTTCAGCAGTATCCAGTGAGACCTAAGAAGGCTCTCACCTCTGTCTGAGTCCTAGGTGGTTGCCAGGTCTTGATGGTTTCAATCTTGGCCTGGAGGGGCTGCACCTTGCCACCACCTACTATGTGTCCCAAGTTCACCATTGAACCCTGCCCAATCTGTCACTTACTGGCCTTGATGGTTAGGCCTGCCTGTTGCAGAGCCTGAATCACCTCTTTGAGGTGGAGCAGGTGTTCCTCCCAGCTGGAACTATAGACGGCGATGCCGTCTAGATAGGCTGCGCTGAAGGCACCCTTGCCAGCTAGGACCCCGTTAACCAACTGTTGGAAGGTGGCAGGGGCCTTTTTCAGCCCAAAGGGCACTACTCTCAACTAGTAATGACCCTCAGGAGTAGAAAAAGTAAATCTCTCTTTTGCCCCCTCAGTCAAAGCGATCTGCCAGTACCCTGACATGAGGTCAAAGGTACTGAGGAACTTGGCAGTGCCTAGTCTGACTATGAGCTCATCAGTTCGGGGGATGGGGTGAGCACCTGTCTTTGTGGCATAGTCGAGACACCGGTAGTCCACGCAAAACCTAAGCTCTGGTTTGGCATTGGGAGCGGCAGCCTTGAGAATCAACACCACTTGTATCAGGACCCAACAACTCTGTCTAATTTGCTAACAGCCTCAGGGCATTGTTTTAATCATGTACGTGTAGCACCACTGATTTGCTTGTAAAGTCATTGTACTGTCTGCATTTATGGGCAGATATTGCCAATGTTTGATATATACTTGATGTTACCAATGCTTGTTGCACTATATAGTTGTTTTCACCAATGCTTGTTGAGCACATGTGACTGTGTCAAGTCCTCGTGCTTCTAAATGTGTCAGGTTCACTTGTTTATTGGTTGCCAGGCCACCACCACACCCCCAATGTCTCCAGGGAGCAGCTGCCTGTGTTTTCAAAAGCATGAGTCATGCTGGCTATAATAGTCTTGCTGTGCACATGACTCTGCTTAGCTTTCTTCCTGTCTGGCAAGGAAAGCCCTCTGCACTCTGGAATTCCCTCCAGGCATCACCGGCTGCCCCCTTGACTGGGCTGGCAGCAAAAGGCCTCAGCAGAGATCTTCTGGAAAGAACACACTTCTGTCAGCTAGGTGGAGCATGCTGTCTGGAATCTGTTTGTGAAGAATTTTATTATGATTGCTTTGTTTTTTTCTTTTATTAAAGCTGAAAACCGAGACTGATTGCACTCTAGCCTTCTTGAGACTTTGAAAGGCCTCTTCTAAGGACACAGACATGATTTATGAGTGGGGGCCTTGATGAGGGTTGAATAACAGATTTAGCTAGGGGGCCTTGACAACTTTTGTTTTGTAACTGAGAACTGTGACAGAACTTCACTATCCTCCACTTGTTTATTTTTTGTACCAATAGTGATTACACAATTCAGTGCTAGGGAGTTTATTTGCTTTTAGTATTGCAGTTCATTCTATGTTAATAGTGATTATGCAATTCAGTTCTAGGAATACTCTATACGTGAGTTTTCTTGCTTTTGATATTGCAACTCGTTTTAGGTTGGAATTTTACCATAGAAAACCTAATGTGAAAGTGCAGATCCATGAAAGAGACTTGCAAAACTTCCTAATTTGTTTAGAGACATTCAGATTTCGTCATCTTTAGTATATATTATTCTGTGAGAAGAGAGAGAGGGCTGAGTTGCTGATATTACCAGGTGATTGTGCTGTGATAACCAAATTAGACGAAATTAATGAGATCAGTGCATGTCTTTTTTAATGCTGTTTATTGAGACCAGTTCATGCTTTATAGAATGTTGTGAACAGTCTCTTAATAGCACATAGCTTCACCAATACCGTAATTCATCACAAAAAGGCAACTTCCTGGGGCTCCATTGACAGTCCTCTATAACCCGAAGAACTGCACCCAGATGGACCTGGCAAAAAGGAGTGCAGTGTTTCTCACTTTTTCCAAATCTTCTTCCATTTTGGGGCACCTGCCAGGGCTCCTGGTGCTATCAGCAGCACTGTGAGGTGCCTCAGGAGGTCAGGAGAACAGTCATCGCCCCTGCAGACAGCCTGGTTTTGAGGTGAGTGGCCGCGCCACAACAGCTGGGCTGGACCAGGGACTGCTGGACATCTCAATCACCCCAAGGGCCAGCATCTTGGCAACTTCTTCCTTGATGCTGGACCTCACCTATCTGACACTCTGGAAATTGTATTCTTTACAGGGGGACTGTCTCCTGTGTCAATATCATAGACACACAAGTGTGTGAGTCCAGGGGTGAGGGAAAATAGGGAAGAGAACTGCTCCAATAACTTGTAGCATTCTCCTCTCCGATCTAGGGTCAGGGAGTCAGAGAGATTGACCGCCTCTACTGACGCATCACCTTCCTTGGCAGAGAGGAGGCTCACTCTCCTCTTCCATACCCTCTTCTGTCACCAGAAGCATGCTGACTTCAGACTTCTCAAAATGAGGCTTCAGTCTGTTCTGATGGGGCACCCTTAGGGGGTATCTAGGGGACTTGAGGTCCACTAAGTAAGTGGCCTCCCCCTTCCACTCCTTGATCTCGAATGGGCCAGTCCAGCAGTCCTGGACAGCTCTGGCTCCATTACCCATACTTCATCACCTCTTGACTGGCCTTGAGGTTGCTCTTGGCCTGTTTCCACGTGGATTTCATGTACACAGACATGACGTTTTTGCCTCTGTCAGACACAACCTCTTTTGGGAATCCCACACGGATAAATATCCCCATTAGAGCTCTGGTCACCACCGGTGCAGTCACTGCACTTAGAGGGATTGCCTCTGGATAGCAGGTAGCATGGTCCACCAAAACTAGGATAAACCTATTGCCTATGGCAGTTTTAGGGTCCAAGGGACCAATGACGTTGATGCCCATCCTTTCAAAGGGGTTGCAACAATGGGCAATGGGATCAGAGGGGCCTTGAGCCTTTTCCCTGTCTTCCTACTAGCCTGGCAGGTTGGGTAGGACATACAGAAAGCATCTGAGGCTACCCACATTCGGGGCCAATAAAAGTGGGTGACAAGCCTGGCGAAGGTCTTGCCTTGCCCCAAGTGTCCCACTAGGGAGATGTGAGCCAAATCCAGTAGGAAGGCCCTGTAGCACTGGGGGACCACCAGCACATGTGCTGCCCAGCTTCTGGCACCTTGGGTTCACTCAGTGCTTAACTTGTGCTTGTTGTTTCCGGTGCTGAGCACCGGCACTTATTTGTGAGGGCCGGGGCTTATTCTTATGCCTCAAGCATTTGTGCGAGCAAAAGACACATATGTGAAAGACGGAGGAAGGAAAAACTAAAAAGCGTCATAAAGGGAGATAGTAGAAAGTTGCAGGATGAGCTGAAGGGGCAGGGGTGGCCGTAAATGGATTGAAGAGGCCCCAGATTGCTTCAGGATTACGCTGCCTCAGTATTCAGTGCTGGCAGACTTAATTACAGCAGCCTCATGTTTAAGAGAAGGGCTTTGAGCACCAGCACCTCTTAATTTACAAATTAAGCAATGGGTTCACTGTAAAGGAGATCATTCTCCCAATAGATATGGTGATCGCCAGAGGCTTCACCTGCTGCCTGGGCCGCAACCTGTTGCCTCAAACCCTCGAGAGTGGGACACTCTTTCCGTGCTTTGCAGAATTCCTCCCTAGTTGTCCCACCCTCAATTTGCTAGCCAGAAAGCTCAGGTAGGTTACTCAGGATGGCAGTGTCCTCCCCACTTGGCTCAGGGGCCTCCTCCTCTGGGACCCCATCAACCACCACGGGAACTTCTGGGACCAGTTTCCCGTGCCCCTTACCCCTCTTCTTTGCAGCTGTCTGGGCCATTGTTCCAGGCTCCAGACACCCTTAACTCCCTTCCTGGGCATCCATGGACCGTGTGGTCATGCAGACCCACTCAGGCAAACTTAACATCTCCAGGTCGGACCTGAGCTCTACCTCCTTCCAGGCAGTATGCTCAAGGTGATTGCCTAACAGACAATCTACAGGTCTCACAGCTACTTTTAGAGTACCAGAGACCCCCCCCCCCACTCAAAGGGAACGAGAGCCACCAGTAGGTGACTCTCACAATTGTCAGTGACTATGACCTGGTGGAATGTATTGCGGATGACCTGCTCTGCTGACACCAGCTGATCCCTGACAGTAGTCATGCTGGCTCCTGTGTCACACAGAGCCTCTCTTCTTTGCCCATTAATGGTGACCCACTGCCTATACTTTGATGTTTGGCAGACGTGGGCTTTTGGCACCATTTCCTCATCTCCCAAGGACAATAGGGTTGTTCCCCAAAGCTATCTAGGACTACCTCCTCCCCGAGAGCTACGCTCGATATCTGCACTCCAGTGGGGGGCTGTGCCTTCAGTAGACACTTGGATTCGCCCTTGATGTGACCATACTTGGTGCACTCTAAGCATTTGGGTACAAACTTCCCTTTCTTCTTATCAAAGAATCCTGGCCTCTTTTCAGAATCCGGTTGGGACTGGTTACCCCTCCCCCCCCCGGAATTGTTTTTGGGGCCTTTTGAGAACTCCTTATTATTCGTTTTTTCTTCCCCCTCTTTCTTCTGATGGGAACCCTGACCACCTTTGTGGGTGTCCCACCAGATACCTTTTTGGACACTCTGGTGCTAACCCAGAGGTCCGCCTCCTCTGCAAGCTTCCTAGGATCAGTCATCTTACTGTCAACTAGGTGCTGGCGCAACTCTGTAAAGCAAACACTGAGCATATGCTCTCTCAGGATCCAATTAGACAACCCCACATAGTCATCTGCTTTACAGCCCCTCACCCATCCATTCAGTGCTTCACTGGAAAAATCAAAAAAGTCTACCCAAGTTTGTGTGGAGAGTTTGGTGCTGTCCCTGAACCTCTGACAATACGTCTCAGGGTTCAGCCCAAACTTGGCAATCAAAATGGCCTTCATGGGTGAGTATGTGTTCCGATCCTTTGGGTCTAATGTTAGGAGTGTGTCCCTCTCAATAGCTAGAACATGTTTCCACAAACCTGCCCCTCATTGGTCTTCAGAAACCCCATGGGCCCTAAGTGCAATTTCATATGGAGCAAACCATTTATCAATGTCATCTCCCACCACATAAGTAGGCACTACTTCTTTGGGCATACCAACCTTCCTTTCTCCAGCAGGTCCTGCATGTATGCTGCCACCATCACTGCTGGACACAGGCTGTCTAGACTTGAGGTCCAGCTCTTTGAGACTCAGCTTGCTAGGCTTTTCCCTCAGCCTTCCTCTCCTCTGCTTCCATGATTAACCTTGCCATTTGCAATTGAAATTCTCTCTCCTCCCTCCTTTCCTCTGTGGTTAGCCCATGGCTAGAGGCACTGTTCCCTGGTTTAGAAGGGGGCAAAATTCCAGGGGTAACACCCCCCACTGCTGGTGGCAAATTCTCTGAGGGACCATTCTCTGGCTCCTCCACCTCAACATCCTCTTGTGAACGGGTTCTGCCCAGGCCCTCAGTGCCTTTTGGTACTCCTCCTTCCTGTAGGCACCCCGGGTAGATACTCCCATCCCCTTGCAGAATCCTTCTGCTGGCTGACAGTGTATGGCTCCAGCTTGGCTAGGTCGAACTCCCCAGATCATATTTGAAGCCCAGCCACAGACATGTTGGTTGAGGATTAGGTTAAAATGTAAAGCAGAAAAACGAAACTGCAGAAAAGAGAAAAAATCAAGTTAACCTTTAACTGTGGGTAGGTAGTGTACACGTAGCTATTGTATGTTACTGCACAAATACAAGTCCTTTCCTCACCGCTAATCACCAATGTTAGAAATGGGGTCTCTAGCTGGCCAAGTAGGGACCACAATCCTAGTCAGGATAAGTCACACACAATCCAATTTATCCTGTACCCCTGTGACAGGGTCATAAATAATGGAGGCTTTCAGGTGTCGTAGTATTTATGTTTTTATTTCCTTTTCATAGTATTTTGTACTATATTCTTTCTACACAATTGTCTCTTTCTCTCTCTCTCTCTCTTTTCTGGTAAGTCTTCTAGGAGTTATTCTGGTTCTTCACTTTGTTTCGTCTTTCTTCTGTCTTGGCTTTCAGGTAGCGTCTCAGAGATCATCCGGGAAGTTCATAGGAGAAAAGAGGAGAAGAAAAGACCTTTAGCAGGTATGTATTGTTTAATTGTCTCTTTTCCTTTCTTCTCTGACCCTTGTTCTCTTTCTGCTGTCTTTTCTTGGTTCCCCTTTCCTTTCTCTTTCTTTTCTGCCCTTTTGTTTTTTGTCAATACTCTTTTTACTCTTTGTTTTCTCTTTTCCTGTCCTTTGGATTTCCTTTCTTTCTTTCTTTCTTTCTTATTTTGGGCTGTTCTGTAGTCTCTTGTCTCTCTCTGTGATATCTGGACTGTCTTTACTTGCCCTTTTCCTTATATTTCTTCTGCTAATAATAATAGCCGTTTTGCTTTTCTCTGTTTTCCTTTTGTTTTTCTATCGTACCTATATGCTATATATATATATTTATATATATAAATAAATAAATATATATATATATATGTATATATATATGTATAATTCTCTCTTTTATTAATATCTTTAGTGCTCCGTGAGTGAAAGAAAATAACAAAACGTATTATTGTGCATTCCTGTGATTGTTCCCTTCGGTCCCCACTCCCCCTTCTGTGTTATTTCAAAATTCCTGGCTCCCCGTGTCCGGTTTCGGCTGTAGCCCGTACCTGAATGGGCCACGTTCTTCCCAGAATGTAGCTGGCCTTTCTGCTTCTCCTTCCTCCAAGACGTCTTCTGTGCTCTCTGCTTCGGTAGTGGTCTGCGCTTCCCCTCCACGCAGTCCTCTTCCGTTTTTCACCTTGGTCCGTCCGTCCCGCTTTCTGTCCTCTGTTCGTCTCCTGCTCCATCCAGAAAACACCTCCTCCTCCTTTTCCCGCACGGGGTTTAAAACCCCTATGGTTTCCGTGTCATTGTTGTGGTCACGCCTCCCATAAGCTCCCGCCTCTTCCAGGATGATGACCGCACCGTCCGGAGTGCCCCCATGGTACTCCTCCTCTGGCTCCGGGCTCCATGCACTGCCACAGCCCCCCATGTGGTAGCTTGCACTGAGCAGTCAGGCTTAACTTAGAAGGCAATGTGTAAAGTATCTGGGCAAAAAATCATGCAATAACACAGTGAAAACACCACAAAAATACACCACACAGGTTTAGGAAAATATAAGATATTTATCGGATTGAATTAAGGTCAAAACTGTCAAGAATTGATAAATACAAATTGAAATATCCCTTTTGTAACAACACCAGCCCTGAACACTGAGGGCCTGATTACGAGTCTGTTGGGCACTAGACCGCCAGACTTGCGGTGACGGTCTGGACTGCTGCTGCTTTGGCAGTCCGACTGTCACATTACGACCCTGCCGGTCAGACCACTGGGGTACTGCTGTCTCTGCCGGGATAGGTGATCCTGATGGGTTGACAGCGGGTGCAGGTAATAATCAGCCAGGGCAGTGCTGCATGCAGTGCGCCATGCTTATTACAACCTGGATCTCTGCCAGCCTTTTCATGGCAGTATTACCGTCATGAGAAGGCTGGCAGAGAACAGGTGCAGTGGGCCCCCTGTACTGCCCATGCACGTGGCATAGTAGTGCAGGGGTCCCCCTTCCCAGCACCCTTGCAATGCGCACTGTTTGCCGCGCAGACAGTGAGCGATGCGAGGGTGCTAGTGCACCCTGCGGCGGCAGCATTGCCAGCCAGCAACAATGCCAGTGACAATGCTGCTGCCACTTTCGCGCTGGGAAACCTTGGTTTCTACCCATCAGCCCAGTGGGAAAGTTGTAATGGGCCAAACAGGGAGGTAGCCATTTGGCAACAACCTTCCCGTCAGAAGTTTGGCGCACAATCAGGCCCTGAGCCTGGAAGACCGTGTGACCATATGATGTAGATAATTACGCCCGCACTTTGGTGTCGCAGACACATCTAAGTTACTTAAGTGGAGCTGGTGCCATAGCCAAGTAGTCCAACAGGAAAGCAAAATCTGCCAGCAAGATAAAGAGATACAGCTACTTCACCAAAATATAACTATGTACAAATGGTGTGAACACTATTGATGTATATTACTGCATTGTGACACCAATGTCGATGGAAGTGGCCTTACAACAAAATGCTTCTGTCACAATGCCACAGGTTTTTATGAAGAAGTTTGACACAGGTTATTAAATATTAGCTAAAATGGTTTATCCATGCTGATATCTGCTATTAAGGGCTCATCAGCACCAAAGCTTTCAGTTAGAAAATACCATCTAAACATGATATAGCTGAAATTGATGATAATAAGAATCTATAACAGCTTCTACCTCACTGGTACATGATGATACTGGGTTTCTGGGCAACATGACTCCTCAAGAGGATTTCATACATGAGCAGTATCCAAACCCCACAGGTGTGTAGCTGAATCTGAAAACAATCTCATGGTGTAAGAAACACTTTTGAACACACAGATTGTGTTGTGGTGAGTAAATAACTTTACTACTACTATACTGTATAAATGTATGTCATTCAGTTTTAACTATTAGATTGTCTTTTTTTAACCACGGAAAGCATCAGGGAAAATCACGAGGATAAAGAGACTGCAGCTGATGGTTAATGCCATTCATTTTTACTGCTTATGCTCTTCAAAACAGATTGAAAGTTCCATTATCCAATGCAGAGAGCAATGTACTGTGCTTATACTTATACTACTAATGAGTTTGAAAAGGAAGCTTCAGGTGTGCCCTTTAAGGACATATGGCTAGTTACATTTTATATGCTCTGTTAGGGCCATAACATCCTTAGAATGCACATGGATACCTGCAAGCCTTATACTTGTCAAGAACTATTGCACATATATTTTTTTATGTGAGAACTGCACAAAATTTAGAAATTGTTAAGACTGCTATATCATTTGATAACAAAAAAAATGTCTGTCCAGATATAATTCAGATATTGGCAAAAAAAAAAATGTTCAGATAGATCTAATGTGCATATCCTCATAGAAAAGTTGAGTGCATGCAAGGGCATGTTGAAAGGCGAAGGCTGGTCAATAAAGCTATAGAAAAGCATGCCTTCAATACTTATTTTAAAAAATAGAAAATGTGGAGGTTGTTGAGTCCTGCGAAAAGCTGTTTTAAAAATGCTGTGCCCACATTATTGTCCTACTCATTTTTATATACTTCTAGGACAAGGAGCAGAACAGTACTATCCAATCTGATTGTAATGTATACCCTAGTCCATTTGTATCACCAAATTCCTATACATATTGTTTAAAGAAATAATAGCTGAAATACAACTTGCAGCTCTGAGCTATTTGAAGGTGTATGTTCTGCTAGAGACGCCACAGTGTGATAGCCTGATATGCATAGCCAACTTGTGTACCAATGTGTGGTTACCTACAACTCTTTAAAGGGTTTAGTTCTTCCTCCAATGACTGGCATGCAGTACACCTAAGAGATTATAACAGCCAATTATATTTATAATACCGGCTGTCTACTGTATTACAGAGAAATATATGTCCTTTTGAATGCTGCAAGTATCATAGAAAGTTCTAAGAGAGGTAATAAGGATGATCTATCTGCTGCCATTGGCTTTGTAGCTCAAAATAATTAGCAAAACACGTGACTCTGTAACAACGTATGCCATCAGCGAACTAATAAGTGTAGCAGATGTCCTACTATATGTACAAAGTGAGAGCTAAGCAACAACAAGCCTTATAATGAAATACTATGTAAATGGTATGTTTTTGTCATGTTTTTTTATATGATGATCTTCCACAAAACAAATGTATTTCCTTTCATGGGCTGCAGCTGGGAATAGCATAGATGATGCTGTGTTAAGGAAAGATTTATTATGATAAAAGTGGGATTAGAAGTTTTGAAAGTGTAGATTTTCTGTTTAGAAAAAAATACAATCTGTGTGGTGTTAGGACAAAATATCCTATTAAAAACATTGTGATACAGAAATATTGTGTCAACAATATCGGGACTTCATATATATCGAGGTAAGTAATAATGAAGTAAAAAATATAGTTTTGAGTGTTGTGAAAAATATCAATGTCAAAAATATCGATGTTAGAAACATTTGTGTGTATAAATTCAAGTTCATGTTCAATTTTATTGTTAAATGCATAATTAATAAAAACCAATACATCATACTTAAAAAAAATACTAATTTACTCCATGCAAATAAAAACCATTTATTGTAGTTTAAAAGTCCTTCTCAAAATAAATTATAACAGGTAAATTCAATCTAAATAACCGTATTTCTCTACCTGTTATACATTACATAAAATATGTGCCACTATTAATCATCATTGCTAAATAAAATCCTTTTAAATAGGAGAGTATATGTTATAATCATGACCCACATAAATGTAGCAATAAAGTGCAGCAATTTCTTACTCCCCTAGTCTTCTACATGCAAATCCAAGTATGTTATAGAGGTATTTTTAAAATGCTAAAATATATTCAACGTCATCCTATCATAATTTTTAAATATTAAATTAGAAAACCTTTTGCAATTAAGTTAGTGCTCGAAGATACAAAAATACATCCAGGGATACTGTACGGGGGAGCCTTAATCGGTAGTGATCTTCAGAATTTCACAACTTATAAACCAGCAGAAACATATATTGTGTTTATACTAATTGATGAGCATATGATAATTTTTTAGATGTCAAACGTATAATCTTTATAAATCTGTCATTCAATGTCTAGTCAAAAGGTTTAAAACAAGTGATCACCGCTTCTCTACAGGATCATATTCCCCTCCGATTGAAGGCCGCCTTTAATAGAGTCTTGCGGTCATTCAGTAGGCCAGTACAGATACAGATCAAATAGTAACATCTTCCACTCCACAACCACAAAGCCTAAACTGGGCGATTGATACAGTACGTTCACAAGGGGGCCCCCTGGAATAAGGCCAAATCAGTGTTTGATAAAAAGATCTTTGTCAGCTTTTGACCACCCAGCCTCCAAATACAGCTATTTCAGGATTTCGTACTCATTCATTAACATCCATGAGTGCGACCTGATTGCTAACAGGCTCTTATCCATAAGTACTGATTTCTTCTTCACCTTTATGGCTTAAGATTTTTTTAAAGGCATGATTGGAGAGATTTGCATCCCACAGTTCCAGTATCTCCAAATCTCCTAGGGTCTGATCTAAATACTGTCTAGATTTGGCTGTAGGATTCAAACTGATCTCCTTCCAGAGTGCCTGGCAGAGATGATTCCCCCTTGTTGACTGTAAGTGTTTCCAGGTTTCAATGTAACTACACTTCCTGGCTATGTTTTGGTTTAAATACCCAAACTCCAACCTAATTTGAGCTTGGGAAGTGTGCCCTGGTACTTGGAATAAGGACCTAAACACTTTTCTAGTTATTCCATTCAGGATGGCGGTGTCTTGTCCTTGCAGGGCTTCACTACCGTACCCTATAGTTGAAATTAGTTTAGCCACAATTACTTGTAACAAGGGATGGTAGCTAGGGCCATTAAGCAACCGTTTCAGGGTGTGAAAAGCAAGCAATAGAACATTTCCTTTTCTATATAAGTCCTGCTTCTGAGGGAGAAAGGAACCCCGCTTGTCAAATAGTACACCCAAGTATCTATAATAGTTGACTTGTTCTAATACTCCCCCTTGTGTATGCCACTTATTGACTCTAAGGATTTTTTTAACTAACTTCCATTACTTTGCTTTTTTCTGATTGATTTTCATTCCATTCTGCTCGGCACATTCGAATAAATTGACGATGAGCCGACGTAGTCCTACTTTAGTTTGACTCAGAAGTACTACATCATCAGCGTATAACAGATTGGAAATAGGCGTATCATCAACCTCAGGGGAATGCGCGTTCACCCTATTAAGCTTAAAGGTCAGATCTAATAGGAAGTGATTAAGAAGATACAGAGCCAGTACGCAGCCCTGTTTCAGTCCTTGTTTTGTCTCTATTTTTCTTGAAGGGAAAGATCCATCCCCTATCTTTACTGTAATCCATGTATCTGTATATAACTGCTGAATAGCTTTTAGTAGTTTCTCAGGTATGCCCCAGGAGGCTAGCTTTTCCCATGGGTGGCTTCGCCCTACGAAATCAAAAGCTGATTTGAAATCTACAAAACACAGATACAAATGTTGATTTTTTTGTTTGCATTTGCAATCATGATGGAAAGAGTTAAGATGTTTGTGGCCGTTCCAGGGCCCTTTGAAAGACCTGTCTGATTGGGAGGAGTAATATTGTTCTTGGTCACCCAGGTGCGAAGATGCTCCAGCAATACTTTTGGACCTGGGGTCCCTGCATTCCTGCTGTTCTTCATTAGACTGACAACCTCCAACATCGAGAAGGTTAAATTAGCGGCTTCCTTTTGGACAAATGGTGGCTTAGATATAACTCCTTTTGGGCATAGCTCATTTGTTATCACATTCAAGTTATTAGTGTCTTCCTTATTTTCACCACATCCATTGAAGTGATGAGCTAAGTAATCAGACTATGAGGATTCAAAAATATGTGAACTAGTTAAGGTCATTGGGGCTTTATTCAATTTATTAGCCATTTTCCAGAATCCCAGTGCATTTGATTTTTTTACGTAGAAAATATGTCTTTGCCCAGAAGTCGTGACTTTTCTGTAATTTATAGACCCATATTTGTTTCTGATAGGTATTATTGATATTTTTAGATCAGCCTTAATTTGACAGTCAGTTGGATTTTTCTCATATAGCCTTTTGTTGTCTTCTTAAGTTGGTCATGAGAGCTGAATTTTCGCCCATGGTTCTGGTAGGTCTTTTGTGGTCTATCTGTAAGGAGACCAATTGAGAACCTGTCCAAAAATATCGACCAAATGGTTATTGAGTCACAAGATATGTCATTTTGGCATTGGTTAAATAACGCATTTGAAAATTCACCAATGGATTCCATTGATTTTTTATTCCATTGAAGTTTCTTATAGTTCGTAGTAGTAACATCCCTTGGTAGAATAGGGGCAGGATTAAATATAGGGAAACCATAGTCAATCTCCAGGCATTGTTGACCATGGTCACTCTTTTCTGAATTCATAATATGGTACTTAGTGATTAGAGTGAGTAGGGACAGAGAGGCCGCAGTATAATCAATTGTTGATTGGGTTCCAGTGACATAACAGGTAACCCCACCAGTGGAGTATCTTGTGGAAGCCTCCCATTTAGGAGTCTTAGCTCAAGGGCCTCAAGATCTTTTACCAAGGAGATTGCCTTGGTGTCAGGTTTACCTAACCCTAAAGATCCCAGGGACTGCTGCACACAGCTGATCTTGAAAGATAGTTTGGGCTTCCCTTTCAAAAGGTTTTAATAATTTCACATTAAAGTCCCCAGCTACTAAAAACTCCGGGGATCCCAGATCTTGAAAGCTGGTTAATAGTGTGTCTATCAGGGTGTCCAAACCTTTTTTCCCTAATTGCTGGGGAATAAAAGCCCACAAATCCAACAATTGTAAAGGTTTTTTTAGCCCAAGTCTCCTGTAAGAAAAGAATTTGAAATGTATTTAATAGACTAGTCAGGACTTTTTGTCGATTTTTTGATCTAATCCAGTTTATATTCCAAGAGCAGACTTGAAGAGGTTTATCATAAGGGGTTACCACCCCAGATCGTGCCGGACTGTTCAGAAGTCACTGATGATTTTCTTTATGAAGTGCTGCCGACAGCCACCCTAGATCTAGCTGCTATTAGAGGTGACTATTGGATACTTTGGCCCTCATTTCGACCTCGGCGGTCTTTCTTAAAGACCGCCGAGGTACCGCTGCGCTGAAGACCGCCAGTGCAGGCGGTTTTCCGCGCAGTGTATTATGACTGCTGGCAGCCCTCCGTCCTTTTTCGGACGGAGAGCCGCCAGCAGCCATACTGGCGGTTGGCGGGGAAGTGGAGGCTGCTCCACCTCCACGCCCCTTCATCAGAACACCGCCCACCGAATCATTTTCCATGATTCGGCGTGGCGGTGTTCTGGTGACGGGGTGCTGGCGGCGGAGCAGCCCCCATGGATCCCGTCCCCTCCCGGAGGATCAACGGACAAGGTAAGTTGATCGTCTGTTAGGGGAGGAGGGTGTGGGTGTGCATGCATGGGGGTGTGCGTGTGAGTATGTAGAGGAGATGTGTGAGAGCCTGTATGCATGCGGGGGGTGTTGTGTGTATGGGAAATGTGTGCGGGTCAGTATGTGTGCATGTCTGTTTGTATGTGTGCGGGTATGTGTTGTTGTAGTGTATGTGTGCGTGTAGGGGTGTGTGTATGTGCATGTTGGGGGTTGGGGTGGGGAGGGGGTGTGTGTATGTGCATGTTGGGGGTGGGGTGGGGAGGGGGGTCCTGCCATCTTTGGGGGTGGCAGGGGGGTGGGGAGGTTAGGGGAGGACTCGGGGTGGGGGAGGGGGGTGGTGGAGACCCCTATCAGTGCCAGGGAAGGAATTCCCTAAAACTGATAGTGCCTACCACCATGGATTTCGTGGCAGTTCCAAACCACCCGAAATCCATGGTGGTATACAGGGTTCTGATACCGCCGGCAGTCTGGTGGCGGCCGCCGGGCTGGAGACCGAAGTCTCCAGCCCAGCAGTCGTCACCGCCCTGACGGTCAGACTGGAGAAGTGGCGGATGACCATGGCAGTAACCGCCATGGTCATAATTCCAATTTTTTTTTCCGCCGGCCTGTTGCCAGTATTACCGCCACTTCTCCCCCGCCCGCCAGGGTCATAATGAGGCCCTTTGTGTCCTGTATAGTGATCATCAGTGCTTTGGTTTCCAATTGCAGATCTGAGGACTGAGGAAGGTTGATTTAAGCCTATTAATTTATTTAATGTAGGCATATTATTTTGAGCCTCTAGAGGGTTGGGATAAACTATTTGTTGGGGTATACTAAATCCAATTCCCCAATTTAAGAAATAACTTTTTTCTTTTACGACCCTTCTAACCTATTGTGATGTCTTCCAAATTACCAGGGTTGATTCATTAATTTTATCTCCATTGTTCTTAATCCCTGGTAAAAATTCTATGGAGACAATGTCAGTAGACTGTATATCTTTTAGGGCCGGCCGGAATAAGTTGTAAAAGTTTTTGTATATTTCCTCGGTTAAGAATATCATATGGGCCCCTGGATTGGTATTGTGGTTCAAGAATTAATTGTTTACAGTCTACAGAGGGACTATAGTTGGGACTTCTCATAGAGTTGTCCCGATCCCCCACTGGGGCTATCTCTTTGTGTCTCGTTGTCTGGGACTGTGGTGTAAAGTCTCTGTCCGGCCATCCCCGATTTGATACATTTAGCCTCACATATGGTCTATTTAAGAGCTCAGCCTCCGAGAGTGGCCCGGGGAGTTCCACCATTCCCTTAGCCCCTTATCTCACCGCTTCCAAATGTTTGATGGCAGACCCACTTCCTTTTTCTACCTGGAGCTGAGCTATTTGAGCCCCTTGACATTCAGCATGTGCAGAATTAGTAACTGTAATACATATGCCCTCTTCTTCAAATGACCTCCTATGTATCTCTGGAATAATACTCAGTTCAGGTTTCGGCTCCCTTTACTGTGATTTTATATTTGGTGGTTCCCGCTTTGTTAGTCCTTTACCGTTTAAGTTTAGCGGATCTTGTCGATCTTGTTCTTTATATTCCCAAATTTAGAGTTTGATTCATTTAAGGCCTTATGGTCTTGGTGAGTGGGTCCCCTCTTTTGTGTGTTAACCAATGGGAGCAACTTATTGGCCATTGGACTGCTCTTTTTGTTAGTACGCAAGTCATAAGACATTATCATCCCTTTTCTTGTATTGGGAGGGAGAGAGGAGCTCGTCTTTATAATTGGAGGGCCTGTTAAGACATCCCTTATTTTATTCCTTGCTTCCCATTGTTTTTTCTTTTGTCTTTTAGTAGCCAGCTTTCTTAAGAGTAACGGTTGCACCACCAATCTAGGAGTGGGGGAGGAGGTTTGTTAGTTTGAATCTCAAACTGATGACCTTTCTCCTTCTAAGAAGATTTTGATAAACATGCCTTTTCTCTGGGTTCTCCCCCCTTGCCGCACCCCAGTTCTTCAGAAAGTTCTATTTTCTTATCAATCGTTATCTCAGGATAATGAGTAGCTATACTGCCCATATTATAATTTGGACCAGCCCCCTTCCGTTGCTGGGGAGTCTCTTGAGCTACATATTTGCACCCTTTTATCATACTTAGATGCGCCTTAAGATCTACCATCATTAAATTTAATGCCTGTGGGAGCATGGCCAGCTTGTTAACTATGGACTCACAGGTACAGTCTGTTTTTGTCATCTATGCAAAGTTCTGAGGTCGCTTTCTCAAAATGTTTAGGTCAGCCAGCTTCTGATCTATCCCTGGTACTGATTTTGCCATAACATTCAGTAGATCCAACTGGACGTTCTCTTTTGAGGACTGATAAGACAGGGCATCAAGAGTTAATTGCAAGGTCTTAAAGAAGATATCCCACACAGCATTTTGCTCCAGTTTGTTTGGAGTATTTCGTGAAGACAGTGAATTCTCATTAATGGCCTCCTCACCTACAAATTCATTTGTTTGTGCATTTGATGTGACAGAAGCATTTGGGGATCTATAATCGAAAACAGAGGTATCTAGATGGATATCTGAGGCAAAGACCTGCACTTCTTGTAAATTGTCCCCCATATCTTCAGTGAGAGGACTTTTAGAGACGTGCATAGTGGAGCACAAATCCGATTGTGTACAAGAAAGAGAACTAGAGTTAAGGTTTAGTGGGCCTAATTTATTAATATTGTCTGAAGTATGAATGATTTCTAAAGTGTTATTCTCCTTCCGCATTGAGCCAGCCTTCTGAGGACCCAAAAGCCGTGGCGTGGAATCCATACCTCTTTTAATAATTACATTTTCCTCAAGAGGAGGTTGGATACATAATTGTGGACAGTCAGTCAAGATTTTCAAAGATGGAGACGTGGAGGCAACTGGGGACGGCGATGATGACCTGAGGGCCAATTGTTCTAAATCACTGATAGGACCCCAGGCATTTTCGTTAGCTTTATCATCTGTTAATTTTGTAATATTACCAAGAACAGATTTTTCAGTCGCCCCCTCCTCCTTGAGCCCACTTATTCCGCCATGATGGTATAGCAAACTGCTTTCACTTTTTATGGGGGAGATAGGATGGGGTATAACCACTGAGACCTTAGGTATAGAGAAAATCACAGGGTCCTTCAAAAATTCAAATTTGTGGGGAAAGTTCACCGATTTCTCAAACTTTTGGAAAATAGGGGATGTAGGAGAGATTAAAGATTGATGCTCTGGTTTCATTTTTGCTTTCCATTTTAGTGCTGGAGGTAGAGAGGAGGGTTTGTTATTCTTCTTATTCCTCTTAATTTGCAGCTGAAAAGTCGTTTCTTTCCTGGGTCGCATCTTCACCGGCCTCAAAATGTTTCCTGATCACTGGTTGTATAAATGCACCACCACACCTCAACGGTTGAGGGGCACTAGCACGCGCAGCCCTCCTCAGATCTCCTACTGGATCCTGCTGAGTCCCCTAGAGGGCCTGCCGTAGGTCTGATAGGCCCTGAAGGGTCTCCCTGGGGCTGGCTGGGGCCTGTTAGACCTACTGGGGCCTCGTCGTCGCTCTTGGTAAATAAGTCAGGGGGGCCAGCACCCGACTTGGGCTTGGACTCACTTTACAAGGTACCCCCCCCCAAGAGTGTTGTTGCTTGGGTACTTGACGATTTAGTAATTTGGTGATTTGGCGGTTTAGCACACAAGTATGGTGAGCGGGTCACACTGGGTCCCCCACAACCTGCACCCAGACCTAGCTGGGCTGCCTGGACTCTCCCTTGGCAGCAGTCACCTATGACTGCCGCACTCGCACTGTACTGTCCTGTATTGTGCTATCCTTCTTAGCCTGCCTGGTTTACTTTCTGGGCCTCCGGCCTCCTGCCTACCTCCCCACCTCCTCCTGCCTCCTCTTACCTTGCTTCTGCTTTCCAAGGAAGGGGGCCGGGGAGGTTGAGGCACTGCAGGAGGACTCCAAAGGACTGTGGAAATAAATACTTTTCTTTTTTGTGGCCCGCGGCAGGTGATGTGACAGGCAGCGGCAGCAGCACAGCAGTCCAGGCACCCTCGTCTGCTCGCCTGCTACAGGTGCAGATGGCGGACTAGCAGCACGCTCGTCCGAGGCTCGTCGACTCGACCGCGCTTGTCTACTCGTCTCCGTCTCTGGCTTCCAGTTTCCGTTTGCAATGAGGATTTGCACTCAATTTTCTAAATGCATTTTTGCGTATAATGTTGCTTTTTAGTTAAAAATAGTCTATAAGGAGTTCATTTTTAGTTCAATCTTCGTTATTGTTATTTTTTTTAAATTTGTTTTGTTTAAGGTATTTTTTTAATTTAAATATTTGAAATGATTTAATGTTTTAAAATTAATTATAAAATAATATATTTAGTAGCGGGATGTTGGGTTAATAGGGAATAGGGTGGGGAGATTTAAAAATAATGTAGGTTTGAAATTTGAAATTTAAGGAAATAATTGGTTACATATATAAATTATTATTTATTTAGTTTAATTATTAATGTTACAGTATATTTTTTTTATTTTTTTTGACATTTGTATTTTTTGTAAATTAAATTAAAAAATACATTTAAAGAAATTATAAATATATTTACAAAAATATTACTAATAATTACATTTTATATGTTTTCGAAAATTATTTTTAGACAAAATGTAATAATGAAAATCCCAAGCATTTAGTATAAGTAGTTGTAAATTATTAACCATTTTAGAAGGGTAAGTTATGGTATTTATATAACTTATATATTTATTATTTATTAAATTATCAATATAAAAATCTGAAAGTTTCTTTTTATAAAAATGTTACTAGTTAAAAATAGTATTTTAAAAAAAAACTAAATCTAATTATACATTTAATACACTTTCATATCTGGAGCTTTTAATAGTTTTTTTGATATATGATATATAATAATTAAATTAAAAGATTGGATTTAATAATCATTAAAAAATGTATGTCATATTTGGAAGTATATTTTTTAAATATATTTTATATTCTGGTGGGAATATTAACTGTTGCCCCTTTAGTGTCCAACACTTTCTCTGAGTTGGATTAGACTGGAGTGGGAATAGTAAATATCACCCGCTTAGTGCCCAACACCTTCCCTGAATTGGTTTAGATTGGAGTGGGAATAGTAAATGTTACCCTTTTACTGTTCAACATCTTCCCTAAATTTGTTAATTTTGGAGTGAGAATAGTAAATGTCACCCTTTTACTGTCCAATACCTTCCCTGAGTTTGTTTAGTTTGGAGTGGGAATAGTAAGTGCCACTCACTCCCTTAGTGTCCAACACTTTTCCTGAATTAGTTTAGACTGGAGTGGGAATAACAAATATCACCCCCTGAATTCGAATTTGGTGGACCTGTGACTGCCAATGGTCTGGCAGAGCGGACCGCCGTATTACGAGTTTGGTGCTTCCGCCGGACCCATTACGAGGTTGCACACCGCCAATGTGACAGTTGCAGTCCAACCATCATGTACAAGCTGGTGGAAACTGACTGTATAAAGGGAGACATTCACCTGCAAGCAACATCACACGTCTGGAGCCACTATGGAGCCCTTCGCAAGCATCATGCCACTGCTCCTGCTCATCCAGAGACAACTAAATCAACATTGACATTGACGACACTAGCCATAAGTACACACACCTATCTGTATCATTAACCCTTAAAAACTGCACGTACCATCGGCAAACGCATCATAGGGGGACACCACAGGTAGCAGGCACATGTTTTATACAATACACACTCACTGACGCACAGCAACATGGGCACATACACATTCACAATACGCACACTTTGGCCAGCACACACATACTGCATAGCAACACCTCACAACTACACACGGCCACACAGCTCAGGCACAAGGACACTAAAGGCTACACAACATTGTCACACACACTAACAACACACCTACAGCACATATACAAATTCAATTCACACACTCACATACAATACTGGCTAGGGACTATTCCCACATTCAACACACATCAACCTCTGTGGCAGAGAACACAAAGAACACCACCAGTAAACAACCCTTCAATTGACACACACAACACATACATCACACCACAATGGAAGCACAAGGTCATGCACAAAAAAACAGAGAGACCAATACACCAGGGTCAACTTCACAACTATACCTTCATCTTTGGGATGGGGCCAACTGGGACACCAAGGGAAGGTGTCTGCACAGGGACATATCATACTCTCAACAGGACCCTCAATCAACATGTCCATGGAAAATGGGCCTACATGGGTCACAGGGACAAACAATATTAAAAACAATTGTCGTGCACATATAAACACTGGGCAAGGGCAAGTCAACAAAGTGCCACAACCCCTACTGTATGGGACAGACCTCTACAGGAACTAGCTGGAACGCCTCGGACAAGACAGAGGACCTTTTGCGTGTGGTACAGGGCAGAGGACAGGGGTAAGGCCAAGGTCACACAGGAAAAACTTCTTGGACATACGGGGCGGTCATCAGAAGGGGAATGGGATTTGGCAGTTGAGAGAGTGGTAGTATGATGTGTAGTTGCGGATGTCGTGGGTGCGTGCTTGTGGAAAGAATGCTTGTGTGTGGCGGGTGTCTGTTGGGTGGGTGAGTGAGAGCATTTATGTGTCTTGGGCTTAGGTGGGGTGGATGTGCTTGGGGATGCCGTGGTGGGTGGGTAGCTGTCTGTTGAGGCGGTGACTGCAGGTATGGTGGATATGCTGGATGTAGGTGTGTCTGTGTTTGTGGTGTCTGCGGGTGTGGTGATTGGGGTGGAAGCCTGAAGGTCTGCTGAGGTGATGTCTGTGGGTAGGATGGGTGTGCTGGCTGTATCAGTGACTGATGATGTGGTGCCTGTAGGTTAACTTGATGTTGTGTGTGTGATGCTGAGGGTGGTCGGGGTGTCAGGATAAGTTGTGACTGTTGCTGTGTATGTGGGTGGTTATTGTTTGTGTGTGTGCCGGTGTGTTTTGTGGTGCTTGTGTCAGGTTTTGTCTTTGGCTTACTGTCCAGGCCAGAAGGAGATGGCGTGCGGCCTCGGTTCTTGTAGGTCCGGCTCTGGCCGAGGTAGGGGCGACCCCTTCTGGTATCCTGGGGAGTGCAAAGCCACAGTCTCTCAAGTCTCTCATGTGAGTGGTTTGCCCACTGCTTTATCCTGGGGAATGCAAAGCCACAGTCTCTCAAGTCTTTCCAGTGGGTGGTTTGCCCACTGCTTTATCCTGGGGAGTGCAAAGACACAGGGGGTCATTCTGACCCTGGCGATCCATGACCGCCAGGGCCGGGGACCGCGGAAGCACCGCCAACAGGCTGGCGGTGCTTCCTGGGCCATTCTGACCGTGGCGGTAAAGCCGCGGTCAGAAAAGGGGAACCGGCGGTTTCCCGCCGGTTTTCCCCTGGCCCAGGGAATCCAGCAGCGCCGCCATGGGGATTCCGACCGCCTTCCTGCCATCCTGTTCCTGGCGGTTTTTACCGCCAGGAACAGGATGGCGGGAACGGGTGTCGTGGGGTTCCTGGGGGCCCCTGCACTGCCCATGCCACTGGCATGGGCAGTGCAGGGGCCCCCTAACATGGCCCCATAAAGATTTTCAGTGTCTGCTTTGCAGACACTGAAAATCGCGATGGGTGCCACTGCACCCGTCGCACCCCTACAACTCCGCAGGCTCCATTCGGAGCCGGCTTCATTGTTGCAGGGGGTTTCCCGCTGGGCCGGCGGGAGGCCTTCTGGCGGTCGCCCGCCGGCCCAGCGGGAAAGCCAGAATGGCCGCCGCGGTCTTTTGACTGCGGTGCGGTCATTCTGCGGTTCCCGCCAGGCGGGCGGCTCCCGCCGCCCGCCGGGGTCAGAATGACCCCCACAGTCTCTCAAGTCTTTCAAGTGGGTGGTTTGCCCACTGCTTTATTCTGGGGAGTGCAAAGCCACAGTCTCTCAAGTCTTTCCAGTGGGTGGTTTGCCCACTGCTTTATCCTAGGGTGTGCAAAGCCAAAGTCTTTCAATTGGATAACAGTCTCCACTGGTCCTGGAGGGGGCCTGGTGCCCAGAGTGCTTCATCCTGCCAAGGACTGAGGTAGTGGATGTATCTCTCCACTGGTTCTGGAGGGGGCATTGTGCCCAGAGTGCTTCATCCTGCCAAGGACCGAGGTAGTGGATGTTTCTCTTCACTGGTTCTGGAGGGGGCCTGGTGCCCAGAGTGCTTCATCCTGCCAAGGACTGAGGCAGTGGATGTATCTCTCCACTGGTTCTGGAGGCGGCCTGGTGCCCAGAGTGCTCCACGTGCAGTGTTGCCTGTACAATTCCCTCACCTGGGTGTGTGTGCCACGAGATTGGCGAGGTACAGGTAGCATGCTATGCCATGGAGGCAGAGACATACCCCACACTGCTGCGGCTTCGCCTTCAACCTGCAGGTGCAAAAAGTGATGGAAGTCAGGCCTCATGGAAGCTGCCCAGGGTCCAGGTGTTGAAGTAAGCCTCAGCAAGGCCTATTAGTGCCTGGGGTTCACCCTTCTCTGCTCAAAGTCCTCAGACCATATAGGAAGAAGTTGGCACAGAAATTGAAATAAAAGACAAAGCTCATTAAACCTCATGAGGTGGTACTACAGTTCAAACAGCACCCTTTGGTAATGTTTGAAGTAGCACACTGAACTGAGAAAGCATGGTCCTTTTATACCCACGCAGGGGCTAAAAGGAGGTGGTACAATTATAGAAGCAAGACTTGCATACATGTAAGGTCATGTGGAAATGCACAGTCGACAGGTAGGAGGGGCTAACAGTTTCAAGGACTAGTTGACACATTACTGTCTGTTACTGATTACTAACAGCTGCAGATCTTACTGGGCATGTGCGAAAGTGGGAGATGCTAAATATAACTTGTCACTGGGCAGATTTTCAAGAGTAGTTAACAGAAAGGTAGGACAGAGCACATGGTGAGCACATGGCAGGATGTGGCAGAGAAAATGGCTGCCATGGATACAAAATGGATTCCGCGAAATGTTCACAATAGTTGCTAAATACAAGATGTCTTCTGCTAATGCTTAATCTAGTCGCTGCTAAACTACAACAGACGACCCTTTCAGTATTAGCTGAAGATATTCGTCTTTCTGGGATAATCTAAATATTCATCTTGTATATTTATGCTCATCCTTTCAGCTATTTCCTTATCTAACATGTGTTGTGCTTTCATTTCTGTAATATTTATTTTGGTAGGCATACAAGTAGTAATACACATGGAGCAGAACATTGGACCACACTGAATACAGATACAGCATGTGAAAAATATTGCAATCATTACACACAGGATAGTCAGTAGTTTCCAGCCCCAGGCGGAAACAAGAGCCCAAAACCATCCAGAACAAGTCCAAGTACCAGTCTCTGTGTGGATTTCTGCAGCAATTTTATGCAATTTAGATATTGCATCATATACTGAAGGTGAGTGATCTGGAATAAAAACACAGCAACTAAAACCGATGATGCGACATGCACCATCTCGGTCAGCTAATATCACATCTAGTACCATACAATTTTGGAGCGCTACAATCCTCGCAATTTGGAGCTCCTCTGTAATATTCCCAAGTGCCAGAGCTGCCTGATTGGTAACAGCTTCCACAACCCTAGTCAATCATCTCACTTTCCTACTGTTTAACGCAGCACCCACAAAGGAGAAAACCCTAAATTTAAAATCAACATATTGTTGCAGGCTAGTATCCGTTTGGTCTACCTCATTTGTACTTATTGCCCTTTTATATCTATTTTTAATGATGTAATTGAACAGTTTAAAATCTCGGTGATATGATGCAGGGGCCAAAAACACAGGGGGTAATAGAAAAGATACATAACACACACCTGACCACCCAACAGGTAGTTAGTAATATCCATAGATACCACAAACAAAATATGTATGATGTGAAGCTGTAAAACTACTATTATTTACACCCTCAATAGTTAAAATCAAGGTACAATCGCTTATCCCTACTGGAATTCGCCTAATGCTACGTATACATAAATCTGCTTTAGTTTTTGTAACAGAAATCACAAATTGTTCTTTCTTGTCAGAGTCTCTCATATTTGTGAAGACATATGGTATTGAAACATTGTCCGGTTGATACTCTTCCCATTCCCATTTAGTTCCTTTGGTTTGGGGATACCCATCTTTGTCTTGGTAGCATACTTTATTAAGGCGAAAAAGAAGTCCTCCCTCTGTACGTTTTCCAGATGCAAACAAAAGCGTATACCAAGCTTGACAAGAACCATTGTGTGAAAAAGGAAGAGGAATGAAAGGTGTTCCTCCTTTCTTTTGATGCGCAGGTATCATTCCACATACCCAACAGTTAGTAGCATTTGTAGCATTATGAGTATAATGCAACATCTGAATGAAAGTATTATTGAAGTACGATTGACGGTGCTTCTGCTCCTGATAGGGAAGCGTAAAGTAATAGTGATCCTCTGGTACTGGAGTAGTGGCAACAAAAAACTCACGAGCAGGAGCCTTCTTTTCAACAAACCAGATGATTATTGCTATAACCACCAAAACAACAACAAACCCCATAGTACTAATGATCAGTTTGTTATTCATTTTAGCAACAGTGATAATCGACCCTTTCAGAAATTAATTAAAAAAAATCGTTGGAGCTCTTATCCCTGGGCAGCCACTGATTTCTTCACCACGGGCCAAGACGGGTGTCACTACTCTAATGCATGGCTGATCCCTCCCACCCCCTTGCCACATTGGCTCTCCGTTTCACTAACCCAGGGCGGTAGCTCAACCAGTTTAAAAAAAAAAAGTTTCAGATTCTTTCCTCGGTCTCAAATTATATCGTGACACTCCAGAAGTCGTATGGCCCGGGAAGACCTCTGCAGATTCGTCAGGTGATATAGCACGGCCTTTTTCCGTAGTCAAAATCTCTCGATGATCGGTCAGCACAGCAGGTTCCACTAAGGTAGGTAGCACTCTCTTGCAGTGAGTACTATGGACCCAATTCTTTCGGTTCGTCACTCGAACTGCTGTCCTTGTCGCAAGGAGCACCTGTTTTGGGCCTCGCCACCTTGGTTCCAAGCTGCTTGATCTTTCAAAGGACTTAATCATCACCTGGTCACCAGGTCGGAGTTCATGGCCTTCACCTGTAGATCTGTCAGGAAGTGCTTCTCGAACCTGTTGATGAATAGAAACCAAATTGTCGGTTAACTGTGCCAAATAATCATTCATCAGGACACAAGGTACATCATATACAGAATTTGGCTTAGGAACTCCCCAAATGTTCATTGGCCTTCCAAATACCACTTCATAAGGACTAAGGCCGATTTGAGAGTGTGGCACTGACCTAATAGACAATAATGCCAACGGTAATGCATCCGGCCAAGTTAAGGATGTGGAAGCCTGTATCTTCGCTAACTTCAGCTTCAAAGTAGCATTATACCTTTCCACCAACCCTGCTGATTGTGGGTGGAAAACCGCATGGAACTTCTGTTTGATCCCTAATCCTTTCAGGACATACTTAATAACTTCCCCAACAAAATGAGGTCAGTTATCATTCCATAAAAGTCTGCAAACACCAAACCTAGGGAAAAATTATTTCAAAAGCACCTTCGCTGTGGTAATGGCAGTATTATCCTTTGTGGGGTACGCCTCTATCTATTTACTGAAGGCACATACCACCACCAAGACATACTTTAAATTGTTGCAGCGTTCAAGCTGAATATAATCCATTTGTAGAAAAGGTGCAGTTGGTGTAGCAAACCCTCCCGCAGGAGTACATGTCCCTTTTCCAGGATTGTATTGTAAACAGATCAAACAAGACTGTACTACTCTCTTAGCTGTACTGGAAATTTCTGGATGCTCCCAAACTTGTGTAAGCAACTTTGTTATTGTTGAAGCTCCAACATGTGCCAGCCCATGTGCCATCTGAACCATAGGTTGTACAAAAGCTATAGGCAATTTCCATTTATCCATCTGCTTATTCTGCCAACAGCCCTCATCATCCAATTCTCCTTCTTCAGACCATTGCTCACGTTCTTTCACAGAAGCAGATTTCTGTATATCTAATACGTCTTGTCTAGCATTATGCCAACGTTCAGCTTGTGACTTCACTACATACATAGAAGTAGTACTTCGCTGCATCGCAGTCTCACGTGCTACGCGGTCCGCAAGAGCATTACCTTGCCCTATCTTATCGATCACTTTCTTGTGTGCACTACATTTCACAATAGCTAGTTTCTTTGGATATGTCAATGCAGTCAAGAGGTTATGCACTAATTCTTCGTGCATTATCTGCATCCCGTGGGATGTGAGAAAGCCTCTCTCCTTCCAAAGCAAACCAAAATCATGAGCCACTCCAAAAGCATAGCGGCTGTCTGTATAAATGTTCACACATAAGTCAGTACTAAACTCACATGCTTGTGTCAAAGGTATTAGTTCAGCTGCTTGAGCTGACTTCTGTGGTATACGAGCTGTCTCCACTACCGTGTGTATTGTGGTGATTGCATATGCAGCTGAGGTCGTACCGTCTGGCAACGTCAAGCAAGACCCATCAACCCACAATTCCCCGTCTACATCTGGAAGGGGCGTATCTTGTAAATCAATACGACCCTTTGTCTGTTCTTCGGTAAGGAATATACAATCATGTGTTTCTTGTGACTGAGGCTGAGTCACCGGATATGGCAACAAAGTGGCTGGATTTAGTGTTGCACATCTCTTCAGTGTAATGTGAGGAGCCAGCAATGTCAATTCATATCCTGTCATGCGAGCGCTAGTTAAATGTTGTGTCTTTGTTTGATTTAAAAGAGCATCAACCGCATGGGGTACTAACACCAACAGCTTATGTGACAAAACTATCCCTTCACTCTGACGTTTTGACACAGCTGTTGCGGCAACTGAACGAAAACACCCAGGCAACGCTGGAGCAACAGGGTCAAGTACTGCTGAAAAATATGCACATGGACGCTGCTTATCGCCATGTGTCTGTACTAAAACTGACAATGCACATCCATCTTTCTCATGTACGTAAAGTGCAAAAGGCTTCATGTAATCTGGAATACCTAACACTGGTGCTGAACAAAGGGCTTGTCGTAGCTGCCGGAAAGCAGTCTCACATTCATCTGTTCATGGGAGGGGCATTGGAGTATCTTTAGTCAAAAGTGCTAGCAAAGGTTTGACAATGTGTGAAAACCCTAATATCCATTGCCTACAAAAAGAAGTAAGACCAAGGAATGCACGAACATCTTTCTGAGTAGAGGGTACTGGTGTGTCTAAAATTGCTTGAATACGATCTGATGTAAGTGCACGGCCCTCCTTAGACAAAAGGTGACCTAAATAGGTTACCTTTGGTCTACAATATTGCAATTTCTTTTCGTGACACTTTATGATGGTGTGAAGCAAGAAAAGAAAGTAAAGACAAAGTGCACTTTTCACATTGCTCAGGGGTATCAGCTGCCAACAAACTATCATCGACATATTGTATGAGAGCCACACCTTCAGGCAAAACAAAAGAATCAAGTTGTCGTTTTAACGCTTGACTATAAATACTTGGACTCTCAGTATAGCCTTGAGGAACTCTGCAAAATCTAAATGATTGTTTATTCAAAGTAAAACCAAACAAATATTGGCTGTCAGGATGAATAGGGATCGTAAAGAAAGCATTCTTCAAGTCTATGACAGAGAACGTAGTTGCTGTCGGGGGAACCAAAGTAAGAAGTGTCGTGATGTCAGATACCACAGGATATTGTGGTATCACAATCTTATTGACTTCTCGTAAATCAATAATGAATCGGTAAATCCTAGTATCAGTATCCTTTTTCAGAATAGGAAGAATCGGACTGTTACAAACATTATACAGAACTTCCTCAACAACTCCAACTGCAATAAGATCATGCACAATTCGTGTGAGTGCTTCTTCGCCCTCCTGTGAAATTTTGTATTGAGGCAAACGTGGCAATACAGCTCCCTCCTTGACACTAATATGTACCGGTGGAATAATCATTTGTCCCACATCAGTATCTGAAGTAGCCCACAAAGTACTAGGGAGTGAAGCTAATGCAATATCCTCTTTAACAAGACAAACTCTTTCCATCACAGGATGATTATCATTTAAAATGACACGCACCCCTTCAGGAGAGCATCGTATTGTAGCCCTGAAATACTTGAGCATATCAAGACCCACAATATTGTCTGGTGTATTTGGAGAAAGCAAAAATGGATATGGAGCAGTAAATTTATCAACATGGAATGCAAGTCGTTGTGACAATGGGCTACGGGAAGGTGTTCCATCGAAACCTATCGATGTGATGGTTAAGCCAGACAGGGGAGCCCTTGGAATCAATTGTTTAGACAAGGCGCTACAAGTAGCTCCTGTATCAACCAGAAACTGATCAGTAGAACCCAAAACATGTGCTGTAACATAGGGACCCCTCTGATCTACTGGAACTTCAACTGATTCCTCACCCCATCCTAGGCAATCCTATGCATAAGCAGAATCTTGGAAATCAGGCTGCACATGGTTAGACATCTGGTATTGGTTCCGTCTATCAAAAGTGTTAAACCCATCCTGCCCTCGTACATTAGCATCAACCCTAGCATGATCATTCGTGCTTCTTCTAGGCCCTGAATATCCTGAGCGATTTCTCATTTGTCCCCGACCACGTGAACACAGCTGAACACGTAGTGCTGGACAATCGGCAGCCCAATGCCCAAATTTCTTACAATACGCACACTGATCAACAGACAAATTCGAACGAGTGTAAGAAGAACCATAAGATCCACGTCCACTCTATCACTACCTCTAAAAGGCGGACCATAAGCTTGAGCCAACATAACCTTCGTCTTTAATTCTTTAATCTTTTTATCCTCGCTACCTTTTGCTTCTAATTCCTGACGTTCATTATACTGAGCCATAGTCAAAAGAGAAACCGGAGTAGAGGTAGCTTTTAGACGACTAGCTATTCCTGGTAACAGATTTGCGACATATTTATCAACAAACAAATGTCTGCCCGTATCATCTGACAATAACTGGCCGCTAAAATCATGAAATGCTTCTTCAAAGCGTGTAAAGAAATCAGAGACCGATTCATCTGCCTTTTGCTTACAAGACGCTAAAACAGTCCAATCTATCTTTTTAGGGGGAATAATCAATTTTAACTTAACTAATATGGCTGCGGGAAGATCTAGAATCAACTGATATGGCTTTTTCGCAGGTTCCCTATCCCCGTCCATCTGTTCTAATTCTTTCCATGATGCCCCAAAAACTACACGATCATCAATTGTACGAACAGTTCTCCACATATCTGGCGGTAATATCAATCCGAAAAATAAATCAATGTCAGCCAAAGTCATAGTACAAGAACTAATTGCTCCCTCAACTTCTTCATAAAAGGCGGCTGGATTTTTCCGCGGGTCAGGTAATGCTGTTTTAAGTGCCATTACATCTGCCCTATTCCAAGGAGTATACACCCAATTATAAATAAAATAACCCTTAGCATCAACAGAAGTTTTATCATCACTTGTACCCAATCCTTTAGGAGGAACATACAAAGGCGCGGCCTCCCGCATTGGTTTCGCGTGAACTATCATAGTCTTATCTGTTCCGAAGATGGAAGCTTGCACCCCGCCGGTCTGAGATGTCCGTGCAACTACATCCACAGTCCTTTTCTCCTCTTGCAAACCGACTGCCACAACACATAATTTCACCAAACGCCTGAATGCATCAGCCAGTTGGGAGAAAACAAAAAGACCATCACGCATTTGCTTATGATCAGCTGCTACATCATCGGGCTCTAACTCATCAGAATATTTCCGATATAGTTCAATATCTTCTGTGCCAAATGCCTCAGTAAAATATAGCTGCTCCTTTTCCGTCCACCCTTTCATGTTGTCTAAAAGTTCAGAAGCAGAGACAACGCTACGAATTGTTTGACGAGCAATAGATCAAAGCTCTGACGCACGGTCAGCAGGCAACATAGAGCGACTGTCTCGCATCTTCTGTTGCTCCGAACTGGAGACCTTAGCTAACTCATGAGGGGCAGAAGGAACGACATACGGAGGTGGAGGGCGATCTAGTAACAAAAAATCATCATGTGGTTTATTAAGGATAGGATAGAGAGGTTGTCTAACGGTGTATTGGCCAGTTACCTGTAATTTACATTCTTTCTCTTCTAGCTCCTTTAAGTCATTTATTTCTTTCTTTCCTATTTCCAATGCTTTCACATATACATTCTTCCGCTGCTCTTTCTCAAGCAAGGCTTGCTCACGCTTCACTCGTCCACGCACTTCTTTCTCCCACATTCGTACACAGTCAAACATATCTTGCCTAGACTTTCGCTTACACATACATTGTTCCACATACTCAATCTTTCGCAAATCAAATGACCCATGCATAGGCCAACGTAACTCAGGATCCGCATGAGTGTATTTATTCCATAATGTGCTGTACATTATAGAAGAAAGACCATGTTTAACATACATATCTCTATTGGGCGTCCCATCTGGGGGTGCCGGTTGCGATTCTTCCAGTCTCAAATTGGTACCATTACAAAAGCAACACATCCTACGAAGTGCGCTAAAAACAGGCATGCCAAAAATAGTGCAGAATATGCAATATTATAATCAAAGTAGCACTTAAGGTGCCGTTCAAATCAAAATTAAATTGGAGAAAATTCTCCTCATTACCTGCCTATATAAATTGCAATTTATATATCAATTCAAAAGACACAAATTGACTAGTCACCCAAAACACGAGAGCCACAGTAAGTAGTGCTAAACTTCATTACCAAACAAAGGCATCAAAACCCACAGCAAGTGCCGTAAAACGGCTCTTACCAATCACAGGGTGTCCAGGTTCCAACTGCCAAGTTCTAAAATCGACCAAATGGTCACTGCATGACGAATGAACAAAAAGGATCTCAGTTGAGGACCGGCGTCACCTGGATGGTCAAATCAGAAAGAAGGGAAAAACGCCGTGGTTGCCAAGACTCGGGTCTCCTCATGCATTGATCGTCTGCAGCGAGATCCCAATACTTCGTCGCGACCAATCAGTTGGGTGTCCGAGTCGCCGATGAGTCCCTGTTCGGGCGCCAATTTGTTGAAGTAAGCCTCAGCAAGGCCTACTAGTGCAAGGGGTTCACCCTTCTCTGCTCAAAGTCCTCAGACCATAATATAGGAAGAAGTTGGCACAGAAACTGAAATAAAAGACAAAGTTTATTAAACCTCATGAGGTGGTACTACAGTTCAAACAGCACCCTTCGGTAATGTTTGAAGTAGCACACTGAACTGAGAGAGCATGGTCCTTTTATACCCACGCAGGGGCTAAATGGAGGTGGTACAATTATAGAAGCAAGACTTGCATACATGTAAGGTCATGTGGAAATGCACAGTCGACAGGTAGGAGGGGCTAACAGTTTCAAGGACTAGTTGACACATTACTGTCTGTTACTGATTACTAACAGCTGCAGATCTTACTGGGCATGTGCGAAAGTGGGAGATGCTAAATATAACTTGTCACTAGGCAGATTTTCAAGAGTAGTTAACAGAAAGGTAGGACAGAGCACATGGTAAGCACATGGCAGCATGTGGCAGAGAAAATGGCAGCCATGAATACAAAATGGATTCTGCGAAATGTTCACAATAGTTTCTAAATACAAGATGTCTTCTGCTAATGCTTAATCTAATCGCTGCTAAACTACAACACAGGAACTCTCCTCCAGCCTCAGACGACTGACCACTGGGTATGGTAGACATGTCAGCGGTGGTGCCACTGTACGAGTACGTCGCAGGGCCGGTGGCGGTGCTTGCAGCAGTGCCTGTGGCGGCAGTGCATGGGTCAGCACCTGCTGAGGGACACAGCAGGACGTCTCCTGCAGCCTCGGACGGCTGCCCACTGGGGAAGAGGCTGGGGACTGTCGCTGAGGCTGTAGACATGCCTGTGGCGGTGCAGGTGGCGGTTGTGTTGGCGGGGCAGCTTGCAATGTTTGCCACCGTACAGGTTGGTGTGGTCGTAGACAGAAGTTGTGACACTGGTCCCTCAGTCGGTGCCACCATGCCCTCTCGTTACCTGCTCTTCTGCTTTTGGCCCTTCCCCACCTTTGATGGTGCCGCAGTTGTCTTGCCACTATCCCCTTTTATTTTTGCTGAGCCCTTGGTAGTTGGACGTTTCGGCTTCTCCCTCCGGGATGTGGGCACCTTTTTCACCTTGGCAGGTGGCGGAATGTCCTTGCCCTCACTACGTAGCACAGTGGCAGCCCTGATGGGTGACGCACTCGATGACCCAGCAGTTGCTGGCACCACTGTGCCTGGGGATTTGGTGGCTGAAGTGCTGGGCTGGGACCTGGAAAGCCTGGCCCTAGGGGAAGGACATGGGGGGAGGTGAAGGGAAGAGGTCAAAGTTTGCCAGGAAACGTTTTTTAGACACACTGGGACGGGAAGATGGAGGGGGTTTGGGAGTGGAGGAAGAGGAAGAGGTAGTGGTTGTAGTAGGTGTACGTCTGCTGAATTTGGGCGAAGGTGCATGGGCCAGAGGCTGTTGTGAGGTGGATGGCTGTTGGGTGGGTGTGTGCCTGCGTTTGTGCAGTTTGGGAGGAGGGCTCACAGACACACTGGGAGAGGACACAGGGGATGTGTGAATGGTAGTGATTGCACGTGATCGGTGTGTGGTGATGGGCGTGCTGGGGATGGAGGTAGTGGCAGAGGATGTAGTGCATGCAGGTGTGAGTGGAGGTGAGACAGAGAGGGAGGAGGAGGACGTGGAGGGGGAACACAGTGGAGACAGTGGATGTTGGTGTGTCTGCATGGGGATGGTGCTTGTGTGAGTGCCTGTGGAATGTGTGGTGCTTATGTTTGCCTGAGCCACTCTTGTGTGTTGATGTGTGTGCATGCTGGTCTGATGGTGTGCTTGGGATAGGCCGAGGTACAGGGGATTGGGTCTGGGTGGAGGAAGTTGGAGGGGGGAGGCTGGACACAGGGACAATGGCTGCCATCAGTGCTGAGGCCAGAGCCAGAAATGCTCTTTGTTGGGCCACCTGCCCAGAATGAATGCCCTCCAGGTATGCATTTGATTGTTGCAAATGCCTCTGAAAACCCTGGATGACATTCAAAATGGTAGCTTACCCAACAGTGAGGGATCTCAGGAGGTCAATAGCCTCCTCACTGAGGGCAGCATGGCTGACTGGGGCAGGGCCTGAGGTGCCTGGGGCGAAGGAGATGCCCACCCTCCTGGGTGAGCGGGCACAGGACACACGCTGAGGGGCTGCTGGGAGGGCGGTGCTGGTAGGGGGGTGCCGGCTCTACCTGTTGATGCGGTGGGCACAGAGGTGCCCGCCACCGCAAGGGAGCTCCCATCAGAGGAGGAGTCGCTGTCACTGGTGTCTGCTCCTGTCCCCGCCGTGGAGCTCCCCTCGCCCTCCGTCCCACTGGTGGCTTCAGACTCCGTTGATTCATCCTCCAGGGCCAAGTGGGTTGCAACTCCCTCCTGCTCCGGTGCCAATGCTCCTCCGCCTGATGATGCTATTGCACACAAGAACAGGAAGGCCACAAAAAGGGGGGGAAAGACAGAAGAAAAACATGTTCAGGGCATGCAACACCACTACCGTTGGCGGACACAACACACATGGAGCAGCCCACTGCACTACGCCATGCACCAACAGTTCCTAGCAAATTCACATGCCCATGGGGTACGAGGCCTAAGCCCAATTGCTTCACACCTGGAAGTCACAGGAGCCTGACTAGGTGTAGATGGCTCATACCACTAGTGAGGTTGGGGTGCCACATAGCCTGCCTCACAAGGGACCTTGCCTACCAAGTTCGCCCTGGCCTAGGGGAACCCACTGCCCACCTCCCCCACCCAGACACCTCGTTATGTGCGCAGAGTCAGCTGAATGAGAGTGTACTCACCCCCTTGTGGCTGCTGTGATGCCCTCAAGTGCCCATCCAACTCCAGATATTCCACCGCAAGGATCCGGGACATCAGGGGGGTCATGGTGCGATGGGCACCCCTTCCACGTTGGGAGGCCACCCCAAGCTGGGCCTCCGCCGTCTTCTTGCTCCAGCGGTGCAGGTCCTCCCATCTTTCACGGCAGTGGGTGCTCCATCTATGGTAGACCCCGAGGGTCCCAACGTCCTTGGCAATGGCACGCCAAATACCCTTCTTCTGGTGGGCACTGACCTAGAGGAATGGTACAGGGGGAAAGGAAATTACTCACCTGTCCAGACTGTCATAGTCATTGCCCACCAGTTCCCATCCATGCCCTGACGCCCATAAACTCACCATACGCACATGCAGGCCTCAGCCCCCCCCATGTATCTTCCATCCACACCACTCAAAGCAGGCATTGCCCATGCAGCATGCTCAAAGTGTACTTACCTGTTTGTCTGGAGGACCATACAGTTGCGTGTACTGGGGGAGGACCCCATCCACTAGTTTCTCCAACTCCTCCGAAGTGAAGGCAGGGGTCCTTTCCCCAGACACTGTAGCCATCGTCGCTTCTAGACACAGGTCACAGCAGTGTAGGTCCTCTCCTGTTGAAGGTCAGGTATCAAGTGAGTGAACAGACAGAAAATGGTGGTCACGTCCGCGGCGGTGCGTACCGTCACCACCAGCGTACATCGTCATTGGCTCCTGGGACCCATAGGGCCCAATGTTAACCAATGCAGAATTGCGTCGCGGTCTTCGATCGCCCACCTCAACGGTGTACAACGCCAGCTCAGTTGCCTCATATCCCCTTGTCCCACCTTACAGGTCAGGCAGCCGCAATTTCAGGGTGCCACATGGCTTGGAAAAAACTGCGTCACACCTATCTAGGCCGGGAATACAGAAAGATACCGGCACATAGCGGATTACTAACGTTTCTGCAAATAGCACATTGTGATACCTCAGTGTTGGATGACTCTCTGCTCGCTGTTCTCCTCCACAGGGCACATCTGCTGGTGCAGGTGATGAGATGGCAGCATCCTCCGGTGTACAGACCCCTGATGGACCTGTCAACAATGGAAGAGAGACACATCATAATCACATACAGACTTGATCGTGCAACAATCCTTGAACTGTGTGCCCAGTTGGAGCCAGACCTGATGTCAGCTATCTACCATCCCACAGGGATACCCCCTCTAGTGAAGGTCCTGTCTGTACTCCATTTCCTGGCCAGTGGGTCTTTTCAAACAATAGTGGCCATGGCATCAGGGATGTCCTATCCAATGCTCTCTAACGTGTTGTCCAGAGTGTTGTCTGACCTGCTGAAACACATGCGCAGCTACATCGTTTTCCCTCAGGTGGAGGATTTGCCCACAGTGAAAGGTGACTTCTATGCCCTGAGACATATCCCCAACATCATTGGTGCCGTTGATGGTACACATGTGGCATTTGTCCTCCCCCCCCCTTGCAGGAATTAACAGGTGTAAAGAAACCGGAAGAGCTACCATTCGATGAATGTGCAGATGGTGTGTTTGGCAGACCAGTACATCTCCCATGTCAATACCAAGTATCCTGGCTCTGTGCATGACGCTTACATTTTGAGAAATAGCAGCATCCCTTCTGTGATGGGGCAACTCCTGAGGCACCGTGTGTGGCTAATAGGTGAGGCCAAGGTCCCAATACAGTTGACATAGGTGTCTGGGTATGGGATTGTCCCTAAGGGTTAGTGTGTGTCTAACAGTTGTCCCTCGACATTTGCAGGTGACTCTGGTTACCCCAACCTGTCATGGCTACTAACCCCAGTGAGGAATCCCAGGACAAGGGCAGAGGAACGCTACAATGAGGCACATGGGCAAACTAGGGGGATAATAGAACGCACCTTCAGCCTCCAGAAGGCCCGATTCCGGTGCCTCCATCTGACAGGTGGTTCCCTATACTACTCACCGAAGAAGGTGTGCCAGATAATCGTGACCTGTTGTATGCTGCGCAACCTGGCTTTGCGACGCCAGGTGCCTTTTTTGCAGGAGGATGGGCCAGATGGTGGTCTTGTGGCAGCTGTGGAGCCTGTGGACAGTGAAGAAGAGGAGGCAGAAGAAGAGGATATCGACAACCGAAACAACATCATCATGCAATACTTCCAGTGAGACACAGGTAAGAAGATGTAACTGCTTTCCACATCTCATACTATTGTTGGAGCTAGCATAAGTCTGTCATTTTCACTCAGTGTATGGACACTGACTTGTCACTTTTACTTTCCATTTCACAGATCTGGGTCCCACTTTGTGCCCTCTGCTATGCTTACTCCTGGCCTACAGCTCTGTTAAATTGGTATGTTAACAAGTAAATTGACATTGCTATATTCCATAGATATTGCAATTACACATCTGTGAATGCACAGACTGACTCCAGATTGTTTTGTGATTGAAGTGTGTTTATTCCTGTGCAAATAAGAGGAGGGGGTTGTAAAATGGGCTGGGGTGATGGTGGAGGTATGTCCATGACAGAATCCAGTCTATTTGTTTCACAGGTGCATTGTCCAAAGGGGCATAGGAAGTGGAGCAATGGCAGTTTAAGGATGGACAGGGCGACATAGTGGGACAGAAGGGTGACATTCAGGGGGCTCTTATTTCCTGGCGGGGGTCTTGGCAATGTTCTCTGTCTTGTTCCTGGTTTTTAGGGACAGTTTGGGGGGTGGTTCTCCATCTGCAGGGGGTGGGGTGCTGGTGTCCTGTTGTTCCTGTGGTGGTGCCTCCTGTCCACTAGCGCTGGCGGGGGTGGAGGGCTGTTCATCATCCAGGCTAGTGTCAGGGGCCCGTTGGTGTGTCACTGTGTCCCTCCTGGTGTTGAGAAGGTCTGCCAGCACTCCTGCAATGTTGACCAGGGTGGTGTTGATGGACTTCAAGTCCTCCCTGATCCCCAGGTAGTGTTCCTCCTGCAGCCGCTGGGTCTCCTGAAACTTGGCCAGTACCGTGCCCATGGTCTCCTGGGAATGGTGGTATGCTCCCATGATGTTGGAGAGTGCCTCGTGGAGAGTGGGTTCCCTGGGCCTGTTCTCCCCCTGTCGCACAGCAGTCCTCCCAGCTTCCCTGTTATCCTGTGCTTCTGTCCCCTGAACCATGTGCCCACTGCCACTGCCTCCAGGTCCCTGATCGTCCTGTGTTAGTGGGACTGCATGGGTTCCCTGTAGTGACGGACACACTGCTGATTGACGTGTCCTTGGGACCGAGGGATCGGCCCGCTGGGTGGGTGCTGTGCTGTTGTTTCCTGAGGGGGGAGGCTCTGTGGTGGTTTGTGACTGTGTTAGGGGAACCGACTGTCCCGAGGTCCCTGATGGGCCGGGCTGGTCATCTTGATCCAGGCATGCAGAGCTGTTGTCATCACTGTGGGTCTCTTCTGTGCGGGGACTGGATATGTCTGGCACCTCCTGTCTGGTGACGTTGGGTATGGCTCCTGTTGGGGTGTAAATGCATAGTTATTGTATCTGTGTGTGACATCTTTTGCAATGGGTGAGTGACCCTCTACTCCTGTTCTTGCATTATTGGCTTGGTCCTTGTGTAATTGGTGATTTTGGGGTGTGAGTGAGTCTCTGTACTGGACATTCTTTTGTGATGGGTGTACATGCATTGGTTTTACATGCAGGGCTTGGTATTGGGATGTGTGGGTTGTGATAGTGGGGTATATGTGAGGCGGTAGAGTGATGGGTGTGAGGGTAGAGGTTGGGATTTGTGATGGCATGCAGGCAGGGTGGGGGAGATATAATAGTAAAGATATGAGTTACCAGAGTCCAGTCCTCCTGCTACTCCTGCGAGGCCCTCAGGATGCATAGTTGCCAAGACTTGCTCCTCCCATGTTGTTAGTTGTGGGGGAGGAGATGGCGGTACACCGTCAGTCCTCTATACAGCAATCTGGTGCCTGGATACCACAGAACGTACCTTCCCCCGTAGGTCGTTCCACCTCTTCCTGATGTCACCCTGTGTTCTTGGATGCTGCCCCACTGTGTTGACCCTGTCGACAATTCTGCGCCATAGCTCCATCTTCCTAGCAATGGATGTCTGCTGCACCTGTGCTCTGAATAGCTGTGGCTCTACCCGGACGATTTCCTCCACCATGACCCTGAGCTCCTCCTCAGAAAACCTGGGGTGTCTTTGAGGTGCCATGATGTGGTGTGGGTGATGTGTGAGGTGGTGTCTGTTGTGATGTGTGAGGGGATGTGTTGGTGTGTGTTGTTTGAGGTGCGTGGATGTTGTGTAAATGATGGTGTTGTGTGTCCGTGGATCCTGGTGTTGTTTTAGATAGTCTCTCTTTCTGGCCTTCTTTCTAAATTTTGGTTGTAAGGGTTTGTGGGTGATGTGAGTGTGTGCTTTATATTGGATTGAGTGTGTGGGAGTGGTGTGTGTATGTGTATCAGGTGTGTGTATTTCGAATTGTCCAATATGGTTGTGTGTGTATTTTGCGCGCTGCGGTGTGTACTGCCAATGGAATACCGCAGTTGAAAGACCGCTGCGTTGATTCGTGGGTCGTGATACTGTGGGCGTATTCCTGTTGGCGTGACGGTGTCGGTTTTGTTATCGCCAGTTTATCACTGACCTTTGGTGTGGTGGACTTGTGTGGGTGTCTGTATTGTGGCGGATTCTGAGCTGTGGGTCGTAATACCTGTAGCGGAATTCCGTGGCCGCAGCGGTATGTTGGAGGTCTTCTGCACGGCGGAAAGCAGGATTTACCGCCAGGGTTGTAATGAGGGCCTAAGTTATCCTATGGTTGGGTCTACGGGCCAGTGATTGTAAATTGCGTGGGTAGCACACAATTGTAACTAATTTGTTGAACTCCTCACAAATCGGCCCTGAGAATCTGCACTTGACTTTAAAAAATGTTTTTTTATTAAAATACAATTTAAAATAGCAGCCCTCTCAAGCCTTGCACCTGACAGAGTGGGACAATGGCACCATCTGTGGTTAAAAAAAACATCAAATTGGAAAAACAAACATAATGTATTCAAAGCGGCTCACTAACCCACTGCCGAATACAGTTTTTTAGACTATTGCTTAAGAGGCAAAACCTTTATATGCAGAGCAACATATAACGTAGAAATAGGCTAAGAAACAGACATTTAGAGAAGGCCTGACTTGCAGAAACTTAGCTTTAGTAGGACACAATAAAAAAAGCCTGCTATTCTTGTTTTAAAACTATTGCTTACACACAACTTTTAGGGTCATAGCAAGGCATAACACAGAAACAGTCACAGAAATAGATGTTTAAGACCCATCTTACGGAAATCCTAGCATTAGTAAAATACCAAAGCCCTACGGTTGTTCAAACTCCAGCCTTTAGCATCTGCCATAGAACACAATGCTTAGAGGAGTCGTGGCAATTACAAAAGCGTCCCTTAGAACAAACAGTATGCCTTGTGAAAGTAAATGCATTTTACAACATATTAGTATCAAAAATGTCCATCTACAAAAACCTGATCTCTCAAAAAATAGTAATGTATGCTACCTACTGTTGTTAACACTTAGTTACAACATTTTTCTTATTTTTTACTGACAGACATTGCTCGACACCCTCAAATGTAAAATCAAAAACTTGCAAAATGTTTACTACTCAATATTTTCAGATAACATGATGTATTTTTTTTTAAACCTACAGCACTACAGCAGTTTTTTTAACCATAATGCTTTAACAAAAACAAACTACAATACAGTTCAATACATCTGCTCTCAAAAATTGTAAATATATAATCTATAAATAAGTCTTTGTATTTGCCTTATGTCAGTGGCCATCTATTTTTATTTTTTAAACATATTTTATTGTACTTTCATTCAATCATTTGGCAGATAGTTATAATACCATACAGTACAACGTATAACAATCTAGTTATCCAATGCCTAACTTCTACCGGATCTTTAGAACCCTATTCCTAAGAATCCTGATATTGCAGTTATTCCCTTAACATCCCCCCATTCACCCACCCCTGCAGCCCCTGCCCCCCAGGTGAGCCCTATGATGTGCTGTAATAGCCTCAGTGGAACTGGATGTGCCATGGTCAGATGTGACCCTACTCTTGTTATGTATGAAAGCATGCAACCCACCCATCATGCCTATCTCCCCGACTCAGTAATCATAAGGGAACCCCTAGTAGTCGGAACTTAATTATGACTCTATTGCCTATTAATCAATAATTCAGTCAAGGGATCAGTCCAGCCTGGATTTCGGCTCCGAAGGCTTCAATCACTATCTCCCAGCCCTGAGCCACTTCTGGAGGTCTTTTTCCTCTCTTGGCCTCCCGATAGAGATTATTTCCCTCACAACTAGCCTATTTAGTCAACTTTCTTTTCCATTGGGATATTCTCGGCCCTGCTGGGTTCTTCCAGGACATTGCGATTTCTCTTTTTGCCAGTGCATAGGCCAGGTCCTGAAACTTGTTAGTAACCTTGTGTTTGGCTGTGTGCGGAAACCATCCCAACAGGCAGTGACCCATTGTGCAGGGAATGTCCCTTCCTATAGCTCATGCCACAATCCAGCTCACCTCAGCCCAGTATACCTCCAACCTGGGACAGTCCCAGAACATATGCTTAAATTCCACCCGCGCCAGACCACATCTCGGGCAACCCACACTTTCCGTTCCAAAGTACTTATTGATCCGTCCAGGTGTAAGGTATGCCTGATGAAGTACATAAAAGTTTATAAGCTTAAATCTGGCATTACGTGTCATTTTAGGGAACCCCTCCAGAATGTGCTCCCAATCTTCATCAGTAATATCAGCGCCCAGGTCTCTCTCCCAAGCCAATTTAAGTTGGGTCAGAGGGGAGGTCTTGTCAGCCCGAATCCTGCAGTAGAGGTTTGACACTGCTTTATGTTTAACGGAAGAAGACGCCAGATATGTACAGGTTGCCTGTGCAGGAGGTTCCCCCACTCCTCCCCGCCAGTGCCTACGAAGACTGGCCGCTAGCGACCCATGTAATAAGAAATGTCCCCTCGGTAGCTCAAATTCTGCTCTGAGAGCCTCAAAGGGTATCATTGTCCCTTCTTTAAATAGTGTTCCCACCGTCAGGATTCCGGCCTCTACCCAAGTCTGGAGTCCACTCCAAGCACCGCAATGGGGTAAGGCCCACAGGGACAGCAGAGGGAGCTCTGGTGAGTAGGGAGCCCTTATTTTGATTTTGCGTAGGAAGCCTTTCCAGCATTGAGTCAAAATCTTTAATTCTGGGGAATCCCGCTTCCCATCTCCCGAGCCTCTCAGCAATACCTCAAATAACCTAGACCCCGATGGGGTGAATGCCTTCACTCTCGCCCCTGGCTCTACTCTACTTGCAATCCATTGCGCCAGCCTCTGGAGTTGTGCTGCTAGGTAGTAAGCTTCGAAGTCGGTAACCGCTAGTCCTCCATCCGTGGAGTGCCTCTGGAGCTTGGTCAAAGCTACTCTCCTCCGCCCATCGCCCCACAGGAACGCCACAACCATAGTTTCCAGCTCCTTAAATGTGGCCCTGGGTATCCATACCAGCAGTACTGTAAAATGGTACAATAGCTGTGGTAACACTATCATTTTAAGAATCGCTACTCTCCCCGCCACAGATAGAGGCAAGGTGTGCCAAAAAGCGATACTGGACCTTAGTGATCGCAGGGAGCTCCCTACATTGCTTTCTCGGATATCTTGTGGGTCGTGAAAGATCTTGACTCCCAAATATGGGAGACAGCTTGGAACCCATCTGACCAAACCCAGACCCAGCAGCGGCAACGCGGAGGGCCCCAAAGGAAACAATCCGGATTTATCCCAGTTGACTGCCAGGCCAGAGTGTCTACCGAACTGAGACAACATCTGCTGTGCCCGGGGTAGATCCCTGCGTATCTCTGTGTATATCCTCCAAAAATATCAGCAGATCATCTGCATACAGGGCTATCTGATGCCTCTCGCCTCCTGCCATCATTCCTGGACCACTCCACCAGTTCGTGCCACGGCCGCCAATGGTTCCATTGCCAAGGCGAAAAGCAACAGCGACAGGGGGCATCCCTGTCTAGTACCCTGCACGACCATATAACTTCTGGATATTGTCCACCCAGTGCGTACTCTAGCTGTAGGCTTGGTATACAACAGTCTTACCCAGGCGATATACTCGGACCCTAATTTGAGCCGGGACATCACGGTGTAGAGGAACTCCCATTCTAGACTGTCAAAGGATTTTTCTATGTCCACCGCCAGGACCCCAGGAGTTGTACCATCTGAACTCTCATGACTGCCAGTAATCTGAGAATGTTATCCGCTGTGTTTCGCCCAGGGATAAATCCCACCTGATCCAGGTGTATTAGTATTGACATGTATGGAAGGAGCCTAGTGGCCAAAGTCTTACTGAGGATCTTATAGTCCAGGTTCAACATGGATAATGGTCTGTATGCCCCGGTCTCCATTGGGTTTTTACCAGGTTTTAACAAGGGTGTTATTATCGCTTCTCGCGCTGTTGTTTGTAACACTCCCTGCTCTTTGGCGGTCCTATATAAAGTCTCCAATCTTGGAACCAGTAAATCTACAGGTGACATAAAATTCAACAGGTAGACCGTCCGTCCCTGGGGTCTTCCCTCTAGCTAAATCCCCTATGGCTCTCTTGAGTTCTGGCTGCGTGATGGACCCCGCTAACAGCTCCGTAATCTCTGGAGGTAGTGACCCGAGGTGCATCTCGGATAAATAATTCTCAGTAGAGTCCCTGACATAACGGAGTTTACTTTTATACAGATGTTCGTAGTAAGTCATTAAATGTGAGTTGATTTGCTCCTGCTCATATATATGGTCCCCTTGCTCTGTTGCCATGCCCAATATGGCTGAGTTCCTATGAGTTTGTGATACCACCCATGCCAGCATTCGGCCCGCCTTGTCTCTCTCTCTCCATGCGCCTGTGTAAGGTAGTTTCTGTAATCAAAGCATCGGAGACCCTCTACACAGTCTGCTACTGTTGCTCTAAGCTCCAGAATAGTGTTTTGTAGGTGTGAGTTTTCAGGTCTATTTTTCTCGCCCTCTCTTAGCTTATCTTCTGCCAGCTCAGTATCCCTGAGAAGAGTCCTACCGACCCCCACCGCTCCCTCTATGCATCTCCCTCTCACCACCACCTTAAAAGCATCCCATTCAATCAGGGGGCTACTAGTTGAGGCCTCATTGTCCTCAAAGAATTGAGTAATATGTTGTTGCAGTTCCCCTTGAAAGTGTGCATCGTCTAATGTTTCTGATTTCAGTTTCCAAGTGGGGATGCAAGGGGGGGGAGCCCCACCGAAGTGATAACAAGAGGGGGTTGTGGTCGTAGAGAGTGCGGGCTAAGTATTCCACATTGTATATATGCGGAAAGACATCTGGCGTGCAGAAAAACACATCTAGTCTGACATGTAGCTCATGCAAGTGGGAGAAATACGAGTAGTCCCTATCATCAGGGTGCAACCTCTGCCAGGCATCAACCAGCCCCCAATTTGTTTGCCAGGACGAAAATTGGCATGCCACCCTCATCAATGGGGAGTCGTGCAACGACAGGTATGAGCGGCCCATAGTGGGGTCCACCACACAGTTGAAGTCGCCCCCGGTACCAAGGGACACTGTAGATATGGAGCTAATTGGCCTGATATACATGTAAGAAATTCACTTTGGTCTGAATTTGGTGCATAGACATTAACCAATGCTAACTCTCTGCCCTTTTCTCGTCCCCGAATTGCCACAAATCAGCCCTCTGGGTCTATGAGGCTATCCAACGTCTGGAATGGGACCCCAGCTTTTATCCATATCAGTGTTCCCCTCGTGAATGCTGAATATGAAGTGTAATATGCTTGGCCTCTGCATCGTTTTTGTAGTGCTTTCCCTTCTGATTGAGTTAGGTGTGTTTCTTGGAGCATTGCAATCTGAATCCTCCTCCGCTGTAAGAAAGAGAAGACCTTGTATCTCTTGGACATCGTGTGCATGCCCCTTATATTCCACATAAGGAATTTGTATGAATCCAGCAAAGCCATACCGGTGTTTCTCTCCCCCATCTGGTGATGCCCCAAACTGTACCAACAATCACACCGAATGCCTCTACAATCCCACAGCCCTCCTCCAGTTCCTTTGTTATTTCCCTTTGTAGCTCACCTATCCCCATTAACTGACCCCAACAAATAACATCCCAACTCCCCTTCTCCAGGACAAAAGTTTGAACGTCTCTCATCCAAACTTAGAAATTAGTTCAACTAGTCTATCGAAATGGGGGGGTGCTCCTAGTTTGTACAAGGAGTGTATCTCAACGCCAACCCCCACTCCCGGATTACGAGACTCTCAGGGATTTGTGGACCCAATCTTCTTTTAACTGATGCAGCTCTCTTCCACAGAGCCAGCCAGTGTTTCCATGCTGTCAGCCGCAGCTGTACCAGTCGTGATGGCTTTCCATGTCTGATCTATCTTTTCCTGTGTGAGTCCAGTAATGAGCCCCTCAGATGTTGCAGTCAGATGTGCCCGGTGTCATTTCTGGGCCTGTCCTGTCTGATGTGTGTGACACTTCCGATTTCTGCTCCGAATCTGACTGTTCCAGTTCTTCATGTATCTGAGCATAAGATCCGGGTTCGGAGCCGCTCAGAGAAGCAGCCGCTTCCATTGCCTTTTGCCTTTCCTTCTGCATCTCTATGTGGGAAGGGCTACCCACTTTACGGGCCTTGCTATGCATGTTTCCCCTTTGTCGTTCTGTGCGCGGGCCCCCTGTCAACCGTTTACTTTCCGCCGGTGTTTGTGTATCAATCCACTGCCAAAATTCTTCTGCTGTGTTAAAAAACTGTGTGCCGTCCTTAGCCACCACTCTCAGTTTTGCAGGGAACAACATTCTGTATTGGACCCCCAATTGGCACAGTTTTTGTTTAGCGTCTCTGAAAGAGGCTCTTTGTTTCTGCACGTCTCAGGAGAAATCGGGGAAGATATGAATCGTATGATTGTCCAAGGTGCTATCTCCTTTTTTCCTGCTTTGACTCAACAAGTAGTCTCCGCCCCTACAGTGGAGTAGTCTAGCTATTATTGATCTTGGGGGGGGGCCCCGGTGGTGGGGGGTGTGCCGGGACCCTATGCGCTCTTTCAATCGCAAAGAAGGGAGATAGTCCATCCTCAGCTACGTCCTCCTTAAGCCAGCGCTCGAGGAACTCCACCAGGCCAGACTTTTCAGTACGTTCAGGCAGGCCAATCACGCGGATATTATTTCGCCGTGATCTGTTTTCCGCATCTTCAGCTCGCAGTTGCAAGTCTCAAATTCGCTTCTCCATTTGCTGTGCCATCTTGGTTGTGTCTTTAACTTCTGGCCGAAGCTCCTCCATTTTTCTATCCGTAGTGGCAACCTTTTCGGCCAGGCGGCCGTGGTCGTCTCTAAGTACAGTGAGGTCTGTGGCCAGAGCGTCAATTTTCCCTTCTAGTGCTACGTGGGAGGCTGTTATGGCCTGCAACACATCCTGAAGGGTGGGGTCTCCGCATTTCTCCTCAGGAGAGGTATTCTGGGTACCTCTCAGGTCAGCCATCTCCTCCGCGACTGTTCCACTTTTTGTTCCACGTCCCTTTTCCGACCAGATTTACCCATCTTCTGGGACACCTTCCCTATTTTTCCTTGATGTTGGGGGGTGGACCTGGCCTCTCCTCTTTCGATATATGCTTTCTGTGCTTCCAATTTTAAATCTGCGCTGCTTTCGCAAGTTTACTACCGCACCATTCCTTATCTCTGTTAGAGGGAGTGTCACACGTCGCCAAAAGGAACAGTCTGCGCTCTTTGTTATCCCTCTTTACTTGTTGGGGTGTTCCAGATGTCTTCTCCCTTTCTCACCCGGTCTCTCTCGTGTATTAGACTGGGCAAAATCTCAGGGGGATCTCTCTCCACCATGCCAGGTCCCACCATTTATTGTCTGATCTGAGTGGAGCCCCGCAGGCCTGATCCCTGGGGTTCCGCCCTGCCCCAGGGTTTACATGTGGTACTCACAGCCTCGAGCAGCTCCGATGGGTCTCTCTGTCCGCACCGCCTAGGTTCCACATCTCCATTAGACAGCTCTGCTGGTGGGGCGGACAGGCCTCGCTGCTGCTTTCCACCCTTGCACACCCCACGTTGGGGCTCCCAACTCGAATGGGGCAGCCTCAGCACCCCCAGGACCCACGACTACCCATGTCCTCTGCCCTGCTGTCACCGTTCGCGTTCCAGTTCCTCTTGGGCTCCTTACGTCTCTCGGCCACTGTTGCCGTGTTTTTCAGGGCAGCGATTCCACTCGGTCCTCCCCTCGCTCTCTCACCAGCTGCTCCGGGGTGTTGGACGTTTCTCCAGTGCCTCCTCTCCGATCAGAGGTCTGCCGGCCCATCTCCTTAATGGCGGCCGCCATCTTGGTTTCCTCGTGGCTCCGAGCCGCGCAGCAATACAGCCTCCAGCACAGTGTTTCGAGCAGGCTAGTCATCTTCCGATTAGCCCCAGGGCTTCCCTGCACCTCGAGCCACACATTTGGCTGGGCTGGGGGTCCACCGTAATACAGGATGTACCGAGGTGGGGGACTGAAAACGGGAGCCTCACGAGGAGACTTTTTCCGCCATCGGCGTTAGACCACGGCCCCCCCGTCAGTGGCCATCTACAGCAGTGCTTCCTGCGCCTTGCAATGTAGACCAGGTATAAGGCTCTACACACTGGGGATGACCCCTCCAGATGCCTCTGCTGTGGCATAGTGCTGGGCTCGGGCCACTTATGGCCTGGTGTTATCACATCCTGACCATATGACCTCCAGGTGTCAGGGTTTTTGATGATATCACACCTTTGTCACATGACCGTCCGAGGTCAAGGGTAGTTGGTGATGTCACACCCTGGTCACATGACCATTCAGGGCCATGTGACCTGGGATGGGACATAACAACCCATGTGTGGGCCCCAGCTCCCGATGTGGCTTCATTTCTAGAGTGGAGTGCCTATCACATTAGGGTTGGTCAAAAAGGTCCATTCATTTTACTTAGGGAACAGGGTGAGAACACAGCAAAGGCCTACTGACCCAGCAATTAATTAAACTGCACTGTCATCAAATATGATAAATAATAGAGAAAGTGCCCACCCCCAAGGACTAGTTAATTCCAACAGGAGAATCACTCCTCAGCAGTTTAGGTACCCATCTTTCCTTGTATTAACAGCCCCTTAGATGGGTCCAGCTGGGATACAGAGTATAGAGGTGAGCCCTCCATCGATACCTCCATCCACCTAATGTAGACAATCACTCCTCTACACCATGCACACCATTTAGTGACCAGTCATGTCAAAATGTACCTCCCTTAGTACTCATGGTTAGGCTCACCACTTCCCCAATGGTATGTGGGGGTCAAGTTTCCCCTGTATGAAGTCACAACCCAAACGGAAGACAGTCCTTTCTCACAAGCCAGAGGCCAGGTAACAGTATGGCTGATGTGCACCTACTATAGGGGTAGTGTAGGCGATTCCGGTCACTCCTTTATGAGATGCTCCTGTGTTCCCAGGCTGGTTGTCACTGGAGCTGCCTGAAGCACTGAAAGCCAAGCAGATTTTATTCTTTAATCAAAATTAATAACTTGTTATCCATGCATCAAGATATCTGACATGATTTGTTTGTTTGATTATTTGAATCAATCTTGGGAAGGATGAAAGTCCGCAGATGCATTGTTCAGCTACCAAAGCTGTCCCAACTCGCCATGTTTCTCTTTATGCTATGCAGTTCCCATGTTTGCTTGGCTCTGCCTGAGGGGTCCCTAGTTGCAGGTAATCACTGACTTGTCCTTTTGATTGAGAAGCCCTAACATAATCTCTGTATCCCGTTTTCCTTAAAGAGTTTACTGCCAGGTCTGTTTTTTTGGCATGTTGAAATGTTTGTGTCATTGCAGAATGGCGAAACCCTCAGTGTTGGGGGCCACTATACAATCAAGGAGTAATCGTGAACTCCCAAATTAATATAATGGTTGAAGCCACCAGAGTGAACTGTGTACGATGGGTAACATTAGACGTGACTGAACACCCTTTTTCTTTTCTGTATAAACAACTGAAAAAAACTGATCTGTGTGAAAGAGTTCCTAAAATGATGATAGGTGCTGTTCTGTGACATGGTCAAGCACTTGGCTAACTCTTCAGCTAGTCCAATCAGCAACTCATACCTTGGGCAATCATGTCCCCTTTGTGTCCTTTTATTTTTCTGAGCCTACATAACAGCGGCATCCTAGGGTCAGAGCCCATTCTGATCCCTCTCGCAATCAAGAGACAAACCTTATGCCTGGTGCAGTTATCTGGCTGAGGAACCAAGGTAATGCAGTGCTAAAGTCCTGGAAGTCCCTAACTCTAGACCCAGAGACAACCTTAGTCTCCTTGAGCATTTCACTTCTGGAATTTCCTGACCTTTATTAATAGATGTACTTGTTTGAAGTGTGTGAGGTACCAAACTTGGATTGCTAAAACGGCTAAGGACACTTTGGCCAATAGAGTTGAAATTGTTTTATTATAAGCAGCAGACACACATCAGTATGGAAACTCATATACACTAAGGGTACTGTTTAAAGTTATATATGAACATCAGGTAACAGAGAACAATGGGGATGCTTTTCACTGAGGGGCTCTGAGTGACATCAAATAGATAAAAAGATTGACACTTTAGTTGTCTATGATGTCACTCAGAACTCCAAAGTGAAAAACATCCATATTATTCCCTTTTTACCCATCTATAATATTATGTTGTGTATGCCCCTGCATTCATCTGCTATGCAAGGGCAGAGGAGTGATTGGGAAGCCATACAGAATATGGCCTCTCCTACCTGTCCTAAATGTAAAATATATACCTTTCACACTGTCACCTATCCCCATCACCCTCTGTGACTTCCCTTCCCTTCCCTGAGCCCGTCTACCTGAGACTAAGCTCTCTGCTTTTTACTGGAGAAGAGACCCAGTACTGCTCAGACCGGCTGCCAGTGACCCAGCGCCGCACTGACAGGATTTCAGTGAGCCAAAAGCAGACTGGAATTATTTTATGACACAGCAAAAGTGGGGCAGTGAATCACCAGATTTAAAGTTTGGTGTTCATGATAGTGGCACTTGGTGCGAGCTATGCACAGCAAATATATACAAAAATGTCTGGAGGTTCACTAAGACAAATTGATGCTTAACTCAGCACAAAACTCAGATGAGCATATAATAATCTTAATGTAAGAAGGATTTGACCTACCCATGAGGCTTTGCACCCACTGCAGTTCCAATGTGTATGTGTCTGACCAAGCGTTTTCCAGGTTAACCATTAAGTTTCAGATCCCACAGGAACACAGGACATTATTTATCATCCTATTCTAATGTGTGCGTGAGCATCAGCTAAACAGTTCATGTATTTGCATCTGTTAGCGTAATGGTTTGTACAGGCTAATCATCTGTGAACTCTGGTGATATAATAAATGCCTAAATAATGGGATACACCTTGTCCTAATTTCACCCTAGCACGCTTCCTGCTTTTGAACAATAGTGCTTGTTGTGCACCTTGGACACAGGTAGCAGTCAACAGGTCACTCATTTTCACTTGTTATGCAAACATCTTCTGCTGAGCCTGATATTCATCATCTGCTGTTTGTGAGCCCTGCCACTGACAACCAATGAACAAGTGCCCACCAAGCAAAAGCAGCATTTGTAATTGTTTTCATACATTACTTTGTTTGTTTTGTTATCGAAGCATGGGTTAACAACTCTGTTTATTTTGGTGAGTAGCTGTCTATACAGTTGGCTTTTCCAAGTGTTTTTACCTTTTTGGTGTTGGCTACAGGCTGACAACATCATCACCCATAAACATGCTGCTGATAATATCAGTGGTTGCCAAGAGACCTAATAAGGGCACCTTTGCAAAGGCTACATGCATAGTCACATATGATAGGCACCCAATTTCGTCTTTATAACACGCTATTTCAAGGCTTATGGCCTGATTGTGATCCTGGCGGACAGGTCGTTTCTCCACTAGGGAGACGAGTAAATTGCTCCATCCTCCTGACTGAGATGCCACCCGCCAGATTTTTAAATGACTGCCAAGCTGGCACTCATTTATAAAGCATTAGCAGGAACCACCGTCACAGCAATTTCTGCCAATGCATTTTGCCGTTTGGTGTAGGGCTCAGTCAACATGACGGAGCCTTGAACAAAACAGTTTTCTTTTTTTTTATTTAAAAAAAATCCAGTCTCAGGATTTTCTTTCTGAAAATAAAAAAGATAATGCCTCCCTCGCCATAGGAGTCATCTCCTTTAGCGAGGGGCATTATTTATTTTGTATTGTCCCTCACCAACCAGAGTCTCTGTGCAAAAAATGACTACATATCCACCCATCTTAATTGGGTGGATGGGCATAAAGCCAATTCTTTATTAGCCCTTACTCTGTCAGGCCACTGCAGACATTTGGCCATGGTGGTGACAGAGTATCACCACCTTGGCCAAAAGTAAGGTCAGCCCACATCACAATCGGGGTGAGTGGACCACCCTGTAGACGAGGAGGGAAGTCCTTCGCCATTGTGCCCGGGTTTCCTCTCCGTCAACATATAAATCGTGCCGTTAATGTCCAAAATATGACGATTAGGAGAAAGACAGGTGGCCCAATTGTGGTCTGAAATTGCTAGTTGATATCAAGCAGAATTCTGGAATAATATCAGAAATCCTACTCTTAGTAGAAAGTAATCGATAAAATAAGCTCTTGTATTTAACTTGATGTAATACTCAAGAAAATGTAGTGTGCTGGTACCACAGTAACGCAAACTATATGGAGATAGTCCTCCAGTGAGATATAGGTAATAATAAAGACATACATAAGCTACAAGTAACTCTTATTAACTGAGTCAAGTATCCTACATATCTAGGAGAAGTGCCATCTGTTCTATGATGTTAGTCTACTAGAATCACTGCCTGCCACATCACTAAAGGACACATCTTGAAACAGTATTAAAATAGGGGATAACTTTGTCAAAGTACATGTTTATCTACTTAACATTAAATCAACAGTAGAACAGGCCATAAATTGGTTTGGAAATAGGAGACTGGATTGTAAAGCCACTCTGGTGCGTCCGTTCCTTAACTTCTTCCCCCACACTAATAAATTTACAACAGTGATGAGTAAAGCACTGTGTAATATCGTGTAGGTTGCTCCAAGATGAAAGGAAGATGCCAAAGATGTAATCCAATGTAAGTTTATTCCAATGACAGCGGTCCCATCCAAACAGCATCCAACTGCCAGCTTCACTGTCCAGCCTCTTACATCGCATCCCACAGTTCTATGACCTCACCCAGTTCTACACTACTCCTAAGGATTCTCTTACTATTCTCTCATGCATACTACACACCTCCCCCTTTTATCAACTAACAAACAAAACAAAAACAATAAGAACTAAAAGTTAAACAAAAATTGCTATATACATTTGTTCAAGAATAAGTATCAAGAAAAACAACATTGCTACATGCATTTGTTCGAATTAACATATTGGTGAAACAGAATTAACCAAACTATCATTAAGAGTCTTTCTAAACTTATTACATTTGAGAACCACCACCCGATTAAGATTCCACATCCTAGAATCTTCTGTTCTTATCGCATTGTTGAACACTTTAACCACTCTTACAGGCTTAGATTTATTCATGCCTCTCCCTTTGTTCAAAGGTCCACGAATAAGTACCCAATCACCTACTTTAACTTTAGTTGTTTGTGTTGACTTCCTTGAATCAAAATATTTTTTCCGAGCTTCTATTTTCTTTTGCTCCCTCTCTCTCCAACATCCATCTGATAATATCACACCTGTCCTTGACTCCATATCATTCACCCACCTGGGAGACAAAAAGGTATTAGGGTGTCTGGCTCTGAGTAATTCAAATGGTGTTTTACCTGTAGTGGAGTGAGGCGAGACCCTGTAAGCCTCAACCCTTTTCGTCACTTCTTTCCTCCAATTCAATCCACTACCCTTGGCCAAAGCTATAGTCTCCTTCAATACCCTATTGAAACGCTCTACCATGCCGTTGGTTTCGGGATGATAAAGCGCACACTTCTTGTGCCGTATGGAACAGTCCGCTAAAAATTGTTCCATCTCTCTAGACACTAACTGCACACCATTGTCAGTGAGGATAACTTTGGGAATACCCTCTCTGCCAAACACTTCTTTCAGAAAACCAATGACGTGCTTTGTCTCAATGCCCCTAGTAAATTTGATCTCCGGCCACCTTGAGAACACATCCACCAGCACTAGGAGATATACATCACAACCCTCTCCACGAATAGGCCCTAAAATATCAAACGCAACTTCCTCCCACGGCTGAGTGGGACGATCTCTAATCTCCATGGGTTGAACCCTGGGTTTGATAGATTTCTCGCTCATTACACACTGCATACACTCTCTAATGATTCTCTCTACCTGACTGTCCATTCCTGGCCACCAGTACGTCAAACGCAATCTCCCTTTGGTTTTTGAAACACCTTGATGACCCGAGTGGGCAAGGGAAATAAGCTCCTGTCTTAATGTGATGGGAGGAATTAGTCTTGTACCCCTAAACAGCAGACCATCTCTACTTGACAATTCCCCTCTCACATGCCAAAACTTCTGAGTCTCCAAACTCCCTTCATTCCTGTTCTCCCAACCTCTCTCTATCAAGGAAAGTATTTCAACCATTGTGCAATCTAACTCACATTCTCTCCTCCATCTTTCTTTAGTCACAACACTGTCATCAAAACCAACTCCTTCAATTTCACATACCACTTCATCATCCAAATCCTCTTCACTCCCTTCTCCCAACTGGTTATCTTCTGTCAACCATACCAGCCTTGATAATGTGTCAGCCACCCTGTTTTGCGCTCCAGGAATGTATCTAATCTCAAAATCAAATTCCTGTAATGATACCACCCACTTCGTGATCCTACTTGATATCGCATCAATTCCTTTCCTTTAATAGATCTCACAAAGAGGTTTATGATCTGTTCTAACCTCGAATTTGGTGCCCCACAGCAAGTTCTTGAGCTTCTTCACAGCCCAGTGTACCGCTAAAGCTTCCTTCTCGATTACCGAGTAATTCAACTCAGCATTCCTTAGAGCTCGCGACAAAAACAAAACCACTTGCTCAGACTTATGATCACCTTGTTGCAGAACAGCTCCAAGACCTTTCGCACTGGCATCAGTGATCAAAACTGATGAAAGATTAGGATTAAAATTCTTCAATTTGGGAGCCCTAACCAACTTCTCCTTAATTTCTTTAAATTCACTTTCACACTCCTCACTCCATCCAAACTCTACACCTTTCCGTAATAACCTCCTCATATTCACACACATTTCAGCAAAATTCTTGATAAACTTCCCATAATACTCAGCCATCCCAATGAATTTCATCAGTTCCTCTTTATTAAGTGGTGACTGTAACTTCCTAATGGTATCTACAAGCTCTTTCTTTGGTGATATACCTTCTCCAGTGATCGTATGTCCCAAATACTCAATGGAGTCCCTTTGAAATTTACACTTCTCCATTTTAACGGTCAAACCACACTCTCCCAGCCTCTCCAGGACTTCAAATACTCTCCTTTCATGCTCAGAACTATTTTTCCCAAATACCAAGACATCGTCTTGGTAAATCCTAACACCCTCCAAATCCTTCAAAACTTTTTCCAACATCCTTTGAAAGACCGAGGCTGCAGATATCAACCCAAACGGTAACCTGGTGTACCTGAATGTTCCAAACGGAGTGACAAAGGCAGTGAGATCTTTAGACTGTTCAGTTAACCTAATCTGATGATATGCCGACGTCAGATCTATTGTGGAAAACACTTTTGCTCCTTGCAGCAACATCAACATATCTGAAATGTTTGGTAAGGGATATCTATCTACAATCACATGTTTGTTTAATTCTCTCAAGTCCACACATAAACGAAGACTCCCATTCGCTTTCCTGGCTGCAACCACTGGTGCCAACCATTCAGTTCCCTCAACTTCTTCGATGATCCCTTCCTTCTGAAGCCTCCCCAGTTCCAATTTCATTTCTTCACGCAAAGCTACTGGTACACCACGAACTTTGCTGCATACAGGTTTCGCTCCTTCTTTGAGGCGAATATGATGTACGTAGTGTCAAAGACACCCCAGTTTATTTTGAAAGATCAACGGAACTCTCAACTTAAGTTTTGCCACAAAACCATCATCACCTGTGGTTTGTTGAGCAGTAGCCCCTCCCGGATCTACAATCTCATTCACCCCCACTTGATCTCTAATTTTCACAGGGGGGTCATTATTTGGATCAAGTATCACGTCCAAATCTTTCTGATGGAACCAACTCAGAACACTGTCACCCTTCTTGGACACGTAAATCTTCGCATTAGTATATTTGTGTTTGTATTGAAGTATACCCCAAAAATACCCATGCAGCTTTATAGGCTCTCCACCATATGCATGAGGCGTTATATCTGGTTTGAATAACTTTACTTTGTCTTTGAGTTTTCCCAAAAAGAATTCTCTCGAAATGATGGTTATCTTTGCTCCAGAATCGAAAAGAACCTTAGTTCTTTCACCATCCACCAAAACTTCATCAATAGGTCCTTTCCTTCTCTCTCCTCCAACCTGAAGAACGATTTGGCCACACTCAAATTCATCCCCATCATTGGTGTCTGAATCATTATTAACACCATATACACTATTTTTAGTCTTGCACACACTAGCAAAATGCCCTTTCTTTTTACACAAGTTGCAAACCACCTTAATTGCCGGGCAGTTCTTATCATATGCCATGTGACCCTGCTTGCCACAACGAAAACACTTCCCTTGAAAAGTAGCTCTCTTTTCCTTTCTATAACTCTGCTTTACTGGAATCTCTCGTTTGTCCTTGACCAGTTGTACATTCTCACTCTTGTTCTCTTCCTTCTTTATTGTTTCAACACACATGAGTGAATGTTCAATTTTCTTGGCTAACACTAAGACTTCATCCAATGATGGATCATCCTTTTGCCAAATTTCCTCCCTAACTCTTTCTATGTTACAGCCCAACATAAACTGATCTCTGATCCTCTCCTCTGACAAAGGTCCAAACTTGCAAGATGAAGCCAATTTTCTAAGAGCTGTAACATAGCCTTCCACAGTTTCACACTCTCCTTGATTCCTCCTGCCAAAATGATATCTTTCGAGTATGGTGCTAATTTTCGGAATGTAATGTCTATCTAGTTTTTCTATGCATGTCTCATATTCATTTAGGTTCTCATCAAAAATGTCTGGAAGATTGTCAAACACTTCCTGACCCTCTGAACCTAAACAATGTAAAAGTAGCGCAGTCTTCCTTTCAATGCTTAAAGATGCGCCACACACCTTTGCATATCTCTCAAAAACCTTCTTCCACTTTTGCCATTTAATAGGTGGTTCTCCTGGCATGGCCAAAAAGAAAGAAGTTGCAGTGACATTCTGCATCATGAAGAACTTCCGTTTGAATGAAATCACAGCTTCCCAGAGTGCAAGTCTTTTAATGGCACGACACTGTTGAAAACAAAACTCAGAATTTAGAAATGTGGTTTCCAATCTTTATTCCTGTGTGTTTAAAAATTCACAGTTCAAATCGTGAATTATTATCCCTTACAGGCTGTCCATCTGCTTTGGTTGTGGCATTTACTGCCCAGTACTGCTATTTGATCCCTAGTTACTCCTTAGATCACTGTAGATCAATGTAGAGGTGCTTGAATTTCAAATTTGTTGCTCCGCTTATAGCTTACAGCTATAAGAACACAGACGATGCAGCTGGCGCACAGCTCAGCTGAAGTCTTATACTATCTGTTGCACGCGGCAAATTCAGAATACAGATGATGCAGCTGGCATGCGTGTTAAATATCCATGGGAACGCACGCGGCACAGCTGACGCGCGGCACGTCCCAAACACACAATGTAGCTGGCGCGCGGCTGAAGCTATGCAGTCTCCATGGAAATGCACGCGAGACAGCTGGCACGCGTTCAACTGCCGGCCTCAGCTGAAAGCGGCGAATTTATTATTTTTTTTTTTAAATGAACGCGCTTAGAGAAGAAAATGTCAAACTTCCTGAATACGGAAAAAGCGCTCACCTTTCTTGTGCTTCGTGTCCTTAAAGTTCCTTGTTGAGACCTCTGTTCCCCCGTGTGCAATGAAATAATGGCATTGGGTTAAAAAAACTCTCATCCCATCCTCAGTCGCCAGTGTAATATCGTGTAGGTTGCTCCAAGATGAAAGGAAGATGCCAAAGATGTAATCCAATGTAAGTTTATTCCAATGACAGAGGTCCCATCCAAACAGCATCCAACTGCCAGCTTCACTGGTCAGCCTCTTACATCGCATCCCACAGTTCTATGACCTCACCCAGTTCTACACTACTCCTAAGGATTCTCTTACTATTCTCTCATGCATACTACACACTGGTACACATAAGTGCAAGCCATTAACATTCCCAACCTTCACACTGTTATTTTGCAAACTACTGAGTACAACCAATTTATCTATCAACATTTGTGCACTTTATATACCTTCGGTCATCACTGATTTTGGGGGGCTTTCTAAAAAATATGCAGTTTCTGTACACTTCTTCTAATTACAGGCATAATTTGGCAATGTAACTTTTTTTTTCAACATGTCTTTATTGGAAGTGGCATACCACAATCCTGACGGTGTAACATATAAGCTTACATCAGCAACGGTAATATCACATATTGTCTACAGGCAGTTTGGAATATGATGTATAAAGCTGTGGTGTTACCCCATCAAATGTGGGTTAATGTGTGGCATAATAAACCCGCCATGTCTGACACATAGTTACACCCACACAAGTCAGCATCTAATTGGCGGTCAGCCGGTCCAGGATGGTATCCCACTAAGACAATATAATGAAATTAAGCCACAACAGTAAAAGGAAGAAAAAGAGGAATGAACAATCAACAAATCAAATCAAATCAAATCATTAACATTTATAAAGCGCGCTACTCACCCGTGCGGGAGCAGCAGCATCACCACAGTCCTACAGCAGCAGTCACCCCAATATCCACAATTGACTCCCATCAGAGGAGACAAAAGGGAGAAGGTAAGAGAGCAAAGGCAGTGCGCATGGAAGAGACCAAAATGCACAGAGAACATTCGGACCGTGGTTGCAGCGTCTGCAGCTCAAGCAATTAGTGAGGCTCAGCTATTCGGGCTCTGGGGGCGAGGGGGTCGGTCCCGTCACCTTAGTGGGAGCCCCCTGTCCAGCACTAAATCCAGCAGAGCGAACCTATGACCGATCTTGCCCCCCCCTCTGCTTAGGAGTCAGGGGTACACCCAGCAGACAGTGTTTAATCAAGGCTTCCAATCGGACATGAGTAACTTCCTGTTGGAATATGATGGAGAAACTATGATGTAGAATGGTTTTAGAAATCCTTGCACTCATAAATGCCATGAGGACCGGCACTTTGAAAAAATGTATGTAGGAAAATATTAAGCCCTCTGCACTACGCCATGCACCAACAGTTCCTAGCAAATTCACATGCCCATGGGGTACGAGGCCTAAGCCCAATTGCTTCACACCTGGAAGTCACAGGAGCCTGACTAGGTGTAGATGGCTCATACCACTAGTGAGGTTGGGGTGCCACATAGCCTGCCTCACAAGGGACCTTGCCTACCAAGTTCGCCCTGGCCTAGGGGAACCCACTGCCCACCTCCCCCACCCAGACACCTCGTTATGTGCGCAGAGTCAGCTGAATGAGAGTGTACTCACCCCCTTGTGGCTGCTGTGATGCCCTCAAGTGCCCATCCAACTCCAGATATTCCACCGCAAGGATCCGGGACATCAGGGGGGTCATGGTGCGATGGGCACCCCTTCCACGTTGGGAGGCCACCCCAAGCTGGGCCTCCGCCGTCTTCTTGCTCCAGCGGTGCAGGTCCTCCCAACTTTCACGGCAGTGGGTGCTCCATCTATGGTAGACCCCGAGGGTCCCAACGTCCTTGGCAATGGCACGCCAAATACCCTTCTTCTGGTGGGCACTGACCTAGAGGAATGGTACAGGGGGAAAGGAAATTACTCACCTGTCCAGACTGTCATAGTCATTGCCCACCAGTTCCCATCCATGCCCTGACGCCCATAAACTCACCATACGCACATGCAGGCCTCAGCCCCCCCCCATGTATCTTCCATCCACACCACTCAAAGCAGGCATTGCCCATGCAGCATGCTCAAAGTGTACTTACCTGTTTGTCTGGAGGACCATACAGTTGCGTGTACTGGGGGAGGACCCCATCCACTAGTTTCTCCAACTCCTCCGAAGTGAAGGCAGGGGTCCTTTCCCCAGACACTGTAGCCATCGTCGCTTCTAGACACAGGTCACAGCAGTGTAGGTCCTCTCCTGTTGAAGGTCAGGTATCAAGTGAGTGAACAGACAGAAAATGGTGGTCACGTCCGCGGCGGTGCGTACCGTCACCACCAGCGTACATCGTCATTGGCTCCTGGGACCCATAGGGCCCAATGTTAACCAATGCAGAATTGCGTCGCGGTCTTCGATCGCCCACCTCAACGGTGTACAACGCCAGCTCAGTTGCCTCATATCCCCTTGTCCCACCTTACAGGTCAGGCAGCCGCAATTTCAGGGTGCCACATGGCTTGGAAAAAACTGCGTCACACCTATCTAGGCCGGGAATACAGAAAGATACCGGCACATAGCGGATTACTAACGTTTCTGCAAATAGCACATTGTGATACCTCAGTGTTGGATGACTCTCTGCTCGCTGTTCTCCTCCACAGGGCACATCTGCTGGTGCAGGTGATGAGATGGCAGCATCCTCCGGTGTACAGACCCCTGATGGACCTGTCAACAATGGAAGAGAGACACATCATAATCACATACAGACTTGATCGTGCAACAATCCTTGAACTGTGTGCCCAGTTGGAGCCAGACCTGATGTCAGCTATCTACCATCCCACAGGGATACCCCCTCTAGTGAAGGTCCTGTCTGTACTCCATTTCCTGGCCAGTGGGTCTTTTCAAACAATAGTGGCCATGGCATCAGGGATGTCCTATCCAATGCTCTCTAACGTGTTGTCCAGAGTGTTGTCTGACCTGCTGAAACACATGCGCAGCTACATCGTTTTCCCTCAGGTGGAGGATTTGCCCACAGTGAAAGGTGACTTCTATGCCCTGAGACATATCCCCAACATCATTGGTGCCGTTGATGGTACACATGTGGCATTTGTCCTCCCCCCCCCTTGCAGGAATTAACAGGTGTAAAGAAACCGGAAGAGCTACCATTCGATGAATGTGCAGATGGTGTGTTTGGCAGACCAGTACATCTCCCATGTCAATACCAAGTATCCTGGCTCTGTGCATGACGCTTACATTTTGAGAAATAGCAGCATCCCTTCTGTGATGGGGCAACTCCTGAGGCACCGTGTGTGGCTAATAGGTGAGGCCAAGGTCCCAATACAGTTGACATAGGTGTCTGGGTATGGGATTGTCCCTAAGGGTTAGTGTGTGTCTAACAGTTGTCCCTCGACATTTGCAGGTGACTCTGGTTACCCCAACCTGTCATGGCTACTAACCCCAGTGAGGAATCCCAGGACAAGGGCAGAGGAACGCTACAATGAGGCACATGGGCAAACCAGGGGGATAATAGAACGCACCTTCAGCCTCCAGAAGGCCCGATTCCGGTGCCTCCATCTGACAGGTGGTTCCCTATACTACTCACCGAAGAAGGTGTGCCAGATAATCGTGACCTGTTGTATGCTGCGCAACCTGGCTTTGCGACGCCAGGTGCCTTTTTTGCAGGAGGATGGGCCAGATGGTGGTCTTGTGGCAGCTGTGGAGCCTGTGGACAGTGAAGAAGAGGAGGCAGAAGAAGAGGATATCGACAACCGAAACAACATCATCATGCAATACTTCCAGTGAGACACAGGTAAGAAGATGTAACTGCTTTCCACATCTCATACTATTGTTGGAGCTAGCATAAGTCTGTCATTTTCACTCAGTGTATGGACACTGACTTGTCACTTTTACTTTCCATTTCACAGATCTGGGTCCCACTTTGTGCCCTCTGCTATGCTTACTCCTGGCCTACAGCTCTGTTAAATTGGTATGTGAACAAGTAAATTGACATTGCTATATTCCATAGATATTGCAATTACACATCTGTGAATGCACAGACTGACTCCAGATTGTTTTGTGATTGAAGTGTGTTTATTCCTGTGCAAATAAGAGGAGGGGGTTGTAAAATGGGCTGGGGTGATGGTGGAGGTATGTCCATGACAGAATCCAGTCTATTTGTTTCACAGGTGCATTGTCCAAAGGGGCATAGGAAGTGGAGCAATGGCAGTTTAAGGATGGACAGGGCGACATAGTGGGACAGAAGGGTGACATTCAGGGGGCTCTTATTTCCTGGCGGGGGTCTTGGCAATGTTCTCTGTCTTGTTCCTGGTTTTTAGGGACAGTTTGGGGGGTGGTTCTCCATCTGCAGGGGGTGGGGTGCTGGTGTCCTGTTGTTCCTGTGGTGGTGCCTCCTGTCCACTAGCGCTGGCGGGGGTGGAGGGCTGTTCATCATCCAGGCTAGTGTCAGGGGCCCGTTGGTGTGTCACTGTGTCCCTCCTGGTGTTGAGAAGGTCTGCCAGCACTCCTGCAATGTTGACCAGGGTGGTGTTGATGGACTTCAAGTCCTCCCTGATCCCCAGGTAGTGTTCCTCCTGCAGCCGCTGGGTCTCCTGAAACTTGGCCAGTACCGTGCCCATGGTCTCCTGGGAATGGTGGTATGCTCCCATGATGTTGGAGAGTGCCTCGTGGAGAGTGGGTTCCCTGGGCCTGTTCTCCCCCTGTCGCACAGCAGTCCTCCCAGCTTCCCTGTTATCCTGTGCTTCTGTCCCCTGAACCATGTGCCCACTGCCACTGCCTCCAGGTCCCTGATCGTCCTGTGTTAGTGGGACTGCATGGGTTCCCTGTAGTGACGGACACACTGCTGATTGACGTGTCCTTGGGACCGAGGGATCGGCCCGCTGGGTGGGTGCTGTGCTGTTGTTTCCTGAGGGGGGAGGCTCTGTGGTGGTTTGTGACTGTGTTAGGGGAACCGACTGTCCCGAGGTCCCTGATGGGCCGGGCTGGTCATCTTGATCCAGGCATGCAGAGCTGTTGTCATCACTGTGGGTCTCTTCTGTGCGGGGACTGGATATGTCTGGCACCTCCTGTCTGGTGACGTTGGGTATGGCTCCTGTTGGGGTGTAAATGCATAGTTATTGTATCTGTGTGTGACATCTTTTGCAATGGGTGAGTGACCCTCTACTCCTGTTCTTGCATTATTGGCTTGGTCCTTGTGTAATTGGTGATTTTGGGGTGTGAGTGAGTCTCTGTACTGGACATTCTTTTGTGATGGGTGTACATGCATTGGTTTTACATGCAGGGCTTGGTATTGGGATGTGTGGGTTGTGATAGTGGGGTATATGTGAGGCGGTAGAGTGATGGGTGTGAGGATAGAGGTTGGGATTTGTGATGGCATGCAGGCAGGGTGGGGGAGATATAATAGTAAAGATATGAGTTACCAGAGTCCAGTCCTCCTGCTACTCCTGCGAGGCCCTCAGGATGCATAGTTGCCAAGACTTGCTCCTCCCATGTTGTTAGTTGTGGGGGAGGAGATGGCGGTACACCGTCAGTCCTCTATACAGCAATCTGGTGCCTGGATACCACAGAACGTACCTTCCCCCGTAGGTCGTTCCACCTCTTCCTGATGTCACCCTGTGTTCTTGGATGCTGCCCCACTGTGTTGACCCTGTCGACAATTCTGCGCCATAGCTCCATCTTCCTAGCAATGGATGTCTGCTGCACCTGTGCTCTGAATAGCTGTGGCTCTACCCGGACGATTTCCTCCACCATGACCCTGAGCTCCTCCTCAGAAAACCTGGGGTGTCTTTGAGGTGCCATGATGTGGTGTGGGTGATGTGTGAGGTGGTGTCTGTTGTGATGTGTGAGGGGATGTGTTGGTGTGTGTTGTTTGAGGTGCGTGGATGTTGTGTAAATGATGGTGTTGTGTGTCCGTGGATCCTGGTGTTGTTTTAGATAGTCTCTCTTTCTGGCCTTCTTTCTAAATTTTGGTTGTAAGGGTTTGTGGGTGATGTGAGTGTGTGCTTTATATTGGATTGAGTGTGTGGGAGTGGTGTGTGTATGTGTATCAGGTGTGTGTATTTCGAATTGTCCAATATGGTTGTGTGTGTATTTTGAGCGCTGCGGTGTGTACTGCCAATGGAATACCGCAGTTGAAAGACCGCTGCGTTGATTCGTGGGTCGTGATACTGTGGGCGTATTCCTGTTGGCGTGACGGTGTCGGTTTTGTTATCGCCAGTTTATCACTGACCTTTGGTGTGGTGGACTTGTGTGGGTGTCTGTATTGTGGCGGATTCTGAGCTGTGGGTCGTAATACCTGTAGCGGAATTCCGTGGCCGCAGCGGTATGTTGGAGGTCTTCTGCACGGCGGAAAGCAGGATTTACCGCCAGGGTTGTAATGAGGGCCTAAGTTATCCTATGGTTCGGTCTACGGGCCAGTGATTGTAAATTGCGTGGGTAGCACACAATTGTAACTAATCTGTTGAACTCCTCACAAATCGGCCCTGAGAATCTGCACTTGACTTTAAAAAATGTTTTTTTATTAAAATACAATTTAAAATAGCAGCCCTCTCAAGCCTTGCACCTGACAGAGTGGGACAATGGCACCATCTGTGGTTAAAAAAAACATCAAATTGGAAAAACAAACATAATGTATTCAAAGCGGCTCACTAACCCACTGCCGAATACAGTTTTTTAGACTATTGCTTAAGAGGCAAAACCTTTATATGCAGAGCAACATATAACGTAGAAATAGGCTAAGAAACAGACATTTAGAGAAGGCCTGACTTGCAGAAACTTAGCTTTAGTAGGACACAATAAAAAAAGCCTGCTATTCTTGTTTTAAAACTATTGCTTACACACAACTTTTAGGGTCATAGCAAGGCATAACACAGAAACAGTCACAGAAATAGATGTTTAAGACCCATCTTACGGAAATCCTAGCATTAGTAAAATACCAAAGCCCTACGGTTGTTCAAACTCCAGCCTTTAGCATCTGCCATAGAACACAATGCTTAGAGGAGTCGTGGCAATTACAAAAGCGTCCCTTAGAACAAACAGTATGCCTTGTGAAAGTAAATGCATTTTACAACATATTAGTATCAAAAATGTCCATCTACAAAAACCTGATCTCTCAAAAAATAGTAATGTATGCTACCTACTGTTGTTAACACTTAGTTACAACATTTTTCTTATTTTTTACTGACAGACATTGCTCGACACCCTCAAATGTAAAATCAAAAACTTGCAAAATGTTTACTACTCAATATTTTCAGATAACATGATGTATTTTTTTTTAAACCTACAGCACTACAGCAGTTTTTTTAACCATAATGCTTTAACAAAAACAAACTACAATACAGTTCAATACATCTGCTCTCAAAAATTGTAAATATATAATCTATAAATAAGTCTTTGTATTTGCCTTATGTCAGTGGCCATCTATTTTTATTTTTTAAACATATTTTATTGTACTTTCATTCAATCATTTGGCAGATAGTTATAATACCATACAGTACAACGTATAACAATCTAGTTATCCAATGCCTAACTTCTACCGGATCTTTAGAACCCTATTCCTAAGAATCCTGATATTGCAGTTATTCCCTTAACATCCCCCCATTCACCCACCCCTGCAGCCCCTGCCCCCCAGGTGAGCCCTATGATGTGCTGTAATAGCCTCAGTGGAACTGGATGTGCCATGGTCAGATGTGACCCTACTCTTGTTATGTATGAAAGCATGCAACCCACCCATCATGCCTATCTCCCCGACTCAGTAATCATAAGGGAACCCCTAGTAGTCGGAACTTAATTATGACTCTATTGCCTATTAATCAATAATTCAGTCAAGGGATCAGTCCAGCCTGGATTTCGGCTCCGAAGGCTTCAATCACTATCTCCCAGCCCTGAGCCACTTCTGGAGGTCTTTTTCCTCTCTTGGCCTCCCGATAGAGATTATTTCCCTCACAACTAGCCTATTTAGTCAACTTTCTTTTCCATTGGGATATTCTCGGCCCTGCTGGGTTCTTCCAGGACATTGCGATTTCTCTTTTTGCCAGTGCATAGGCCAGGTCCTGAAACTTGTTAGTAACCTTGTGTTTGGCTGTGTGCGGAAACCATCCCAACAGGCAGTGACCCATTGTGCAGGGAATGTCCCTTCCTATAGCTCATGCCACAATCCAGCTCACCTCAGCCCAGTATACCTCCAACCTGGGACAGTCCCAGAACATATGCTTAAATTCCACCCGCGCCAGACCACATCTCGGGCAACCCACACTTTCCGTTCCAAAGTACTTATTGATCCGTCCAGGTGTAAGGTATGCCTGATGAAGTACATAAAAGTTTATAAGCTTAAATCTGGCATTACGTGTCATTTTAGGGAACCCCTCCAGAATGTGCTCCCAATCTTCATCAGTAATATCAGCGCCCAGGTCTCTCTCCCAAGCCAATTTAAGTTGGGTCAGAGGGGAGGTCTTGTCAGCCCGAATCCTGCAGTAGAGGTTTGACACTGCTTTATGTTTAACGGAAGAAGACGCCAGATATGTACAGGTTGCCTGTGCAGGAGGTTCCCCCACTCCTCCCCGCCAGTGCCTACGAAGACTGGCCGCTAGCGACCCATGTAATAAGAAATGTCCCCTCGGTAGCTCAAATTCTGCTCTGAGAGCCTCAAAGGGTATCATTGTCCCTTCTTTAAATAGTGTTCCCACCGTCAGGATTCCGGCCTCTACCCAAGTCTGGAGTCCACTCCAAGCACCGCAATGGGGTAAGGCCCACAGGGACAGCAGAGGGAGCTCTGGTGAGTAGGGAGCCCTTATTTTGATTTTGCGTAGGAAGCCTTTCCAGCATTGAGTCAAAATCTTTAATTCTGGGGAATCCCGCTTCCCATCTCCCGAGCCTCTCAGCAATACCTCAAATAACCTAGACCCCGATGGGGTGAATGCCTTCACTCTCGCCCCTGGCTCTACTCTACTTGCAATCCATTGCGCCAGCCTCTGGAGTTGTGCTGCTAGGTAGTAAGCTTCGAAGTCGGTAACCGCTAGTCCTCCATCCGTGGAGTGCCTCTGGAGCTTGGTCAAAGCTACTCTCCTCCGCCCATCGCCCCACAGGAACGCCACAACCATAGTTTCCAGCTCCTTAAATGTGGCCCTGGGTATCCATACCAGCAGTACTGTAAAATGGTACAATAGCTGTGGTAACACTATCATTTTAAGAATCGCTACTCTCCCCGCCACAGATAGAGGCAAGGTGTGCCAAAAAGCGATACTGGACCTTAGTGATCGCAGGGAGCTCCCTACATTGCTTTCTCGGATATCTTGTGGGTCGTGAAAGATCTTGACTCCCAAATATGGGAGACAGCTTGGAACCCATCTGACCAAACCCAGACCCAGCAGCGGCAACGCGGAGGGCCCCAAAGGAAACAATCCGGATTTATCCCAGTTGACTGCCAGGCCAGAGTGTCTACCGAACTGAGACAACATCTGCTGTGCCCGGGGTAGATCCCTGCGTATCTCTGTGTATATCCTCCAAAAATATCAGCAGATCATCTGCATACAGGGCTATCTGATGCCTCTCGCCTCCTGCCATCATTCCTGGACCACTCCACCAGTTCGTGCCACGGCCGCCAATGGTTCCATTGCCAAGGCGAAAAGCAACAGCGACAGGGGGCATCCCTGTCTAGTACCCTGCACGACCATATAACTTCTGGATATTGTCCACCCAGTGCGTACTCTAGCTGTAGGCTTGGTATACAACAGTCTTACCCAGGCGATATACTCGGACCCTAATTTGAGCCGGGACATCACGGTGTAGAGGAACTCCCATTCTAGACTGTCAAAGGATTTTTCTATGTCCACCGCCAGGACCCCAGGAGTTGTACCATCTGAACTCTCATGACTGCCAGTAATCTGAGAATGTTATCCGCTGTGTTTCGCCCAGGGATAAATCCCACCTGATCCAGGTGTATTAGTATTGACATGTATGGAAGGAGCCTAGTGGCCAAAGTCTTACTGAGGATCTTATAGTCCAGGTTCAACATGGATAATGGTCTGTATGCCCCGGTCTCCATTGGGTTTTTACCAGGTTTTAACAAGGGTGTTATTATCGCTTCTCGCGCTGTTGTTTGTAACACTCCCTGCTCTTTGGCGGTCCTATATAAAGTCTCCAATCTTGGAACCAGTAAATCTACAGGTGGCATAAAATTCAACAGGTAGACCGTCCGTCCCTGGGGTCTTCCCTCTAGCTAAATCCCCTATGGCTCTCTTGAGTTCTGGCTGCGTGATGGACCCCGCTAACAGCTCCGTAATCTCTGGAGGTAGTGACCCGAGGTGCATCTCGGATAAATAATTCTCAGTAGAGTCCCTGACATAACGGAGTTTACTTTTATACAGATGTTCGTAGTAAGTCATTAAATGTGAGTTGATTTGCTCCTGCTCATATATATGGTCCCCTTGCTCTGTTGCCATGCCCAATATGGCTGAGTTCCTATGAGTTTGTGATACCACCCATGCCAGCATTCGGCCCGCCTTGTCTCTCTCTCTCCATGCGCCTGTGTAAGGTAGTTTCTGTAATCAAAGCATCGGAGACCCTCTACACAGTCTGCTACTGTTGCTCTAAGCTCCAGAATAGTGTTTTGTAGGTGTGAGTTTTCAGGTCTATTTTTCTCGCCCTCTCTTAGCTTATCTTCTGCCAGCTCAGTATCCCTGAGAAGAGTCCTACCGACCCCCACCGCTCCCTCTATGCATCTCCCTCTCACCACCACCTTAAAAGCATCCCATTCAATCAGGGGGCTACTAGTTGAGGCCTCATTGTCCTCAAAGAATTGAGTAATATGTTGTTGCAGTTCCCCTTGAAAGTGTGCATCGTCTAATGTTTCTGATTTCAGTTTCCAAGTGGGGATGCAAGGGGGGGGAGCCCCACCGAAGTGATAACAAGAGGGGGTTGTGGTCGTAGAGAGTGCGGGCTAAGTATTCCACATTGTATATATGCGGAAAGACATCTGGCGTGCAGAAAAACACATCTAGTCTGACATGTAGCTCATGCAAGTGGGAGAAATACGAGTAGTCCCTATCATCAGGGTGCAACCTCTGCCAGGCATCAACCAGCCCCCAATTTGTTTGCCAGGACGAAAATTGGCATGCCACCCTCATCAATGGGGAGTCGTGCAACGACAGGTATGAGCGGCCCATAGTGGGGTCCACCACACAGTTGAAGTCGCCCCCCGGTACCAAGGGACACTGTAGATATGGAGCTAATTGGCCTGATATACATGTAAGAAATTCACTTTGGTCTGAATTTGGTGCATAGACATTAACCAATGCTAACTCTCTGCCCTTTTCTCGTCCCCGAATTGCCACAAATCAGCCCTCTGGGTCTATGAGGCTATCCAACGTCTGGAATGGGACCCCAGCTTTTATCCATATCAGTGTTCCCCTCGTGAATGCTGAATATGAAGTGTAATATGCTTGGCCTCTGCATCGTTTTTGTAGTGCTTTCCCTTCTGATTGAGTTAGGTGTGTTTCTTGGAGCATTGCAATCTGAATCCTCCTCCGCTGTAAGAAAGAGAAGACCTTGTATCTCTTGGACATCGTGTGCATGCCCCTTATATTCCACATAAGGAATTTGTATGAATCCAGCAAAGCCATACCGGTGTTTCTCTCCCCCATCTGGTGATGCCCCAAACTGTACCAACAATCACACCGAATGCCTCTACAATCCCACAGCCCTCCTCCAGTTCCTTTGTTATTTCCCTTTGTAGCTCACCTATCCCCATTAACTGACCCCAACAAATAACATCCCAACTCCCCTTCTCCAGGACAAAAGTTTGAACGTCTCTCATCCAAACTTAGAAATTAGTTCAACTAGTCTATCGAAATGGGGGGGTGCTCCTAGTTTGTACAAGGAGTGTATCTCAACGCCAACCCCCACTCCCGGATTACGAGACTCTCAGGGATTTGTGGACCCAATCTTCTTTTAACTGATGCAGCTCTCTTCCACAGAGCCAGCCAGTGTTTCCATGCTGTCAGCCGCAGCTGTACCAGTCGTGATGGCTTTCCATGTCTGATCTATCTTTTCCTGTGTGAGTCCAGTAATGAGCCCCTCAGATGTTGCAGTCAGATGTGCCCGGTGTCATTTCTGGGCCTGTCCTGTCTGATGTGTGTGACACTTCCGATTTCTGCTCCGAATCTGACTGTTCCAGTTCTTCATGTATCTGAGCATAAGATCCGGGTTCGGAGCCGCTCAGAGAAGCAGCCGCTTCCATTGCCTTTTGCCTTTCCTTCTGCATCTCTATGTGGGAAGGGCTACCCACTTTACGGGCCTTGCTATGCATGTTTCCCCTTTGTCGTTCTGTGCGCGGGCCCCCTGTCAACCGTTTACTTTCCGCCGGTGTTTGTGTATCAATCCACTGCCAAAATTCTTCTGCTGTGTTAAAAAACTGTGTGCCGTCCTTAGCCACCACTCTCAGTTTTGCAGGGAACAACATTCTGTATTGGACCCCCAATTGGCACAGTTTTTGTTTAGCGTCTCTGAAAGAGGCTCTTTGTTTCTGCACATCTCAGGAGAAATCGGGGAAGATATGAATCGTATGATTGTCCAAGGTGCTATCTCCTTTTTTCCTGCTTTGACTCAACAAGTAGTCTCCGCCCCTACAGTGGAGTAGTCTAGCTATTATTGATCTTGGGGGGGGGCCCCGGTGGTGGGGGGTGTGCCGGGACCCTATGCGCTCTTTCAATCGCAAAGAAGGGAGATAGTCCATCCTCAGCTACGTCCTCCTTAAGCCAGCGCTCGAGGAACTCCACCAGGCCAGACTTTTCAGTACGTTCAGGCAGGCCAATCACGCGGATATTATTTCGCCGTGATCTGTTTTCCGCATCTTCAGCTCGCAGTTGCAAGTCTCAAATTCGCTTCTCCATTTGCTGTGCCATCTTGGTTGTGTCTTTAACTTCTGGCCGAAGCTCCTCCATTTTTCTATCCGTAGTGGCAACCTTTTCGGCCAGGCGGCCGTGGTCGTCTCTAAGTACAGTGAGGTCTGTGGCCAGAGCGTCAATTTTCCCTTCTAGTGCTACGTGGGAGGCTGTTATGGCCTGCAACACATCCTGAAGGGTGGGGTCTCCGCATTTCTCCTCAGGAGAGGTATTCTGGGTACCTCTCAGGTCAGCCATCTCCTCCGCGACTGTTCCACTTTTTGTTCCACGTCCCTTTTCCGACCAGATTTACCCATCTTCTGGGACACCTTCCCTATTTTTCCTTGATGTTGGGGGGTGGACCTGGCCTCTCCTCTTTCGATATATGCTTTCTGTGCTTCCAATTTTAAATCTGCGCTGCTTTCGCAAGTTTACTACCGCACCATTCCTTATCTCTGTTAGAGGGAGTGTCACACGTCGCCAAAAGGAACAGTCTGCGCTCTTTGTTATCCCTCTTTACTGGTTGGGGTGTTCCAGATGTCTTCTCCCTTTCTCACCCGGTCTCTCTCGTGTATTAGACTGGGCAAAATCTCAGGGGGATCTCTCTCCACCATGCCAGGTCCCACCATTTATTGTCTGATCTGAGTGGAGCCCCGCAGGCCTGATCCCTGGGGTTCCGCCCTGCCCCAGGGTTTACATGTGGTACTCACAGCCTCGAGCAGCTCCGATGGGTCTCTCTGTCCGCACCGCCTAGGTTCCACATCTCCATTAGACAGCTCTGCTGGTGGGGCGGACAGGCCTCGCTGCTGCTTTCCACCCTTGCACACCCCGCGTTGGGGCTCCCAACTCGAATGGGGCAGCCTCAGCACCCCCAGGACCCACGACTACCCATGTCCTCTGCCCTGCTGTCACCGTTCGCGTTCCAGTTCCTCTTGGGCTCCTTACGTCTCTCGGCCACTGTTGCCGTGTTTTTCAGGGCAGCGATTCCACTCGGTCCTCCCCTCGCTCTCTCACCAGCTGCTCCGGGGTGTTGGACGTTTCTCCAGTGCCTCCTCTCCGATCAGAGGTCTGCCGGCCCATCTCCTTAATGGCGGCCGCCATCTTGGTTTCCTCGTGGCTCCGAGCCGCGCAGCAATACAGCCTCCAGCACAGTGTTTCGAGCAGGCTAGTCATCTTCTGATTAGCCCCAGGGCTTCCCTGCACCTTGAGCCACACATTTGGCTGGGCTGGGGGTCCACCGTAATACAGGATGTACCGAGGTGGGGGACTGAAAACGGGAGCCTCACGAGGAGACTTTTTCCGCCATCGGCGTTAGACCACGGCCCCCCCGTCAGTGGCCATCTACAGCAGTGCTTCCTGCGCCTTGCAATGTAGACCAGGTATAAGGCTCTACACACTGGGGATGACCCCTCCAGATGCCTCTGCTGTGGCATAGTGCTGGGCTCGGGCCACTTATGGCCTGGTGTTATCACATCCTGACCATATGACCTCCAGGTGTCAGGGTTTTTGATGATATCACACCTTTGTCACATGACCGTCCGAGGTCAAGGGTAGTTGGTGATGTCACACACTGGTCACATGACCATTCAGGGCCATGTGACCTGGGATGGGACATAACAACCCATGTGTGGGCCCCAGCTCCCGATGTGGCTTCATTTCTAGAGTGGAGTGCCTATCACATTAGGGTTGGTCAAAAAGGTCCATTCATTTTACTTAGGGAACAGGGTGAGAACACAGCAAAGGCCTACTGACCCAGCAATGAATTAAACTGCACTGTCATCAAATATGATAAATAATAGAGAAAGTGCCCACCCCCAAGGACTAGTTAATTCCAACAGGAGAATCACTCCTCAGCAGTTTAGGTACCCATCTTTCCTTGTATTAACAGCCCCTTAGATGGGTCCAGCTGGGATACAGAGTATAGAGGTGAGCCCTCCATCGATACCTCCATCCACCTAATGTAGACAATCACTCCTCTACACCATGCACACCATTTAGTGACCAGTCATGTCAAAATGTACCTCCCTTAGTACTCATGGTTAGGCTCACCACTTCCCCAATGGTATGTGGGGGTCAAGTTTCCCCTGTATGAAGTCACAACCCAAACGGAAGACAGTCCTTTCTCACAAGCCAGAGGCCAGGTAACAGTATGGCTGATGTGCACCTACTATAGGGGTAGTGTAGGCGATTCCGGTCACTCCTTTATGAGATGCTCCTGTGTTCCCAGGCTGGTTGTCACTGGAGCTGCCTGAAGCACTGAAAGCCAAGCAGATTTTATTCTTTAATCAAAATTAATAACTTGTTATCCATGCATCAAGATATCTGACATGATTTGTTTGTTTGATTATTTGAATCAATCTTGGGAAGGATGAAAGTCCGCAGATGCATTGTTCAGCTACCAAAGCTGTCCCAACTCGCCATGTTTCTCTTTATGCTATGCAGTTCCCATGTTTGCTTGGCTCTGCCTGAGGGGTCCCTAGTTGCAGGTAATCACTGACTTGTCCTTTTGATTGAGAAGCCCTAACATAATCTCTGTATCCCGTTTTCCTTAAAGAGTTTACTGCCAGGTCTGTTTTTTTGGCATGTTGAAATGTTTGTGTCATTGCAGAATGGCGAAACCCTCAGTGTTGGGGGCCACTATACAATCAAGGAGTAATCGTGAACTCCCAAATTAATATAATGGTTGAAGCCACCAGAGTGAACTGTGTACGATGGGTAACATTAGACGTGACTGAACACCCTTTTTCTTTTCTGTATAAACAACTGAAAAAAACTGATCTGTGTGAAAGAGTTCCTAAAATGATGATAGGTGCTGTTCTGTGACATGGTCAAGCACTTGGCTAACTCTTCAGCTAGTCCAATCAGCAACTCATACCTTGGGCAATCATGTCCCCTTTGTGTCCTTTTATTTTTCTGAGCCTACATAACAGCGGCATCCTAGGGTCAGAGCCCATTCTGATCCCTCTCGCAATCAAGAGACAAACCTTATGCCTGGTGCAGTTATCTGGCTGAGGAACCAAGGTAATGCAGTGCTAAAGTCCTGGAAGTCCCTAACTCTAGACCCAGAGACAACCTTAGTCTCCTTGAGCATTTCACTTCTGGAATTTCCTGACCTTTATTAATAGATGTACTTGTTTGAAGTGTGTGAGGTACCAAACTTGGATTGCTAAAACGGCTAAGGACACTTTGGCCAATAGAGTTGAAATTGTTTTATTATAAGCAGCAGACACACATCAGTATGGAAACTCATATACACTAAGGGTACTGTTTAAAGTTATATATGAACATCAGGTAACAGAGAACAATGGGGATGCTTTTCACTGAGGGGCTCTGAGTGACATCAAATAGATAAAAAGATTGACACTTTAGTTGTCTATGATGTCACTCAGAACTCCAAAGTGAAAAACATCCATATTATTCCCTTTTTACCCATCTATAATATTATGTTGTGTATGCCCCTGCATTCATCTGCTATGCAAGGGCAGAGGAGTGATTGGGAAGCCATACAGAATATGGCCTCTCCTACCTGTCCTAAATGTAAAATATATACCTTTCACACTGTCACCTATCCCCATCACCCTCTGTGACTTCCCTTCCCTTCCCTGAGCCCGTCTACCTGAGACTAAGCTCTCTGCTTTTTACTGGAGAAGAGACCCAGTACTGCTCAGACCGGCTGCCAGTGACCCAGCGCCGCACTGACAGGATTTCAGTGAGCCAAAAGCAGACTGGAATTATTTTATGACACAGCAAAAGTGGGGCAGTGAATCACCAGATTTAAAGTTTGGTGTTCATGATAGTGGCACTTGGTGCGAGCTATGCACAGCAAATATATACAAAAATGTCTGGAGGTTCACTAAGACAAATTGATGCTTAACTCAGCACAAAACTCAGATGAGCATATAATAATCTTAATGTAAGAAGGATTTGACCTATCCATGAGGCTTTGCACCCACTGCAGTTCCAATGTGTATGTGTCTGACCAAGCGTTTTCCAGGTTAACCATTAAGTTTCAGATCCCACAGGAACACAGGACATTATTTATCATCCTATTCTAATGTGTGCGTGAGCATCAGCTAAACAGTTCATGTATTTGCATCTGTTAGCGTAATGGTTTGTACAGGCTAATCATCTGTGAACTCTGGTGATATAATAAATGCCTAAATAATGGGATACACCTTGTCCTAATTTCACCCTAGCACGCTTCCTGCTTTTGAACAATAGTGCTTGTTGTGCACCTTGGACACAGGTAGCAGTCAACAGGTCACTCATTTTCACTTGTTATGCAAACATCTTCTGCTGAGCCTGATATTCATCATCTGCTGTTTGTGAGCCCTGCCACTGACAACCAATGAACAAGTGCCCACCAAGCAAAAGCAGCATTTGTAATTGTTTTCATACATTACTTTGTTTGTTTTGTTATCGAAGCATGGGTTAACAACTCTGTTTATTTTGGTGAGTAGCTGTCTATACAGTTGGCTTTTCCAAGTGTTTTTACCTTTTTGGTGTTGGCTACAGGCTGACAACATCATCACCCATAAACATGCTGCTGATAATATCAGTGGTTGCCAAGAGACCTAATAAGGGCACCTTTGCAAAGGCTACATGCATAGTCACATATGATAGGCACCCAATTTCGTCTTTATAACACGCTATTTCAAGGCTTATGGCCTGATTGTGATCCTGGCGGACAGGTTGTTTCTCCACTAGGGAGACGAGTAAATTGCTCCATCCTCCTGACTGAGATGCCACCCGCCAGATTTTTAAATGACTGCCAAGCTGGCACTCATTTATAAAGCATTAGCAGGAACCACCGTCACAGCAATTTCTGCCAATGCATTTTGCCGTTTGGTGTAGGGCTCAGTCAACATGACGGAGCCTTGAACAAAACAGTTTTCTTTTTTTTTATTTAAAAAAAATCCAGTCTCAGGATTTTCTTTCTGAAAATAAAAAAGATAATGCCTCCCTCGCCATAGGAGTCATCTCCTTTAGCGAGGGGCATTATTTATTTTGTATTGTCCCTCACCAACCAGAGTCTCTGTGCAAAAAATGACTACATATCCACCCATCTTAATTGGGTGGATGGGCATAAAGCCAATTCTTTATTAGCCCTTACTCTGTCAGGCCACTGCAGACATTTGGCCATGGTGGTGACAGAGTATCACCACCTTGGCCAAAAGTAAGGTCAGCCCACATCACAATCGGGGTGAGTGGACCACCCTGTAGACGAGGAGGGAAGTCCTTCGCCATTGTGCCCGGGTTTCCTCTCCGTCAACATATAAATCGTGCCGTTAATGTCCAAAATATGACGATTAGGAGAAAGACAGGTGACCCAATTGTGGTCTGAAATTGCTAGTTGATATCAAGCAGAATTCTGGAATAATATCAGAAATCCTACTCTTAGTAGAAAGTAATCGATAAAATAAGCTCTTGTATTTAACTTGATGTAATACTCAAGAAAATGTAGTGTGCTGGTACCACAGTAACGCAAACTATATGGAGATAGTCCTCCAGTGAGATATAGGTAATAATAAAGACATACATAAGCTACAAGTAACTCTTATTAACTGAGTCAAGTATCCTACATATCTAGGAGAAGTGCCATCTGTTCTATGATGTTAGTCTACTAGAATCACTGCCTGCCACATCACTAAAGGACACATCTTGAAACAGTATTAAAATAGGGGATAACTTTGTCAAAGTACATGTTTATCTACTTAACATTAAATCAACAGTAGAACAGGCCATAAATTGGTTTGGAAATAGGAGACTGGATTGTAAAGCCACTCTGGTGCGTCCGTTCCTTAACTTCTTCCCCCACACTAATAAATTTACAACAGTGATGAGTAAAGCACTGTGTAATATCGTGTAGGTTGCTCCAAGATGAAAGGAAGATGCCAAAGATGTAATCCAATGTAAGTTTATTCCAATGACAGCGGTCCCATCCAAACAGCATCCAACTGCCAGCTTCACTGTCCAGCCTCTTACATCGCATCCCACAGTTCTATGACCTCACCCAGTTCTACACTACTCCTAAGGATTCTCTTACTATTCTCTCATGCATACTACACACCTCCCCCTTTTATCAACTAACAAACAAAACAAAAACAATAAGAACTAAAAGTTAAACAAAAATTGCTATATACATTTGTTCAAGAATAAGTATCAAGAAAAACAACATTGCTACATGCATTTGTTCGAATTAACATATTGGTGAAACAGAATTAACCAAACTATCATTAAGAGTCTTTCTAAACTTATTACATTTGAGAACCACCACCCGATTAAGATTCCACATCCTAGAATCTTCTGTTCTTATCGCATTGTTGAACACTTTAACCACTCTTACAGGCTTAGATTTATTCATGCCTCTCCCTTTGTTCAAAGGTCCACGAATAAGTACCCAATCACCTACTTTAACTTTAGTTGTTTGTGTTGACTTCCTTGAATCAAAATATTTTTTACGAGCTTCTATTTTCTTTTGCTCCCTCTCTCTCCAACATCCATCTGATAATATCACACCTGTCCTTGACTCCATATCATTCACCCACCTGGGAGACAAAAAGGTATTAGGGTGTCTGGCTCTGAGTAATTCAAATGGTGTTTTACCTGTAGTGGAGTGAGGCGAGACCCTGTAAGCCTCAACCCTTTTCGTCACTTCTTTCCTCCAATTCAATCCACTACCCTTGGCCAAAGCTATAGTCTCCTTCAATACCCTATTGAAACGCTCTACCATGCCGTTGGTTTCGGGATGATAAAGCGCACACTTCTTGTGCCGTATGGAACAGTCCGCTAAAAATTGTTCCATCTCTCTAGACACTAACTGCACACCATTGTCAGTGAGGATAACTTTGGGAATACCCTCTCTGCCAAACACTTCTTTCAGAAAACCAATGACGTGCTTTGTCTCAATGCCCCTAGTAAATTTGATCTCCGGCCACCTTGAGAACACATCCACCAGCACTAGGAGATATACATCACAACCCTCTCCACGAATAGGCCCTAAAATATCAAACGCAACTTCCTCCCACGGCTGAGTGGGACGATCTCTAATCTCTATGGGTTGAACCCTGGGTTTGATAGATTTCTCGCTCATTACACACTGCATACACTCTCTAATGATTCTCTCTACCTGACTGTCCATTCCTGGCCACCAGTACGTCAAACGCAATCTCCCTTTGGTTTTTGAAACACCTTGATGACCCGAGTGGGCAAGGGAAATAAGCTCCTGTCTTAATGTGATGGGAGGAATTAGTCTTGTACCCCTAAACAGCAGACCATCTCTACTTGACAATTCCCCTCTCACATGCCAAAACTTCTGAGTCTCCAAACTCCCTTCATTCCTGTTCTCCCAACCTCTCTCTATCAAGGAAAGTATTTCAACCATTGTGCAATCTAACTCACATTCTCTCCTCCATCTTTCTTTAGTCACAACACTGTCATCAAAACCAACTCCTTCAATTTCACATACCACTTCATCATCCAAATCCTCTTCACTCCCTTCTCCCAACTGGTTATCTTCTGTCAACCATACCAGCCTTGATAATGTGTCAGCCACCCTGTTTTGCGCTCCAGGAATGTATCTAATCTCAAAATCAAATTCCTGTAATGATACCACCCACTTCGTGATCCTACTTGATATCGCATCAATTCCTTTCCTTTTATAGATCTCACAAAGAGGTTTATGATCTGTTCTAACCTCGAATTTGGTGCCCCACAGCAAGTTCTTGAGCTTCTTCACAGCCCAGTGTACCGCTAAAGCTTCCTTCTCGATTACCGAGTAATTCAACTCAGCATTCCTTAGAGCTCGCGACAAAAACAAAACCACTTGCTCAGACTTATGATCACCTTGTTGCAGAACAGCTCCAAGACCTTTCGCACTGGCATCAGTGATCAAAACTGATGAAAGATTAGGATTAAAATTCTTCAATTTGGGAGCCCTAACCAACTTCTCCTTAATTTCTTTAAATTCACTTTCACACTCCTCACTCCATCCAAACTCTACACCTTTCCGTAATAACCTCCTCATATTCACACACATTTCAGCAAAATTCTTGATAAACTTCCCATAATACTCAGCCATCCCAATGAATTTCATCAGTTCCTCTTTATTAAGTGGTGACTGTAACTTCCTAATGGTATCTACAAGCTCTTTCTTTGGTGATATACCTTCTCCAGTGATCGTATGTCCCAAATACTCAATGGAGTCCCTTTGAAATTTACACTTCTCCATTTTAACGGTCAAACCACACTCTCCCAGCCTCTCCAGGACTTCAAATACTCTCCTTTCATGCTCAGAACTATTTTTCCCAAATACCAAGACATCGTCTTGGTAAATCCTAACACCCTCCAAATCCTTCAAAACTTTTTCCAACATCCTTTGAAAGACCGAGGCTGCAGATATCAACCCAAACGGTAACCTGGTGTACCTGAATGTTCCAAACGGAGTGACAAAGGCAGTGAGATCTTTAGACTGTTCAGTTAACCTAATCTGATGATATGCCGACGTCAGATCTATTGTGGAAAACACTTTTGCTCCTTGCAGCAACATCAACATATCTGAAATGTTTGGTAAGGGATATCTATCTACAATCACATGTTTGTTTAATTCTCTCAAGTCCACACATAAACGAAGACTCCCATTCGCTTTCCTGGCTGCAACCACTGGTGCCAACCATTCAGTTCCCTCAACTTCTTCGATGATCCCTTCCTTCTGAAGCCTCCCCAGTTCCAATTTCATTTCTTCACGCAAAGCTACTGGTACACCACGAACTTTGCTGCATACAGGTTTCGCTCCTTCTTTGAGGCGAATATGATGTACGTAGTGTCAAAGACACCCCAGTTTATTTTGAAAGATCAACGGAACTCTCAACTTAAGTTTTGCCACAAAACCATCATCACCTGTGGTTTGTTGAGCAGTAGCCCCTCCCGGATCTACAATCTCATTCACCCCCACTTGATCTCTAATTTTCACAGGGGGGTCATTATTTGGATCAAGTATCACGTCCAAATCTTTCTGATGGAACCAACTCAGAACACTGTCACCCTTCTTGGACACGTAAATCTTCGCATTAGTATATTTGTGTTTGTATTGAAGTATACCCCAAAAATACCCATGCAGCTTTATAGGCTCTCCACCATATGCATGAGGCGTTATATCTGGTTTGAATAACTTTACTTTGTCTTTGAGTTTTCCCAAAAAGAATTCTCTCGAAATGATGGTTATCTTTGCTCCAGAATCGAAAAGAACCTTAGTTCTTTCACCATCCACCAAAACTTCATCAATAGGTCCTTTCCTTCTCTCTCCTCCAACCTGAAGAACGATTTGGCCACACTCAAATTCATCCCCATCATTGGTGTCTGAATCATTATTAACACCATATACACTATTTTTAGTCTTGCACACACTAGCAAAATGCCCTTTCTTTTTACACAAGTTGCAAACCACCTTAATTGCCGGGCAGTTCTTATCATATGCCATGTGACCCTGCTTGCCACAACGAAAACACTTCCCTTGAAAAGTAGCTCTCTTTTCCTTTCTATAACTCTGCTTTACTGGAATCTCTCGTTTGTCCTTGACCAGTTGTACATTCTCACTCTTGTTCTCTTCCTTCTTTATTGTTTCAACACACATGAGTGAATGTTCAATTTTCTTGGCTAACACTAAGACTTCATCCAATGATGGATCATCCTTTTGCCAAATTTCCTCCCTAACTCTTTCTATGTTACAGCCCAACATAAACTGATCTCTGATCCTCTCCTCTGACAAAGGTCCAAACTTGCAAGATGAAGCCAATTTTCTAAGAGCTGTAACATAGCCTTCCACAGTTTCACACTCTCCTTGATTCCTCCTGCCAAAATGATATCTTTCGAGTATGGTGCTAATTTTCGGAATGTAATGTCTATCTAGTTTTTCTATGCATGTCTCATATTCATTTAGGTTCTCATAAAAAATGGCTGGAAGATTGTCAAACACTTCCTGACCCTCTGAACCTAAACAATGTAAAAGTAGCGCAGTCTTCCTTTCAATGCTTAAAGATGCGCCACACACCTTTGCATATCTCTCAAAAACCTTCTTCCACTTTTGCCATTTAATAGGTGGTTCTCCTGGCATGGCCAAAAAGAAAGAAGTTGCAGTGACATTCTGCATCATGAAGAACTTCCGTTTGAATGAAATCACAGCTTCCCAGAGTGCAAGTCTTTTAATGGCACGACACTGTTGAAAACAAAACTCAGAATTTAGAAATGTGGTTTCCAATCTTTATTCCTGTGTGTTTAAAAATTCACAGTTCAAATCGTGAATTATTATCCCTTACAGGCTGTCCATCTGCTTTGGTTGTGGCATTTACTGCCCAGTACTGCTATTTGATCCCTAGTTACTCCTTAGATCACTGTAGATCAATGTAGAGGTGCTTGAATTTCAAATTTGTTGCTCCGCTTATAGCTTACAGCTATAAGAACACAGACGATGCAGCTGGCGCACAGCTCAGCTGAAGTCTTATACTATCTGTTGCACGCGGCAAATTCAGAATACAGATGATGCAGCTGGCATGCGTGTTAAATATCCATGGGAACGCACGCGGCACAGCTGACGCGCGGCACGTCCCAAACACACAATGTAGCTGGCGCGCGGCTGAAGCTATGCAGTCTCCATGGAAATGCACGCGAGACAGCTGGCACGCGTTCAACTGCCGGCCTCAGCTGAAAGCGGCGAATTTATTATTTTTTTTTTTAAATGAACGCGCTTAGAGAAGAAAATGTCAAACTTCCTGAATACGGAAAAAGCGCTCACCTTTCTTGTGCTTCGTGTCCTTAAAGTTCCTTGTTGAGACCTCTGTTCCCCCGTGTGCAATGAAATAATGGCATTGGGTTAAAAAAACTCTCATCCCATCCTCAGTCGCCAGTGTAATATCGTGTAGGTTGCTCCAAGATGAAAGGAAGATGCCAAAGATGTAATCCAATGTAAGTTTATTCCAATGACAGAGGTCCCATCCAAACAGCATCCAACTGCCAGCTTCACTGGTCAGCCTCTTACATCGCATCCCACAGTTCTATGACCTCACCCAGTTCTACACTACTCCTAAGGATTCTCTTACTATTCTCTCATGCATACTACACACTGGTACACATAAGTGCAAGCCATTAACATTCCCAACCTTCACACTGTTATTTTGCAAACTACTGAGTACAACCAATTTATCTATCAACATTTGTGCACTTTATATACCTTCGGTCATCACTGATTTTGGGGGGCTTTCTAAAAAATATGCAGTTTCTGTACACTTCTTCTAATTACAGGCATAATTTGGCAATGTAACTTTTTTTTTCAACATGTCTTTATTGGAAGTGGCATACCACAATCCTGACGGTGTAACATATAAGCTTACATCAGCAACGGTAATATAACATATTGTCTACAGGCAGTTTGGAATATGATGTATAAAGCTGTGGTGTTACCCCATCAAATGTGGGTTAATGTGTGGCATAATAAACCCGCCATGTCTGACACATAGTTACACCCACACAAGTCAGCATCTAATTGGCGGTCAGCCGGTCCAGGATGGTATCCCACTAAGACAATATAATGAAATTAAGCCACAACAGTAAAAGGAAGAAAAAGAGGAATGAACAATCAACAAATCAAATCAAATCAAATCATTAACATTTATAAAGCGCGCTACTCACCCGTGCGGGAGCAGCAGCATCACCACAGTCCTACAGCAGCAGTCACCCCAATATCCACAATTGACTCCCATCAGAGGAGACAAAAGGGAGAAGGTAAGAGAGCAAAGGCAGTGCGCATGGAAGAGACCAAAATGCACAGAGAACATTCGGACCGTGGTTGCAGCGTCTGCAGCTCAAGCAATTAGTGAGGCTCAGCTATTCGGGCTCTGGGGGCGAGGGGGTCGGTCCCGTCACCTTAGTGGGAGCCCCCTGTCCAGCACTAAATCCAGCAGAGCGAACCTATGACCGATCTTGCCCCCCCCTCTGCTTAGGAGTCAGGGGTACACCCAGCAGACAGTGTTTAATCAAGGCTTCCAATCGGACATGAGTAACTTCCTGTTGGAATATGATGGAGAAACTATGATGTAGAATGGTTTTAGAAATCCTTGCACTCATAAATGCCATGAGGACCGGCACTTTGAAAAAATGTATGTAGGAAAATATTAAGCCCTCTGCACTACGCCATGCACCAACAGTTCCTAGCAAATTCACATGCCCATGGGGTACGAGGCCTAAGCCCAATTGCTTCACACCTGGAAGTCACAGGAGCCTGACTAGGTGTAGATGGCTCATACCACTAGTGAGGTTGGGGTGCCACATAGCCTGCCTCACAAGGGACCTTGCCTACCAAGTTCGCCCTGGCCTAGGGGAACCCACTGCCCACCTCCCCCACCCAGACACCTCGTTATGTGCGCAGAGTCAGCTGAATGAGAGTGTACTCACCCCCTTGTGGCTGCTGTGATGCCCTCAAGTGCCCATCCAACTCCAGATATTCCACCGCAAGGATCCGGGACATCAGGGGGGTCATGGTGCGATGGGCACCCCTTCCACGTTGGGAGGCCACCCCAAGCTGGGCCTCCGCCGTCTTCTTGCTCCAGCGGTGCAGGTCCTCCCATCTTTCACGGCAGTGGGTGCTCCATCTATGGTAGACCCCGAGGGTCCCAACGTCCTTGGCAATGGCACGCCAAATACCCTTCTTCTGGTGGGCACTGACCTAGAGGAATGGTACAGGGGGAAAGGAAATTACTCACCTGTCCAGACTGTCATAGTCATTGCCCACCAGTTCCCATCCATGCCCTGACGCCCATAAACTCACCATACGCACATGCAGGCCTCAGCCCCCCCCCATGTATCTTCCATCCACACCACTCAAAGCAGGCATTGCCCATGCAGCATGCTCAAAGTGTACTTACCTGTTTGTCTGGAGGACCATACAGTTGCGTGTACTGGGGGAGGACCCCATCCACTAGTTTCTCCAACTCCTCCGAAGTGAAGGCAGGGGTCCTTTCCCCAGACACTGTAGCCATCGTCGCTTCTAGACACAGGTCACAGCAGTGTAGGTCCTCTCCTGTTGAAGGTCAGGTATCAAGTGAGTGAACAGACAGAAAATGGTGGTCACGTCCGCGGCGGTGCGTACCGTCACCACCAGCGTACATCGTCATTGGCTCCTGGGACCCATAGGGCCCAATGTTAACCAATGCAGAATTGCGTCGCGGTCTTCGATCGCCCACCTCAACGGTGTACAACGCCAGCTCAGTTGCCTCATATCTCCTTGTCCCACCTTACAGGTCAGGCAGCCGCAATTTCAGGGTGCCACATGGCTTGGAAAAAACTGCGTCACACCTATCTAGGCCGGGAATACAGAAAGATACCGGCACATAGCGGATTACTAACGTTTCTGCAAATAGCACATTGTGATACCTCAGTGTTGGATGACTCTCTGCTCGCTGTTCTCCTCCACAGGGCACATCTGCTGGTGCAGGTGATGAGATGGCAGCATCCTCCGGTGTACAGACCCCTGATGGACCTGTCAACAATGGAAGAGAGACACATCATAATCACATACAGACTTGATCGTGCAACAATCCTTGAACTGTGTGCCCAGTTGGAGCCAGACCTGATGTCAGCTATCTACCATCCCACAGGGATACCCCCTCTAGTGAAGGTCCTGTCTGTACTCCATTTCCTGGCCAGTGGGTCTTTTCAAACAATAGTGGCCATGGCATCAGGGATGTCCTATCCAATGCTCTCTAACGTGTTGTCCAGAGTGTTGTCTGACCTGCTGAAACACATGCGCAGCTACATCGTTTTCCCTCAGGTGGAGGATTTGCCCACAGTGAAAGGTGACTTCTATGCCCTGAGACATATCCCCAACATCATTGGTGCCGTTGATGGTACACATGTGGCATTTGTCCTCCCCCCCCCTTGCAGGAATTAACAGGTGTAAAGAAACCGGAAGAGCTACCATTCGATGAATGTGCAGATGGTGTGTTTGGCAGACCAGTACATCTCCCATGTCAATACCAAGTATCCTGGCTCTGTGCATGACGCTTACATTTTGAGAAATAGCAGCATCCCTTCTGTGATGGGGCAACTCCTGAGGCACCGTGTGTGGCTAATAGGTGAGGCCAAGGTCCCAATACAGTTGACATAGGTGTCTGGGTATGGGATTGTCCCTAAGGGTTAGTGTGTGTCTAACAGTTGTCCCTCGACATTTGCAGGTGACTCTGGTTACCCCAACCTGTCATGGCTACTAACCCCAGTGAGGAATCCCAGGACAAGGGCAGAGGAACGCTACAATGAGGCACATGGGCAAACTAGGGGGATAATAGAACGCACCTTCAGCCTCCAGAAGGCCCGATTCCGGTGCCTCCATCTGACAGGTGGTTCCCTATACTACTCACCGAAGAAGGTGTGCCAGATAATCGTGACCTGTTGTATGCTGCGCAACCTGGCTTTGCGACGCCAGGTGCCTTTTTTGCAGGAGGATGGGCCAGATGGTGGTCTTGTGGCAGCTGTGGAGCCTGTGGACAGTGAAGAAGAGGAGGCAGAAGAAGAGGATATCGACAACCGAAACAACATCATCATGCAATACTTCCAGTGAGACACAGGTAAGAAGATGTAACTGCTTTCCACATCTCATACTATTGTTGGAGCTAGCATAAGTCTGTCATTTTCACTCAGTGTATGGACACTGACTTGTCACTTTTACTTTCCATTTCACAGATCTGGGTCCCACTTTGTGCCCTCTGCTATGCTTACTCCTGGCCTACAGCTCTGTTAAATTGGTATGTGAACAAGTAAATTGACATTGCTATATTCCATAGATATTGCAATTACACATCTGTGAATGCACAGACTGACTCCAGATTGTTTTGTGATTGAAGTGTGTTTATTCCTGTGCAAATAAGAGGAGGGGGTTGTAAAATGGGCTGGGGTGATGGTGGAGGTATGTCCATGACAGAATCCAGTCTATTTGTTTCACAGGTGCATTGTCCAAAGGGGCATAGGAAGTGGAGCAATGGCAGTTTAAGGATGGACAGGGCGACATAGTGGGACAGAAGGGTGACATTCAGGTGGCTCTTATTTCCTGGCGGGGGTCTTGGCAATGTTCTCTGTCTTGTTCCTGGTTTTTAGGGACAGTTTGGGGGGTGGTTCTCCATCTGCAGGGGGTGGGGTGCTGGTGTCCTGTTGTTCCTGTGGTGGTGCCTCCTGTCCACTAGCGCTGGCGGGGGTGGAGGGCTGTTCATCATCCAGGCTAGTGTCAGGGGCCCGTTGGTGTGTCACTGTGTCCCTCCTGGTGTTGAGAAGGTCTGCCAGCACTCCTGCAATGTTGACCAGGGTGGTGTTGATGGACTTCAAGTCCTCCCTGATCCCCAGGTAGTGTTCCTCCTGCAGCCGCTGGGTCTCCTGAAACTTGGCCAGTACCGTGCCCATGGTCTCCTGGGAATGGTGGTATGCTCCCATGATGTTGGAGAGTGCCTCGTGGAGAGTGGGTTCCCTGGGCCTGTTCTCCCCCTGTCGCACAGCAGTCCTCCCAGCTTCCCTGTTATCCTGTGCTTCTGTCCCCTGAACCATGTGCCCACTACCACTGCCTCCAGGTCCCTGATCGTCCTGTGTTAGTGGGACTGCATGGGTTCCCTGTAGTGACGGACACACTGCTGATTGACGTGTCCTTGGGACCGAGGGATCGGCCCGCTGGGTGGGTGCTGTGCTGTTGTTTCCTGAGGGGGGAGGCTCTGTGGTGGTTTGTGACTGTGTTAGGGGAACCGACTGTCCCGAGGTCCCTGATGGGCCGGGCTGGTCATCTTGATCCAGGCATGCAGAGCTGTTGTCATCACTGTGGGTCTCTTCTGTGCGGGGACTGGATATGTCTGGCACCTCCTGTCTGGTGACGTTGGGTATGGCTCCTGTTGGGGTGTAAATGCATAGTTATTGTATCTGTGTGTGACATCTTTTGCAATGGGTGAGTGACCCTCTACTCCTGTTCTTGCATTATTGGCTTGGTCCTTGTGTAATTGGTGATTTTGGGGTGTGAGTGAGTCTCTGTACTGGACATTCTTTTGTGATGGGTGTACATGCATTGGTTTTACATGCAGGGCTTGGTATTGGGATGTGTGGGTTGTGATAGTGGGGTATATGTGAGGCGGTAGAGTGATGGGTGTGAGGGTAGAGGTTGGGATTTGTGATGGCATGCAGGCAGGGTGGGGGAGATATAATAGTAAAGATATGAGTTACCAGAGTCCAGTCCTCCTGCTACTCCTGCGAGGCCCTCAGGATGCATAGTTGCCAAGACTTGCTCCTCCCATGTTGTTAGTTGTGGGGGAGGAGATGGCGGTACACCGTCAGTCCTCTATACAGCAATCTGGTGCCTGGATACCACAGAACGTACCTTCCCCCGTAGGTCGTTCCACCTCTTCCTGATGTCACCCTGTGTTCTTGGATGCTGCCCCACTGTGTTGACCCTGTCGACAATTCTGCGCCATAGCTCCATCTTCCTAGCAATGGATGTCTGCTGCACCTGTGCTCTGAATAGCTGTGGCTCTACCCGGACGATTTCCTCCACCATGACCCTGAGCTCCTCCTCAGAAAACCTGGGGTGTCTTTGAGGTGCCATGATGTGGTGTGGGTGATGTGTGAGGTGGTGTCTGTTGTGATGTGTGAGGGGATGTGTTGGTGTGTGTTGTTTGAGGTGCGTGGATGTTGTGTAAATGATGGTGTTGTGTGTCCGTGGATCCTGGTGTTGTTTTAGATAGTCTCTCTTTCTGGCCTTCTTTCTAAATTTTGGTTGTAAGGGTTTGTGGGTGATGTGAGTGTGTGCTTTATATTGGATTGAGTGTGTGGGAGTGGTGTGTGTATGTGTATCAGGTGTGTGTATTTCGAATTGTCCAATATGGTTGTGTGTGTATTTTGAGCGCTGCGGTGTGTACTGCCAATGGAATACCGCAGTTGAAAGACCGCTGCGTTGATTCGTGGGTCGTGATACTGTGGGCGTATTCCTGTTGGCGTGACGGTGTCGGTTTTGTTATCGCCAGTTTATCACTGACCTTTGGTGTGGTGGACTTGTGTGGGTGTCTGTATTGTGGCGGATTCTGAGCTGTGGGTCGTAATACCTGTAGCGGAATTCCGTGGCCGCAGCGGTATGTTGGAGGTCTTCTGCACGGCGGAAAGCAGGATTTACCGCCAGTGTTGTAATGAGGGCCTAAGTTATCCTATGGTTCGGTCTACGGGCCAGTGATTGTAAATTGCGTGGGTAGCACACAATTGTAACTAATTTGTTGAACTCCTCACAAATCGGCCCTGAGAATCTGCACTTGACTTTAAAAAATGTTTTTTTATTAAAATACAATTTAAAATAGCAGCCCTCTCAAGCCTTGCACCTGACAGAGTGGGACAATGGCACCATCTGTGGTTAAAAAAAACATCAAATTGGAAAAACAAACATAATGTATTCAAAGCGGCTCACTAACCCACTGCCGAATACAGTTTTTTAGACTATTGCTTAAGAGGCAAAACCTTTATATGCAGAGCAACATATAACGTAGAAATAGGCTAAGAAACAGACATTTAGAGAAGGCCTGACTTGCAGAAACTTAGCTTTAGTAGGACACAATAAAAAAAGCCTGCTATTCTTGTTTTAAAACTATTGCTTACACACAACTTTTAGGGTCATAGCAAGGCATAACACAGAAACAGTCACAGAAATAGATGTTTAAGACCCATCTTACGGAAATCCTAGCATTAGTAAAATACCAAAGCCCTACGGTTGTTCAAACTCCAGCCTTTAGCATCTGCCATAGAACACAATGCTTAGAGGAGTCGTGGCAATTACAAAAGCGTCCCTTAGAACAAACAGTATGCCTTGTGAAAGTAAATGCATTTTACAACATATTAGTATCAAAAATGTCCATCTACAAAAACCTGATCTCTCAAAAAATAGTAATGTATGCTACCTACTGTTGTTAACACTTAGTTACAACATTTTTCTTATTTTTTACTGACAGACATTGCTCGACACCCTCAAATGTAAAATCAAAAACTTGCAAAATGTTTACTACTCAATATTTTCAGATAACATGATGTATTTTTTTTTAAACCTACAGCACTACAGCAGTTTTTTTAACCATAATGCTTTAACAAAAACAAACTACAATACAGTTCAATACATCTGCTCTCAAAAATTGTAAATATATAATCTATAAATAAGTCTTTGTATTTGCCTTATGTCAGTGGCCATCTATTTTTATTTTTTAAACATATTTTATTGTACTTTCATTCAATCATTTGGCAGATAGTTATAATACCATACAGTACAACGTATAACAATCTAGTTATCCAATGCCTAACTTCTACCGGATCTTTAGAACCCTATTCCTAAGAATCCTGATATTGCAGTTATTCCCTTAACATCCCCCCATTCACCCACCCCTGCAGCCCCTGCCCCCCAGGTGAGCCCTATGATGTGCTGTAATAGCCTCAGTGGAACTGGATGTGCCATGGTCAGATGTGACCCTACTCTTGTTATGTATGAAAGCATGCAACCCACCCATCATGCCTATCTCCCCGACTCAGTAATCATAAGGGAACCCCTAGTAGTCGGAACTTAATTATGACTCTATTGCCTATTAATCAATAATTCAGTCAAGGGATCAGTCCAGCCTGGATTTCGGCTCCGAAGGCTTCAATCACTATCTCCCAGCCCTGAGCCACTTTTGGAGGTCTTTTTCCTCTCTTGGCCTCCCGATAGAGATTATTTCCCTCACAACTAGCCTATTTAGTCAACTTTCTTTTCCATTGGGATATTCTCGGCCCTGCTGGGTTCTTCCAGGACATTGCGAGTTCTCTTTTTGCCAGTGCATAGGCCAGGTCCTGAAACTTGTTAGTAACCTTGTGTTTGGCTGTGTGCGGAAACCATCCCAACAGGCAGTGACCCATTGTGCAGGGAATGTCCCTTCCTATAGCTCATGCCACAATCCAGCTCACCTCAGCCCAGTATACCTCCAACCTGGGACAGTCCCAGAACATATGCTTAAATTCCACCCGCGCCAGACCACATCTCGGGCAACCCACACTTTCCGTTCCAAAGTACTTATTGATCCGTCCAGGTGTAAGGTATGCCTGATGAAGTACATAAAAGTTTATAAGCTTAAATCTGGCATTACGTGTCATTTTAGGGAACCCCTCCAGAATGTGCTCCCAATCTTCATCAGTAATATCAGCGCCCAGGTCTCTCTCCCAAGCCAATTTAAGTTGGGTCAGAGGGGAGGTCTTGTCAGCCCGAATCCTGCAGTAGAGGTTTGACACTGCTTTATGTTTAACGGAAGAAGACGCCAGATATGTACAGGTTGCCTGTGCAGGAGGTTCCCCCACTCCTCCCCGCCAGTGCCTACGAAGACTGGCCGCTAGCGACCCATGTAATAAGAAATGTCCCCTCGGTAGCTCAAATTCTGCTCTGAGAGCCTCAAAGGGTATCATTGTCCCTTCTTTAAATAGTGTTCCCACCGTCAGGATTCCGGCCTCTACCCAAGTCTGGAGTCCACTCCAAGCACCGCAATGGGGTAAGGCCCACAGGGACAGCAGAGGGAGCTCTGGTGAGTAGGGAGCCCTTATTTTGATTTTGCGTAGGAAGCCTTTCCAGCATTGAGTCAAAATCTTTAATTCTGGGGAATCCCGCTTCCCATCTCCCGAGCCTCTCAGCAATACCTCAAATAACCTAGACCCCGATGGGGTGAATGCCTTCACTCTCGCCCCTGGCTCTACTCTACTTGCAATCCATTGCGCCAGCCTCTGGAGTTGTGCTGCTAGGTAGTAAGCTTCGAAGTCGGTAACCGCTAGTCCTCCATCCGTGGAGTGCCTCTGGAGCTTGGTCAAAGCTACTCTCCTCCGCCCATCGCCCCACAGGAACGCCACAACCATAGTTTCCAGCTCCTTAAATGTGGCCCTGGGTATCCATACCAGCAGTACTGTAAAATGGTACAATAGCTGTGGTAACACTATCATTTTAAGAATCGCTACTCTCCCCGCCACAGATAGAGGCAAGGTGTGCCAAAAAGCGATACTGGACCTTAGTGATCGCAGGGAGCTCCCTACATTGCTTTCTCGGATATCTTGTGGGTCGTGAAAGATCTTGACTCCCAAATATGGGAGACAGCTTGGAACCCATCTGACCAAACCCAGACCCAGCAGCGGCAACGCGGAGGGCCCCAAAAGAAACAATCCGGATTTATCCCAGTTGACTGCCAGGCCAGAGTGTCTACCGAACTGAGACAACATCTGCTGTGCCCGGGGTAGATCCCTGCGTATCTCTGTGTATATCCTCCAAAAATATCAGCAGATCATCTGCATACAGGGCTATCTGATGCCTCTCGCCTCCTGCCATCATTCCTGGACCACTCCACCAGTTCGTGCCACGGCCGCCAATGGTTCCATTGCCAAGGCGAAAAGCAACAGCGACAGGGGGCATCCCTGTCTAGTACCCTGCACGACCATATAACTTCTGGATATTGTCCACCCAGTGCGTACTCTAGCTGTAGGCTTGGTATACAACAGTCTTACCCAGGCGATATACTCGGACCCTAATTTGAGCCGGGACATCACGGTGTAGAGGAACTCCCATTCTAGACTGTCAAAGGATTTTTCTATGTCCACCGCCAGGACCCCAGGAGTTGTACCATCTGAACTCTCATGACTGCCAGTAATCTGAGAATGTTATCCGCTGTGTTTCGCCCAGGGATAAATCCCACCTGATCCAGGTGTATTAGTATTGACATGTATGGAAGGAGCCTAGTGGCCAAAGTCTTACTGAGGATCTTATAGTCCAGGTTCAACATGGATAATGGTCTGTATGCCCCGGTCTCCATTGGGTTTTTACCAGGTTTTAACAAGGGTGTTATTATCGCTTCTCGCACTGTTGTTTGTAACACTCCCTGCTCTTTGGCGGTCCTATATAAAGTCTCCAATCTTGGAACCAGTAAATCTACAGGTGGCATAAAATTCAACAGGTAGACCGTCCGTCCCTGGGGTCTTCCCTCTAGCTAAATCCCCTATGGCTCTCTTGAGTTCTGGCTGCGTGATGGACCCCGCTAACAGCTCCGTAATCTCTGGAGGTAGTGACCCGAGGTGCATCTCGGATAAATAATTCTCAGTAGAGTCCCTGACATAACGGAGTTTACTTTTATACAGATGTTCGTAGTAAGTCATTAAATGTGAGTTGATTTGCTCCTGCTCATATATATGGTCCCCTTGCTCTGTTGCCATGCCCAATATGGCTGAGTTCCTATGAGTTTGTGATACCACCCATGCCAGCATTCGGCCCGCCTTGTCTCTCTCTCTCCATGCGCCTGTGTAAGGTAGTTTCTGTAATCAAAGCATCGGAGACCCTCTACACAGTCTGCTACTGTTGCTCTAAGCTCCAGAATAGTGTTTTGTAGGTGTGAGTTTTCAGGTCTATTTTTCTCGCCCTCTCTTAGCTTATCTTCTGCCAGCTCAGTATCCCTGAGAAGAGTCCTACCGACCCCCACCGCTCCCTCTATGCATCTCCCTCTCACCACCACCTTAAAAGCATCCCATTCAATCAGGGGGCTACTAGTTGAGGCCTCATTGTCCTCAAAGAATTGAGTAATATGTTGTTGCAGTTCCCCTTGAAAGTGTGCATCGTCTAATGTTTCTGATTTCAGTTTCCAAGTGGGGATGCAAGGGGGGGGAGCCCCACCGAAGTGATAACAAGAGGGGGTTGTGGTCGTAGAGAGTGCGGGCTAAGTATTCCACATTGTATATATGCGGAAAGACATCTGGCGTGCAGAAAAACACATCTAGTCTGACATGTAGCTCATGCAAGTGGGAGAAATACGAGTAGTCCCTATCATCAGGGTGCAACCTCTGCCAGGCATCAACCAGCCCCCAATTTGTTTGCCAGGACGAAAATTGGCATGCCACCCTCATCAATGGGGAGTCGTGCAACGACAGGTATGAGCGGCCCATAGTGGGGTCCACCACACAGTTGAAGTCGCCCCCCGGTACCAAGGGACACTGTAGATATGGAGCTAATTGGCCTGATATACATGTAAGAAATTCACTTTGGTCTGAATTTGGTGCATAGACATTAACCAATGCTAACTCTCTGCCCTTTTCTCGTCCCCGAATTGCCACAAATCAGCCCTCTGGGTCTATGAGGCTATCCAACGTCTGGAATGGGACCCCAGCTTTTATCCATATCAGTGTTCCCCTCGTGAATGCTGAATATGAAGTGTAATATGCTTGGCCTCTGCATCGTTTTTGTAGTGCTTTCCCTTCTGATTGAGTTAGGTGTGTTTCTTGGAGCATTGCAATCTGAATCCTCCTCCGCTGTAAGAAAGAGAAGACCTTGTATCTCTTGGACATCGTGTGCATGCCCCTTATATTTCACATAAGGAATTTGTATGAATCCAGCAAAGCCATACCGGTGTTTCTCTCCCCCATCTGGTGATGCCCCAAACTGTACCAACAATCACACCGAATGCCTCTACAATCCCACAGCCCTCCTCCAGTTCCTTTGTTATTTCCCTTTGTAGCTCACCTATCCCCATTAACTGACCCCAACAAATAACATCCCAACTCCCCTTCTCCAGGACAAAAGTTTGAACGTCTCTCATCCAAACTTAGAAATTAGTTCAACTAGTCTATCGAAATGGGGGGGTGCTCCTAGTTTGTACAAGGAGTGTATCTCAACGCCAACCCCCACTTCCGGATTACGAGACTCTCAGGGATTTGTGGACCCAATCTTCTTTTAACTGATGCAGCTCTCTTCCACAGAGCCAGCCAGTGTTTCCATGCTGTCAGCCGCAGCTGTACCAGTCGTGATGGCTTTCCATGTCTGATCTATCTTTTCCTGTGTGAGTCCAGTAATGAGCCCCTCAGATGTTGCAGTCAGATGTGCCCGGTGTCACTTCTGGGCCTGTCCTGTCTGATGTGTGTGACACTTCCGATTTCTGCTCCGAATCTGACTGTTCCAGTTCTTCATGTATCTGAGCATAAGATCCGGGTTCGGAGCCGCTCAGAGAAGCAGCCGCTTCCATTGCCTTTTGCCTTTCCTTCTGCATCTCTATGTGGGAAGGGCTACCCACTTTACGGGCCTTGCTATGCATGTTTCCCCTTTGTCGTTCTGTGCGCGGGCCCCCTGTCAACCGTTTACTTTCCGCCGGTGTTTGTGTATCAATCCACTGCCAAAATTCTTCTGCTGTGTTAAAAAACTGTGTGCCGTCCTTAGCCACCACTCTCAGTTTTGCAGGGAACAACATTCTGTATTGGACCCCCAATTGGCACAGTTTTTGTTTAGCGTCTCTGAAAGAGGCTCTTTGTTTCTGCACGTCTCAGGAGAAATCGGGGAAGATATGAATCGTATGATTGTCCAAGGTGCTATCTCCTTTTTTCCTGCTTTGACTCAACAAGTAGTCTCCGCCCCTACAGTGGAGTAGTCTAGCTATTATTGATCTTGGGGGGGGGGCCCCGGTGGTGGGGGGTGTGCCGGGACCCTATGCGCTCTTTCAATCGCAAAGAAGGGAGATAGTCCATCCTCAGCTACGTCCTCCTTAAGCCAGCGCTCGAGGAACTCCACCAGGCCAGACTTTTCAGTACGTTCAGGCAGGCCAATCACGCGGATATTATTTCGCCGTGATCTGTTTTCCGCATCTTCAGCTCGCAGTTGCAAGTCTCAAATTCGCTTCTCCATTTGCTGTGCCATCTTGGTTGTGTCTTTAACTTCTGGCCGAAGCTCCTCCATTTTTCTATCCGTAGTGGCAACCTTTTCGGCCAGGCGGCCGTGGTCGTCTCTAAGTACAGTGAGGTCTGTGGCCAGAGCGTCAATTTTCCCTTCTAGTGCTACGTGGGAGGCTGTTATGGCCTGCAACACATCCTGAAGGGTGGGGTCTCCGCATTTCTCCTCAGGAGAGGTATTCTGGGTACCTCTCAGGTCAGCCATCTCCTCCGCGACTGTTCCACTTTTTGTTCCACGTCCCTTTTCCGACCAGATTTACCCATCTTCTGGGACACCTTCCCTATTTTTCCTTGATGTTGGGGGGTGGACCTGGCCTCTCCTCTTTCGATATATGCTTTCTGTGCTTCCAATTTTAAATCTGCGCTGCTTTCGCAAGTTTACTACCGCACCATTCCTTATCTCTGTTAGAGGGAGTGTCACACGTCGCCAAAAGGAACAGTCTGCGCTCTTTGTTATCCCTCTTTACTGGTTGGGGTGTTCCAGATGTCTTCTCCCTTTCTCACCCGGTCTCTCTCGTGTATTAGACTGGGCAAAATCTCAGGGGGATCTCTCTCCACCATGCCAGGTCCCACCATTTATTGTCTGATCTGAGTGGAGCCCCGCAGGCCTGATCCCTGGGGTTCCGCCCTGCCCCAGGGTTTACATGTGGTACTCACAGCCTCGAGCAGCTCCGATGGGTCTCTCTGTCCGCACCGCCTAGGTTCCACATCTCCATTAGACAGCTCTGCTGGTGGGGCGGACAGGCCTCGCTGCTGCTTTCCACCCTTGCACACCCCGCGTTGGGGCTCCCAACTCGAATGGGGCAGCCTCAGCACCCCCAGGACCCACGACTACCCATGTCCTCTGCCCTGCTGTCACCGTTCGCGTTCCAGTTCCTCTTGGGCTCCTTACGTCTCTCGGCCACTGTTGCCGTGTTTTTCAGGGCAGCGATTCCACTCGGTCCTCCCCTCGCTCTCTCACCAGCTGCTCCGGGGTGTTGGACATTTCTCCAGTGCCTCCTCTCCGATCAGAGGTCTGCCGGCCCATCTCCTTAATGGCGGCCGCCATCTTGGTTTCCTCGTGGCTCCGAGCCGCGCAGCAATACAGCCTCCAGCACAGTGTTTCGAGCAGGCTAGTCATCTTCCGATTAGCCCCAGGGCTTCCCTGCACCTTGAGCCACACATTTGGCTGGGCTGGGGGTCCACCGTAATACAGGATGTACCGAGGTGGGGGACTGAAAACGGGAGCCTCACGAGGAGACTTTTTCCGCCATCGGGGTTAGACCACGGCCCCCCCGTCAGTGGCCATCTACAGCAGTGCTTCCTGCGCCTTGCAATGTAGACCAGGTATAAGGCTCTACACACTGGGGATGACCCCTCCAGATGCCTCTGCTGTGGCATAGTGCTGGGCTCGGGCCACTTATGGCCTGGTGTTATCACATCCTGACCATATGACCTCCAGGTGTCAGGGTTTTTGATGATATCACACCTTTGTCACATGACCGTCCGAGGTCAAGGGTAGTTGGTGATGTCACACCCTGGTCACATGACCATTCAGGGCCATGTGACCTGGGATGGGACATAACAACCCATGTGTGGGCCCCAGCTCCCGATGTGGCTTCATTTCTAGAGTGGAGTGCCTATCACATTAGGGTTGGTCAAAAAGGTCCATTCATTTTACTTAGGGAACAGGGTGAGAACACAGCAAAGGCCTACTGACCCAGCAATGAATTAAACTGCACTGTCATCAAATATGATAAATAATAGAGAAAGTGCCCACCCCCAAGGACTAGTTAATTCCAACAGGAGAATCACTCCTCAGCAGTTTAGGTACCCATCTTTCCTTGTATTAACAGCCCCTTAGATGGGTCCAGCAGGGATACAGAGTATAGAGGTGAGCCCTCCATCGATACCTCCATCCACCTAATGTAGACAATCACTCCTCTACACCATGCACACCATTTAGTGACCAGTCATGTCAAAATGTACCTCCCTTAGTACTCATGGTTAGGCTCACCACTTCCCCAATGGTATGTGGGGGTCAAGTTTCCCCTGTATGAAGTCACAACCCAAACGGAAGACAGTCCTTTCTCACAAGCCAGAGGCCAGGTAACAGTATGGCTGATGTGCACCTACTATAGGGGTAGTGTAGGCGATTCCGGTCACTCCTTTATGAGATGCTCCTGTGTTCCCAGGCTGGTTGTCACTGGAGCTGCCTGAAGCACTGAAAGCCAAGCAGATTTTATTCTTTAATCAAAATTAATAACTTGTTATCCATGCATCAAGATATCTGACATGATTTGTTTGTTTGATTATTTGAATCAATCTTGGGAAGGATGAAAGTCCGCAGATGCATTGTTCAGCTACCAAAGCTGTCCCAACTCACCATGTTTCTCTTTATGCTATGCAGTTCCCATGTTTGCTTGGCTCTGCCTGAGGGGTCCCTAGTTGCAGGTAATCACTGACTTGTCCTTTTGATTGAGAAGCCCTAACATAATCTCTGTATCCCGTTTTCCTTAAAGAGTTTACTGCCAGGTCTGTTTTTTTGGCAGGTTGAAATGTTTGTGTCATTGCAGAATGGCGAAACCCTCAGTGTTGGGGGCCACTATACAATCAAGGAGTAATCGTGAACTCCCAAATTAATATAATGGTTGAAGCCACCAGAGTGAACTGTGTACGATGGGTAACATTAGACGTGACTGAACACCCTTTTTCTTTTCTGTATAAACAACTGAAAAAAACTGATCTGTGTGAAAGAGTTCCTAAAATGATGATAGGTGCTGTTCTGTGACATGGTCAAGCACTTGGCTAACTCTTCAGCTAGTCCAATCAGCAACTCATACCTTGGGCAATCATGTCCCCTTTGTGTCCTTTTATTTTTCTGAGCCTACATAACAGCGGCATCCTAGGGTCAGAGCCCATTCTGATCCCTCTCGCAATCAAGAGACAAACCTTATGCCTGGTGCAGTTATCTGGCTGAGGAACCAAGGTAATGCAGTGCTAAAGTCCTGGAAGTCCCTAACTCTAGACCCAGAGACAACCTTAGTCTCCTTGAGCATTTCACTTCTGGAATTTCCTGACCTTTATTAATAGATGTACTTGTTTGAAGTGTGTGAGGTACCAAACTTGGATTGCTAAAACGGCTAAGGACACTTTGGCCAATAGAGTTGAAATTGTTTTATTATAAGCAGCAGACACACATCAGTATTGAAACTCATATACACTAAGGGTACTGTTTAAAGTTATATATGAACATCAGGTAACAGAGAACAATGGGGATGCTTTTCACTGAGGGGCTCTGAGTGACATCAAATAGATAAAAAGATTGACACTTTAGTTGTCTATGATGTCACTCAGAACTCCAAAGTGAAAAACATCCATATTATTCCCTTTTTACCCATCTATAATATTATGTTGTGTATGCCCCTGCATTCATCTGCTATGCAAGGGCAGAGGAGTGATTGGGAAGCCATACAGAATATGGCCTCTCCTACCTGTCCTAAATGTAAAATATATACCTTTCACACTGTCACCTATCCCCATCACCCTCTGTGACTTCCCTTCCCTTCCCTGAGCCCGTCTACCTGAGACTAAGCTCTCTGCTTTTTACTGGAGAAGAGACCCAGTACTGCTCAGACCGGCTGCCAGTGACCCAGCGCCGCACTGACAGGATTTCAGTGAGCCAAAAGCAGACTGGAATTATTTTATGACACAGCAAAAGTGGGGCAGTGAATCACCAGATTTAAAGTTTGGTGTTCATGATAGTGGCACTTGGTGCGAGCTATGCACAGCAAATATATACAAAAATGTCTGGAGGTTCACTAAGACAAATTGATGCTTAACTCAGCACAAAACTCAGATGAGCATATAATAATCTTAATGTAAGAAGGATTTGACCTACCCATGAGGCTTTGCACCCACTGCAGTTCCAATGTGTATGTGTCTGACCAAGCGTTTTCCAGGTTAACCATTAAGTTTCAGATCCCACAGGAACACAGGACATTATTTATCATCCTATTCTAATGTGTGCGTGAGCATCAGCTAAACAGTTCATGTATTTGCATCTGTTAGCGTAATGGTTTGTACAGGCTAATCATCTGTGAACTCTGGTGATATAATAAATGCCTAAATAATGGGATACACCTTGTCCTAATTTCACCCTAGCACGCTTCCTGCTTTTGAACAATAGTGCTTGTTGTGCACCTTGGACACAGGTAGCAGTCAACAGGTCACTCATTTTCACTTGTTATGCAAACATCTTCTGCTGAGCCTGATATTCATCATCTGCTGTTTGTGAGCCCTGCCACTGACAACCAATGAACAAGTGCCCACCAAGCAAAAGCAGCATTTGTAATTGTTTTCATACATTACTTTGTTTGTTTTGTTATCGAAGCATGGGTTAACAACTCTGTTTATTTTGGTGAGTAGCTGTCTATACAGTTGGCTTTTCCAAGTGTTTTTACCTTTTTGGTGTTGGCTACAGGCTGACAACATCATCACCCATAAACATGCTGCTGATAATATCAGTGGTTGCCAAGAGACCTAATAAGGGCACCTTTGCAAAGGCTACATGCATAGTCACATATGATAGGCACCCAATTTCGTCTTTATAACACGCTATTTCAAGGCTTATGGCCTGATTGTGATCCTGGCGGACAGGTCGTTTCTCCACTAGGGAGACGAGTAAATTGCTCCATCCTCCTGACTGAGATGCCACCCGCCAGATTTTTAAATGACTGCCAAGCTGGCACTCATTTATAAAGCATTAGCAGGAACCACCGTCACGGCAATTTCTGCCAATGCATTTTGCCGTTTGGTGTAGGGCTCAGTCAACATGACGGAGCCTTGAACCAAACAGTTTTCTTTTTTTTTATTTAAAAAAAATCCAGTCTCAGGATTTTCTTTCTGAAAATAAAAAAGATAATGCCTCCCTCGCCATAGGAGTCATCTCCTTTAGCGAGGGGCATTATTTATTTTGTATTGTCCCTCACCAACCAGAGTCTCTGTGCAAAAAATGACTACATATCCACCCATCTTAATTGGGTGGATGGGCATAAAGCCAATTCTTTATTAGCCCTTACTCTGTCAGGCCACTGCAGACATTTGGCCATGGTGGTGACAGAGTATCACCACCTTGGCCAAAAGTAAGGTCAGCCCACATCACAATCGGGGTGAGTGGACCACCCTGTAGACGAGGAGGGAAGTCCTTCGCCATTGTGCCCGGGTTTCCTCTCCGTCAACATATAAATCGTGCCGTTAATGTCCAAAATATGACGATTAGGAGAAAGACAGGTGACCCAATTGTGGTCTGAAATTGCTAGTTGATATCAAGCAGAATTCTGGAATAATATCAGAAATCCTACTCTTAGTAGAAAGTAATCGATAAAATAAGCTCTTGTATTTAACTTGATGTAATACTCAAGAAAATATAGTGTGCTGGTACCACAGTAACGCAAACTATATGGAGATAGTCCTCCAGTGAGATATAGGTAATAATAAAGACATACATAAGCTACAAGTAACTCTTATTAACTGAGTCAAGTATCCTACATATCTAGGAGAAGTGCCATCTGTTCTATGATGTTAGTCTACTAGAATCACTGCCTGCCACATCACTAAAGGACACATCTTGAAACAGTATTAAAATAGGGGATAACTTTGTCAAAGTACATGTTTATCTACTTAACATTAAATCAACAGTAGAACAGGCCATAAATTGGTTTGGAAATAGGAGACTGGATTGTAAAGCCACTCTGGTGCGTCCGTTCCTTAACTTCTTCCCCCACACTAATAAATTTACAACAGTGATGAGTAAAGCACTGTGTAATATCGTGTAGGTTGCTCCAAGATGAAAGGAAGATGCCAAAGATGTAATCCAATGTAAGTTTATTCCAATGACAGCGGTCCCATCCAAACAGCATCCAACTGCCAGCTTCACTGTCCAGCCTCTTACATCGCATCCCACAGTTCTATGACCTCACCCAGTTCTACACTACTCCTAAGGATTCTCTTACTATTCTCTCATGCATACTACACACCTCCCCCTTTTATCAACTAACAAACAAAACAAAAACAATAAGAACTAAAAGTTAAACAAAAATTGCTATATACATTTGTTCAAGAATAAGTATCAAGAAAAACAACATTGCTACATGCATTTGTTCGAATTAACATATTGGTGAAACAGAATTAACCAAACTATCATTAAGAGTCTTTCTAAACTTATTACATTTGAGAACCACCACCCGATTAAGATTCCACATCCTAGAATCTTCTGTTCTTATCGCATTGTTGAACACTTTAACCACTCTTACAGGCTTAGATTTATTCATGCCTCTCCCTTTGTTCAAAGGTCCACGAATAAGTACCCAATCACCTACTTTAACTTTAGTTGTTTGTGTTGACTTCCTTGAATCAAAATATTTTTTCCGAGCTTCTATTTTCTTTTGCTCCCTCTCTCTCCAACATCCATCTGATAATATCACACCTGTCCTTGACTCCATATCATTCACCCACCTGGGAGACAAAAAGGTATTAGGGTGTCTGGCTCTGAGTAATTCAAATGGTGTTTTACCTGTAGTGGAGTGAGGCGAGACCCTGTAAGCCTCAACCCTTTTCGTCACTTCTTTCCTCCAATTCAATCCACTACCCTTGGCCAAAGCTATAGTCTCCTTCAATACCCTATTGAAACGCTCTACCATGCCGTTGGTTTCGGGATGATAAAGCGCACACTTCTTGTGCCGTATGGAACAGTCCGCTAAAAATTGTTCCATCTCTCTAGACACTAACTGCACACCATTGTCAGTGAGGATAACTTTGGGAATACCCTCTCTGCCAAACACTTCTTTCAGAAAACCAATGACGTGCTTTGTCTCAATGCCCATAGTAAATTTGATCTCCGGCCACCTTGAGAACACATCCACCAGCACTAGGAGATATACATCACAACCCTCTCCACGAATAGGCCCTAAAATATCAAACGCAACTTCCTCCCACGGCTGAGTGGGACGATCTCTAATCTCCATGGGTTGAACCCTGGGTTTGATAGATTTCTCGCTCATTACACACTGCATACACTCTCTAATGATTCTCTCTACCTGACTGTCCATTCCTGGCCACCAGTACGTCAAACGCAATCTCCCTTTGGTTTTTGAAACACCTTGATGACCCGAGTGGGCAAGGGAAATAAGCTCCTGTCTTAATGTGATGGGAGGAATTAGTCTTGTACCCCTAAACAGCAGACCATCTCTACTTGACAATTCCCCTCTCACATGCCAAAACTTCTGAGTCTCCAAACTCCCTTCATTCCTGTTCTCCCAACCTCTCTCTATCAAGGAAAGTATTTCAACCATTGTGCAATCTAACTCACATTCTCTCCTCCATCTTTCTTTAGTCACAACACTGTCATCAAAACCAACTCCTTCAATTTCACATACCACTTCATCATCCAAATCCTCTTCACTCCCTTCTCCCAACTGGTTATCTTCTGTCAACCATACCAGCCTTGATAATGTGTCAGCCACCCTGTTTTGCGCTCCAGGAATGTATCTAATCTCAAAATCAAATTCCTGTAATGATACCACCCACTTCGTGATCCTACTTGATATCGCATCAATTCCTTTCCTTTTATAGATCTCACAAAGAGGTTTATGATCTGTTCTAACCTCGAATTTGGTGCCCCACAGCAAGTTCTTGAGCTTCTTCACAGCCCAGTGTACCGCTAAAGCTTCCTTCTCGATTACCGAGTAATTCAACTCAGCATTCCTTAGAGCTCGCGACAAAAACAAAACCACTTGCTCAGACTTATGATCACCTTGTTGCAGAACAGCTCCAAGACCTTTCGCACTGGCATCAGTGATCAAAACTGATGAAAGATTAGGATTAAAATTCTTCAATTTGGGAGCCCTAACCAACTTCTCCTTAATTTCTTTAAATTCACTTTCACACTCCTCACTCCATCCAAACTCTACACCTTTCTGTAATAACCTCCTCATATTCACACACATTTCAGCAAAATTCTTGATAAACTTCCCATAATACTCAGCCATCCCAATGAATTTCATCAGTTCCTCTTTATTAAGTGGTGACTGTAACTTCCTAATGGTATCTACAAGCTCTTTCTTTGGTGATATACCTTCTCCAGTGATCGTATGTCCCAAATACTCAATGGAGTCCCTTTGAAATTTACACTTCTCCATTTTAACGGTCAAACCACACTCTCCCAGCCTCTCCAGGACTTCAAATACTCTCCTTTCATGCTCAGAACTATTTTTCCCAAATACCAAGACATCGTCTTGGTAAATCCTAACACCCTCCAAATCCTTCAAAACTTTTTCCAACATCCTTTGAAAGACCGAGGCTGCAGATATCAACCCAAACGGTAACCTGGTGTACCTGAATGTTCCAAACGGAGTGACAAAGGCAGTGAGATCTTTAGACTGTTCAGTTAACCTAATCTGATGATATGCCTACGTCAGATCTATTGTGGAAAACACTTTTGCTCCTTGCAGCAACATCAACATATCTGAAATGTTTGGTAAGGGATATCTATCTACAATCACATGTTTGTTTAATTCTCTCAAGTCCACACATAAACGAAGACTCCCATTCACTTTCCTGGCTGCAACCACTGGTGCCAACCATTCAGTTCCCTCAACTTCTTCGATGATCCCTTCCTTCTGAAGCCTCCCCAGTTCCAATTTCATTTCTTCACGCAAAGCTACTGGTACACCACGAACTTTGCTGCATACAGGTTTCGCTCCTTCTTTGAGGCGAATATGATGTACGTAGTGTCAAAGACACCCCAGTTTATTTTGAAAGATCAACGGAACTCTCAACTTAAGTTTTGCCACAAAACCATCATCACCTGTGGTTTGTTGAGCAGTAGCCCCTCCCGGATCTACAATCTCATTCACCCCCACTTGATCTCTAATTTTCACAGGGGGGTCATTATTTGGATCAAGTATCACGTCCAAATCTTTCTGATGGAACCAACTCAGAACACTGTCACCCTTCTTGGACACGTAAATCTTCGCATTAGTATATTTGTGTTTGTATTGAAGTATACCCCAAAAATACCCATGCAGCTTTATAGGCTCTCCACCATATGCATGAGGCGTTATATCTGGTTTGAATAACTTTACTTTGTCTTTGAGTTTTCCCAAAAAGAATTCTCTCGAAATGATGGTTATCTTTGCTCCAGAATCGAAAAGAACCTTAGTTCTTTCACCATCCACCAAAACTTCATCAATAGGTCCTTTCCTTCTCTCTCCTCCAACCTGAAGAACGATTTGGCCACACTCAAATTCATCCCCATCATTGGTGTCTGAATCATTATTAACACCATATACACTATTTTTAGTCTTGCACACACTAGCAAAATGCCCTTTCTTTTTACACAAGTTGCAAACCACCTTAATTGCCGGGCAGTTCTTATCATATGCCATGTGACCCTGCTTGCCACAACGAAAACACTTCCCTTGAAAAGTAGCTCTCTTTTCCTTTCTATAACTCTGCTTTACTGGAATCTCTTGTTTGTCCTTGACCAGTTGTACATTCTCACTCTTGTTCTCTTCCTTCTTTATTGTTTCAACACACATGAGTGAATGTTCAATTTTCTTGGCTAACACTAAGACTTCATCCAATGATGGATCATCCTTTTGCCAAATTTCCTCCCTAACTCTTTCTATGTTACAGCCCAACATAAACTGATCTCTGATCCTCTCCTCTGACAAAGGTCCAAACTTGCAAGATGAAGCCAATTTTCTAAGAGCTGTAACATAGCCTTCCACAGTTTCACACTCTCCTTGATTCCTCCTGCCAAAATGATATCTTTCGAGTATGGTGCTAATTTTCGGAATGTAATGTCTATCTAGTTTTTCTATGCATGTCTCATATTCATTTAGGTTCTCATCAAAAATGTCTGGAAGATTGTCAAACACTTCCTGACCCTCTGAACCTAAACAATGTAAAAGTAGCGCAGTCTTCCTTTCAATGCTTAAAGATGCGCCACACACCTTTGCATATCTCTCAAAAACCTTCTTCCACTTTTGCCATTTAATAGGTGGTTCTCCTGGCATGGCCAAAAAGAAAGAAGGTGCAGTGACATTCTGCATCATGAAGAACTTCCGTTTGAATGAAATCACAGCTTCCCAGAGTGCAAGTCTTTTAATGGCACGACACTGTTGAAAACAAAACTCAGAATTTAGAAATGTGGTTTCCAATCTTTATTCCTGTGTGTTTAAAAATTCACAGTTCAAATCGTGAATTATTATCCCTTACAGGCTGTCCATCTGCTTTGGTTGTGGCATTTACTGCCCAGTACTGCTATTTGATCCCTAGTTACTCCTTAGATCACTGTAGATCAATGTAGAGGTGCTTGAATTTCAAATTTGTTGCTCCGCTTATAGCTTACAGCTATAAGAACACAGATGATGCAGCTGGCGCACAGCTCAGCTGAAGTCTTATACTATCTGTTGCACGCGGCAAATTCAGAATACAGATGATGCAGCTGGCATGCGTGTTAAATATCCATGGGAACGCACGCGGCACAGCTGATGCGCGGCACGTCCCAAACACACAATGTAGCTGGCGCGCGGCTGAAGCTATGCAGTCTCCATGGAAATGCACGCGAGACAGCTGGCACGCGTTCAACTGCCGGCCTCAGCTGAAAGCGGCGAATTTATTATTTTTTTTTTAAATGAATGCGCTTAGAGAAGAAAATGTCAAACTTCCTGAATACGGAAAAATCGCTCACCTTTCTTGTGCTTCGTGTCCTTAAAGTTCCTTGTTGAGACCTCTGTTCCCCCGTGTGCAATGAAATAATGGCATTGGGTTAAAAAAACTCTCATCCCATCCTCAGTCGCCAGTGTAATATCGTGTAGGTTGCTCCAAGATGAAAGGAAGATGCCAAAGATGTAATCCAATGTAAGTTTATTCCAATGACAGAGGTCCCATCCAAACAGCATCCAACTGCCAGCTTCACTGTCCAGCCTCTTACATCGCATCCCACAGTTCTATGACCTCACCCAGTTCTACACTACTCCTAAGGATTCTCTTACTATTCTCTCATGCATACTACACACTGGTACACATAAGTGCAAGCCATTAACATTCCCAACCTTCACACTGTTATTTTGCAAACTACTGAGTACAAACAATTTATCTATCAACATTTGTGCACTTTATATACCTTCGGTCATCACTGATTTTGGGGGGCTTTCTAAAAAATATGCAGTTTCTGTACACTTCTTCTAATTACAGGCATAATTTGGCAATGTAACTTTTTTTTTCAACATGTCTTTATTGGAAGTGGCATACCACAATCCTGACGGTGTAACATATAAGCTTACATCAGCAACGGTAATATAACATATTGTCTACAGGCAGTTTGGAATATGATGTATAAAGCTGTGGTGTTACCCCATCAAATGTGGGTTAATGTGTGGCATAATAAACCCGCCATGTCTGACACATAGTTACACCCACACAAGTCAGCATCTAATTGGCGGTCAGCCGGTCCAGGATGGTATCCCACTAAGACAATATAATGAAATTAAGCCACAACAGTAAAAGGAAGAAAAAGAGGAATGAACAATCAACAAATCAAATCAAATCAAATCATTAACATTTATAAAGCGCGCTACTCACCCGTGCGGGAGCAGCAGCATCACCACAGTCCTACAGCAGCAGTCACCCCAATATCCACAATTGACTCCCATCAGAGGAGACAAAAGGGAGAAGGTAAGAGAGCAAAGGCAGTGCGCATGGAAGAGACCAAAATGCACAGAGAACATTCGGACCGTGGTTGCAGCGTCTGCAGCTCAAGCAATTAGTGAGGCTCAGCTATTCGGGCTCCGGGGGCGAGGGGGTCGGTCCCGTCACCTTAGTGGGAGCCCCCTGTCCAGCACTAAATCCAGCAGAGCGAACCTATGACCGATCTTGCCCCCCCCTCTGCTTAGGAGTCAGGGGTACACCCAGCAGACAGTGTTTAATCAAGGCTTCCAATCGGACATGAGTAACTTCCTGTTGGAATATGATGGAGAAACTATGATGTAGAATGGTTTTAGAAATCCTTGCACTCATAAATGCCATGAGGACCGGCACTTTGAAAAAATGTATGTAGGAAAATATTAAACCCTTGCATTATTGTTACATAGAAAGCTTGTCCTAGCTACTATAGGGCTTATCTGGCCTTTACTATAATATCTTAGGAATCATACTTTGGGAAGTTTCATAGAACACAAAAATGAACAACAAGCCCATCCTAGAGTCTCGCTGGGCAGTCCACAATCCCATTAAAATAGAGTCTATAGGAAAGAGCAGGAAATAGTGGAAACCCATAGCTTCCTTAGACAAGCAGCACTACCCAAAGATTATGGTTCACCTGAGAGTAGCGTTGTCAGATGGTTAGGGTAATAGAACTTTCAATGGTTTGGGATTTCGGTGAAATACTTTAAAGACTGCATCACATTGTTAAAATGAGCACACACTGTTGGGGAGTGCCCACCAAAAGCCAGACAATGCACCTTACCAATTAAAAACAAGTTTGGTCTACAGCGTATTTGTTCATTCAAAGGATTATCCGATACACAAATGACAACACAAGAGAGAAACATGGAATGGAACAACACATTACAGAACCATGGCGTGGATGTTTACCAGCTGCTGCACGTTTGTGTGAAGTACCCCTCAGACCATTGAAGGCCCCCTTGATGGTGGGTTTAGTCTACAAAGGTAACCACCCTTGCTGGACCCTTATGGACCCTGCAGAGGGTTTTCCGCTGAGCTCACCTGTCACACTGTCAATCTCAGCACATGTTTACTTTTCAAAGGGCCTAGGTATCCCCACATGCAATTGCAGCGCATGCACATGCTCTAACCACCATTTTATACTGCTTGCCCTCTCCTAAAGGGCACTCAGCAGGGGACAGTAAATATAAACCACCTGTCAGGAGGAACATATTTTGATTATCCCCAAGGGTCATTTTGCTCATATTTATGCTGAAAAATATGGAGCAGTTTATGCGCAACTCTACCAGCAGATCTATGAGTGCAACTAACACAGGCACAATCAGCAAGCACAGTCATGCATGCACAAACTACAAACACTGTCCCAAACAGAATGCATATGTGTACTTTATGGGCAGTACATAAATATGTGTTTACGTGTGTGCACACGTCTCACAGTATATGTTGCCCTTATGTATGCTCTCTGTGAATCCTTATCTGCTTGCACATTTGTTGATGTTGCACTATAAGAAAGCCAGATACCTTGGCTTTGCCAATGTTTTTTCAACCTTGAAACTACGACACCAACGCCCTCATTATGCAAGGCCTGGTAGTCCCGATGTGGCTTTTAGCCGAAGCGCACAGAACACAGCGTGGGTCACACGTGTTGCAGGAATACTGTGGCTCAAGGGTTTTCACGAGACTTTTCATTGCTCATATCGGGTCAAATGTCTGAGTGATATGAGGAATAGCAGCATGTGCAGAGCCGTGCAGAAAAGTGAAATATCCGGTAGGACCAGCTCAGCAATCCTAGGGTCATGTTACGAATCCAGAAGTATAAAACTTCCTGCTAGGATACTTATTGCAATAATAATGCAGGTTTCACCATGTTCTTCACAGCCATGTATTCTAACAATCTCAGTTTAGGTGGGAGACTCCTGCTTTTGTAAAGCAATGAAAAAATAATTATTTTTCCTTTCTTCCACTCACAACGTCCCTCTCTTCAAATAAGTTCATGAGAAAATTAAATTCCATTGTGTTTTTGAAGTCTTCCTCTTATTTTTGCTTGCCCGCATGTATAATTGAGATTAGCTAACAGAGCTAATGAATCAAAAGCTCTTGATATAGTGATGTTTTAAAGTGAAATAATTACAGAATAACCTCTACTTTCATCGCCCCGGCTCAAAAAAATAAGGGGTATATTTATCAATCTTTCATGCAGCACAGCAAGCCATCCTGCTGCCCTGCCTGAAAGGGAAAGGACAGGATTGCACCATATTTAACATTATATGGCACATTTCACTGTTCTTTCTTGGCGCAGGCGTACTTCCGGCTGCCAAGCGCTAATGCAGGCATCATTGCGTCATGTTGTAAGGGTCCCTGTGTTGTAGGCAGGATTGTTTTTAAGCAGTAAGGGGGACCTTCCTGCACAAAAACAATCCTTAGAGGTATTTCCTCCTTCTAAGTGTGCTGCAGAATCATAATGCAGCACACTTAGAAGAGGGAAACAAGGAGGAGAAATAAAGATATTTCTCTTCATTGGGCCTCTGGTGGGGTGGCGTACAATTCTGACACATTCCCTGGTCTACCAATGTCAGTAAAACTGTGAATGTGTCAGAGTCCATGGGTGGATGCGTGGGAACACCCATGCTCATGCTCCACCCATGGAATTCCTCTCTGTCGCAGAGTAACGCAAGGCAGCGATTTGCGCTGCACTAGTTACTCTAGATTTATCAATTCTAGCAAGGTGGCCTTTCGTGGCTTGAAAAATCTCATTTAGGTGATGCGTCGCCCTTGCGCTCCTTTGCGTGGGGCAGGAGTAATGCAAAACATTGATAAATCTGGGTCTAAATATTTTGAGTTGTGCCTGTTAAATACCAATACCGTATCTCGCATAGAGCATAACATTATTTGAAGTAGTTGAAGTAACTTACCATGTTACTACACCTTACAAAACCTACATTACTTGGCACACACATGCAAGCTAAATTAAAGATTCTCCAAGTCAGATGAGAAGGAGAGTCCTGATTTTATTAAAGAAAAAGGAAGAGGGCATTATGCAGTCTCTTTTCCTGATTTTCATTCAAATAACAACTTTGAAGCACTATATTTCCCACAGTCCTGATCCCCCGGCCAGGAAATAACAACACAGAAGAAATACATGACACACTGTAAATAAGGGCAGTCTATAACTCATAGCCCCTTTTATAGATGATTGAGTCTAAAGTCATGGAAGAACTGAAACAATGTAGAAAGAAAAAGAAAGACAAGAAGCAATCATATGCCTTCTTTTGCTTGATGCACTGCCTTAAGGAGCATGCTCTTCATCCAGTGGAAGTGCTTCAATCTAAATATATTGCAGACTGCCCTATTAGACCCTCATCGAGATTGGCACCAGGAATAATCACAAAGAATTTGTTACCAACTAGTACAAGGACGGGCACACAAACAAGCAATGGCAACATATTAATTTGCCTTTAATAAAACCAGGACTTTCCTTCACAACTGGCTAAGAAAATATGCAATTTTAATACAAGACAGGAGGCTTGTGTTATATAAGTTCAAAGTATATCCACAGCTTCATTGCCGCATGCTGAATCGGCTTACAATAAAATGTTTTAACTGTTGAAATCCTTCACCAATGTGCCAGTTTAAGGATATCTTCCAATCTAGCTCCAACTCAAAAGGCCTTTGACACTGGTAACATAAAGTCATCATCATTTCTTTGCACTGAATAATACTTTAACTTGCAATATGCTTAACCATTACTTATACCTTATTTTACACTTAGATTTAGTGAATCAGGTGATTTATATGTTTTTGATTTACCTATAGTTGAGATGTATGCATCTTAGCATTGATATGAGTGGGCCCTGGTGGCCAACTCCATTTTAAAGTCAACATTGCATTTTTGCTTGGTGTGCAATACTTTCTGTTTCAGGCACCAGAGTCACCGTATTCTCATTAAAAATGTTTTTTTCTGTTAGCTTGTGTGTGAAGGCCATATTTGTTGCCATCAATTGGTTGGACGATGATTTAACCCCTTCTGTGCCGAGGACGTAGTGGTTACGTCCTTCGGCACAGTGCTGCTGTGCCGAGGACGTAACCACTACGTCCTCGGCACACAGCCCAGAGGGAGCGCTCTCGCTCCCTCTGTGTGCTTCCCCCCACCCCCCCCCCCCCCAAGTCAGGGATGGAAGGGGAAGCCCTTCCCCTTCCACCTCCGACCCCCCCACCCCCTCTGTGACGTCAGCCCGCGAGATTGAAGCTGAGCATTTCTCTTTCAATCTCGCTGGAAGCAGAGCTTCCAGCGCGATGGGGGAGACCCGGAGAGGCTTCAAAGGGAAGGAAATGCATTTCCTTCCCTTTGAAGTCTCTCCCAGGGTTTCAAAAGCCGGATTGCTTGCAGTCCGGCTTTTGAAACCCCACTAGACACCAGGGATTTTTTATTTATTTTTGGAAATGGACATAAGGGAGCGACCCCTTGGGCAAGGGTCGCTCCCAGGGGGGGCATTTTTTGGGGAAGGCCGCAGATCGGCCTATTATTAGGCAGATCTGCCCCCAGAGGGGGCAGAAACCTCTAGGCACCAGGGATCATTTTTTTTTTTCTTTTTGTTTTGTTTTGGTTCTTTTTTAGGTGGGGAGCGACCCCTTAGGCAAGGGTCGCTCCCCTAGGGGGCAAATTATATTTAGGCCATTTCTGCCCCCCTTAGGGGCAGATCGGCCTATTTTTATGAGGCCAATCTGCCCCCAAGGGGGACAGAAACCACTAGACACCAGGAAGTTTTTTTTTTACGTGAATTTCACGCAAGGGGAGCGACCCCTTAGGCAAGGGTCGCTCCCTGGGGGGGGAATTATTTTAGGCCATTTCTGCCCCCCTGGGGGGTAGATCAGCCTATTTTGATTTTTTGTTTTTTTTGTTTTACAGATGGGGAGCGACCCCTTGGACAAGGGTCGCTCCCCTGGAGGGGAAAATTGTATTTAGGCCATTTCTGCCCCCTTTGGGGGGCAGAAACCACTAGGCACCGGGGATTTTTTTTTTGCCACCAATGTCACGCAGGGGGAGCGACCCCGTAGGCAAGGGTCGCTCCCGGGGGGTAGGGGGGGTGGGGGCGGCAAATTTATTTTAGGCCATTTCTGCCCCCCTGGGGGCAGATCGGCCTATTGTTATTAGGCCGATCTGCCCCCGGGGGGGGTGAGAAACCTCTAGGCGCCAGGGCAAATTTTTTTTGTGTGTTTTTTTTTGTTTGTTTGTTTTTTCAGAGATGGGGAGCGACCCATTAGGCAAGGGTCGCTCCCCTGGGGGGCAAATTGTATTTAGACCATTTGGGGGCAGATTGGCCGATTTTAGGTCAATCTGCCCCCAAGGGGTCAGAAACCACTAGGCACCGGGGATTTTTTTATTGGCGCCAATGTCACGCAGGGGGAGCGACCCCGTAGGCAAGGGTCGCTCCCGGAGGGGTTTGGGGGGGGTGGGGGACAAATTTATTTTAGGCCATTTCTGCCCCCCCTTGGGCCGGCTGAGCTAGAGGCCAAAATCCACAGGTAGGCACCGTTTTCTATGAAAAAATGTGATGTGTCCACGTTGTGTTTTGGGCCATTTCCTGTCGTGGGCGCTAGGCCTACCCACACAAGTGAGGTATCATTTTTATCGGGAGACTTGGGGGAACGCTGCGTGGAAGGAAATTTGTGGCTCCTCTCAGATTCCAGAACTTTCTGTCACCGAAATGTGAGGAAAACGTGTTTTTTTAGCCACATTTTGAGGTTTGCAAAGGATTCTGGGTAACAGAACCTGGTCAGAGCCCCACAAGTCACCCCATCTTGGATTCCCCTAGGTCTCTAGTTTTCAAAAATGCACAGGTTTGGTAGATTTCCCTAGGTGCCGGCTGAGCTAGAGGCCAAAATCTACAGGTAGGCACTTTGCAAAAAACACCTCTGTTTTCGTTCAAAAAATGTGATGTGTCCACGTTGCGTTTTGGGGCATTTCCTGTCGCGGGCGCTAGGCCTACCCACACAAGTGAGGCATCATTTTTATCGGGAGACTTGGGGGAACGCTGCGTGGAAGGAAATTTGTGGCTCCTCTCAGATTCCAGAACTTTCTGTCACCAAAATGTGAGGAAAACGTGTTTTTTTAGCCACATTTTGAGGTTTGCAAAGGATTCTGGGTAACAGAACCTGGTCAGAGCCCCACAAGTCACCCCATCTTGGATTCCCCTAGGTCTCTAGTTTTCAAAAATGCACAGGTTTGGTAGGTTTCCCTAGGTGCCGGCTGAGCTAGAGGCCAAAATCTACAGGTAGGCACTTTGCAAAAAACACATCTGTTTTCTTTCAAAAAATGTGATGTGTCCACGTTGCGTTTTGGGGCATTTCCTGTTGCGGGCGCTAGGCCTACCCACACAAGTGAGATTTCATTTTTATTGGGAGACTTGGGGGAACGCTGGGTGGAAGGAAATTTGTGGCTCCTCTCTCATTCCAGAACTTCCTGTCACCAACAATGTGAGGAAAACGTGTTTTTTTAGCCACATTTTGAGGTTTGCAAAGGATTCTGGGTAACAGAACCTGGTCAGAGTCCCACAAGTCACCCCATCTTGGATTCCCCTAGGTCTCTAGTTTTCAAAAATGCACAGGTTTGGTAGGTTTCCCTAGGTGCCGGCTGAGCTAGAGGCCAAAATCTACAGGTAGGCACTTTGCAAAAAACACCTCTGTTTTCTTTCAAAAAATGTGATGTGTCCACGTTGCGTTTTGGGGCATTTCCTGTCACGGGCGCTAGGCCTACCCACACAAGTGAGGTATCATTTTTATCGGGAGACTTGGGGGAATGCTGAGTGGAAGGAAATTTGTGGCTCCTCTCTGATTCCAGAACTTTCTGTCACCAAAATGTGAGGAAAACGTGTTTTTTTTGCCACATTTTGAGGTTTGCAAAGGATTCTGGGTAACAGAACCTGGTCAGAGCCCCACAAGTCACCCCATCTTGGATTCCCCTAGGTCTCTAGTTTTCAGAAATGCACAGGTTTGGTAGGTTTCCCTAGGTGCCGGCTGAGCTAGAGGCCAAAATCTACAGGTAGGCGCTTTGCAAAAAACACATCTGTTTTCTTTCAAAAAATGTGATGTTTCCACGTTGCGTTTTGGGGCATTTCCTGTTGCGGGCGCTAGGCCTACCCACACAAGTGAGGTTTCATTTTTATTGGGAGACTTGGGGGAACGCTGGGTGGAAGGAAATTTGTGGCTCCTCTCTGATTCCAGAACTTTCTGTCACCAAAATGTGAGGAAAACGTATTTTTTTAGCCAAATTTTGAGGTTTGCAAAGGATTCTGGGTAACAGAACCTGGTCAGAGCCCCACAAGTCTCACCATATTGGATTCCCCTAGGTCTCTAGTTTTCAAAAATGCACAGGTTTGGTAGGTTTCCCTAGGTGCCGGCTGAGCTAGAGGCCAAAATCTACAGGTAGGCACTTTGCAAAAAACACCTCTGTTTTCTTTAAAAAAATGTGATGTGTCCACGTTGCGTTTTGGGGCATTTCCTGTCGTGGGCGCTAGGCCTACCCACACAAGTGAGGTATCATTTTTATCGGGAGACTTGGGGGAACGCTGGGTGGAAGGAAATTTGTGGCTCCTCTCTGATTCCAGAACTTTCTGTCACCGAAATGTGAGGAAAACGTGTTTTTTTAGCCACATTTTGAGGTTTGCAAAGGATTCTGGGTAACAGAACCTGGTCAGAGCCCCACAAGTCACCCCATCTTGGATTCCCCTAGGTCTCTAGTTTTCAAAAATGCACAGGTTTAGTAGGTTTCCCCAGGTGCCGGCTGAGCTAGAGGCCAAAATCTACAGGTAGGCACTTTGCAAAAAACACATCTGTTTTCTCTCAAAAAATGTGATCTGTCCACGTTGCGTTTTGGGGCATTTCCTGTTGCGGGCGCTAGGCCTACCCACACAAGTGAGGTTTCATTTTTATTGGGAGACTTGGGGGAACGCTGGGTGGAAGGAAATTTGTGGCTCCTCTCTGATTCCAGAACTTCCTGTCACCAAAATGTGAGGAAAACGTGTTTTTTTAGCCAAATTTTGAGGTTTGCAAAGGATTCTGGGTAACAGAACCTGGTCAGAGCCCCACAAGTCACCCCAGCTTGGATTCCCCTAGGTCTCTAGTCTTCAGAAATGCACAGGTTTGGTAGGTTTCCCTAGGTGCCGGCTGAGCTAGAGGCCAAAATCTACAGGTAGGCACTTTGCAAAAAACACCTCTGTTTTCCTTCAAAAAATGTGATGTGTCCACATTGCGTTTTGGGGCATTTGCTGTCGCAGGCGCTAGGCCTACCCACACAAGTGAGGTATCATTTTTACCGGGAGACTTGGGGGAACGCTGGATGGAAGGAAATTTGTGGCTCCTCTCTGATTCCAGAACTTTCTGTCACCAAAATGTGAGGAAAACGTGTTTTTTTAGCCAAATTTTGAGGTTTGCAAAGGATTCTGGGTAACAGAACCTGGTCAGAGCCCCACAAGTCACCCCATCTTGGATTCCCCTAGCTCTCTAGTTTTCAAAAATGCACAGGTTTGGTAGGTTTCCCTAGGTGCCGGCTGAGCTAGAGGCCAAAATCTACAGGTAGGCACTTTGCAAAAAACACCTCTGTTTTCTTTAACCACTTCGCTGCCAGGCCTTTTCCCCCTCCTGTGCCAGGCCTTTTTTTGCCTATTTGGGGCAGTTCGCGCTTAGGCCCGCATAACTTTTTGTCCACATAAGCTAACCAAGCCAAATTTGCGTCCTTTTTTTCCAACATCCTAGGGATTCTGGAGGTACCCAGACTTTGTGGGTTCCCCTGAAAGAGGCCAAGAAATTGGCCAAAATACAGGGAACATTTTGTTTTTTTCAAAAAAATTGGAAAAAGTGGCTGCAGAAGAAGGCTTGTGGTTTTTCCCCTAAAAATGGCATCAACAAAGGGTTTGCGGTGCTAAACTCAGCAGCTTCCCAGCTTTCAGGAACAGGCAGACTTGAATCCGAAAACCCAATTTTTCAACACAATTTTGGCATTTTACTGGGGCATACCCCATTTGTGCAATTTTTGTGCTTTCAGCCTCCTTCCAGTCAGTGACAGGAATGGTCATGAAACCAATGCTGGATCCCAGAAACCTAAACATTTCTGAAAAGTAGACAAAATTCTGAATTCAGCAAGGGGTCATTTGTGTAGATCCTACAAGGGTTTCCTACAGAAAATAACAGCTGAAAAAGAAAAATATTGAAATTGAGGTGAAAAAAACATCAATTTTTCTCTACTTTTTACTCTGTAACTTTTCCCTGCAATGTCAGATTATCGAAAGCAATATACCGTTACGTCTGCTGGACTCCTCTGGTTGCGGGGATATATAGGGTTTGTAGGTTCATCAAGAACCCGAGGAACCCAGAGCCAATAAATGAGCTGCACCCTGCAGTGCGTTTTCATTCTATACCGGGTATACAGTAATTCATTTGCTGAAATATAAGGAGTAAAAAATAGCTATCAAGAAAACCTTTGCATTTCCAAAAAGGGCACAAGATAAGGTGTTGAGGAGCAGTGGTTATTTGCACATCTCTGAATTCCGGGGTGACCATAGTAGCACGTGAATTACATGGAATTTCTCAAATAGATGTCTTTTTTACACACACCCCTATATTTGGAAGGAATAAATGTAGAGAAAGACAAGGGGCAATAACACTTGTTTTGCTATTCTATGTTCCCCCAAGTCTCCCGATAAAAATGATACCTCACTTGTTTGGGTAGGCCTAGCGCCCGCGACAGGATATGCCCCAAAACACAACCTGGACACATCACAGAAAACAGAGCTGTTTTTAGCAAAGTGACTACCTGTAGATTTTGGCCTCTAGCTCAGCCGCCACCTAGGGAAACCTACCAAACCTGTGCATTTCTGAAAACTAGAGACCTAGGGGGATCCAAGGAGGGGTGACTTGCGGGGCTCGGACCAGGTTCTGTTACCCAGAATCCTTTGCAAACCTCAAAATTTGGCTAAAAAAACACATGTTCCTCAAATTTCTGTGGCAGAAAGTTCTGGAATCTGAGAGGAGCCACAAATTTCCTTCCACCCAGCGTTCCCCCACGTCTCCCGATAAAAATTATACCTCACTTGTGTGGGTAGGCCTAGCGCCCGCGACAGGATATGCCCCAAAACACAACGTGGACATATCACAGAAAACAGAGCTGTTTTTAGCAAAGTGACTACCTGTAGATTTTGGCCTCTAGCTCAGTCGCCACCTAGGGAAACCTACCAAACCTATGCATTTCTGAAAACTAGAGACCTAGGGGAATCCAAGGAGGGGTGACTTGTGTGGCTCGGACCAGGTTCTGTTACCCAGAATCCTTTGCAAACCTCAAAATTTGGCTAAAAAAACACATGTTCCTCACATTTCTGTGGCAGAAAGTTCTGGAATCTGAGAGGAGCGACAAATTTCCTTCCACCCAGCATTCCCCCACGTCTCCCGATAAAAATGATACCTCACTTGTGTGGGTAGGCCTAGCGCCCGCGACAGGATATGCCCCAAAACACAACCTGGACACATCACAGAAAACAGAGCTGTTTTTAGCAAAGTGACTACCTGTAGATTTTGGCCTCTAGCTCAGCCGCCACCTAGGGAAACCTACCAAACCTGTGCATTTCTGAAAACTAGAGACCTAGGGGAATCAAGGAGGGGTGACTTGTGTGGCTCGGACCAGGTTCGGTTACCCAGAATCCTTTGCAAACCTCAAAATTTGGCTAAAAAAACACATGTTCCTCACATTTCTGTGGCAGAAAGTTCTGGAATCTGAGAGGAGCCACAAATTTCCTTCCACCCAGCGTTCCCCCACGTCTCCCGATAAAAATGATACCTCACTTGTGTGGGTAGGCCTAGCGCCCGCGACAGGATATGCCCCAAAACACAACGTGGACATATCACAGAAAACAGAGCTGTTTTTAGCAAAGTGACTACCTGTAGATTTTGGCCTCTAGCTCAGCCACCACCTAGGGAAACCTACCAAACCTGTGCATTTCTGAAAACTAGAGACCTAGGGGAATCCAAGGAGGGGTGACTTGCGGGGCTCGGACCAGGTTCTGTTACCCAGAATCCTTTGCAAACCTCAAAATTTGGCTAAAAAATCACATGTCCCTCACATTTCTGTGGCAGAAAGTTCTGGAATCTGAGAGGAGCTACAAATTTCCTTCCACCCAGCGTTCCCCCAAGTCTCCCGATAAAAATGATACCTCACTTGCGTGGGTAGGCCTAGCGCCGGCGACAGGAAACACCCCAAAGCGCAACGTGGACACATCCTAAATTTTGGAAAAAAACAGAGGTGTTTTTTGCGAAGTGCCTACCTGTAGATTTTGGCCTCTAGCTCAGCCGGCACCTAGGGAAACCTACCAAACCTGTGCATTTCTGAAAACTAGAGACCTAGGGGAATCCAAGGAGGGGTGACTTGCGGGGCTCGGACCAGGTTCTGTTACCCAGAATCCTTTGCAAACCTCAAAATGTGGCTAAAAAAACACATGTCCCTCACATTTCTGTGGCAGAAAGTTCTGGAATCTGAGAGAAGCTACAAATTTCCTTCCACCCAGCGTTCCCCCAAGTCTCCCGATAAAAATGATACCTCACTTGCGTGGGTAGGCCTAGCGCCGGCGACAGGAAACACCCCAAAGCGCAACGTGGACACATCCTAAATTTTGGAAAAAAACAGAGGTGTTTTTTGCGAAGTGCCTACCTGTAGATTTTGGCCTCTAGCTCAGCCGGCACCTAGGGAAACCTACCAAACCTGTGCATTTCTGAAAACTAGAGACCTAGGGGAATCCAAGGAGGGGTGACTTGCGGGGCTCGGACCAGGTTCTGTTACCCAGAATCCTTTGCAAACCTCAAAATGTGGCTAAAAAAACACATGTCCCTCACATTTCTGTGGCAGAAAGTTCTGGAATCTGAGAGAAGCTACAAATTTCCTTCCACCCAGCGTTCCCCCAAGTCTCCCGATAAAAATGATACCTCACTTGCGTGGGTAGGCCTAGCGCCGGCGACAGGAAACACCCCAAAGCGCAACGTGGACACATCCTAAATTTTGGAAAAAAACAGAGGTGTTTTTTGCGAAGTGCCTACCTGTAGATTTTGGCCTCTAGCTCAGCCGGCACCTAGGGAAAGCTACCAAACCTGTGCATTTCTGAAAACTAGAGACCTAGGGGAATCCAAGGAGGGGTGACTTGCGGGGCTCAGACCAGGTTCTGTTACCCAGAATCCTTTGCAAACCTCAAAATTTGGCTAAAAAAACACATGTCCCTCACATTTCTGTGGCAGAAAGTTCTGGAATCTGAGAGGAGCTACAAATTTCCTTCCACCCAGCGTTCCCCCAAGTCTCCCGATAAAAATGATACCTCACTTGCGTGGGTAGGCCTAGCGCCGGCGACAGGAAACACCCCAAAGCGCAACGTGGACACATCCTAAATTTTGGAAAAAAACAGAGGTGTTTTTTGCGAAGTGCCTACCTGTAGATTTTGGCCTCTAGCTCAGCCGGCACCTAGGGAAACCTACCAAACCTGTGCATTTCTGAAAACTAGAGACCTAGGGGAATCCAAGGAGGGGTGACTTGCGGGGCTCGGACCAGGTTCTGTTACCCAGAATCCTTTGCAAACCTCAAAATGTGGCTAAAAAAACACATGTCCCTCACATTTCTGTGGCAGAAAGTTCTGGAATCTGAGAGAAGCTACAAATTTCCTTCCACCCAGCGTTCCCCCAAGTCTCCCGATAAAAATGATACCTCACTTGCGTGGGTAGGCCTAGCGCCGGCGACAGGAAACACCCCAAAGCGCAACGTGGACACATCCTAAATTTTGGAAAAAAACAGAGGTGTTTTTTGCGAAGTGCCTACCTGTAGATTTTGGCCTCTAGCTCAGCCGGCACCTAGGGAAACCTACCAAACCTGTGCATTTCTGAAAACTAGAGACCTAGGGGAATCCAAGGAGGGGTGACTTGCGGGGCTCGGACCAGGTTCTGTTACCCAGAATCCTTTGCAAACCTCAAAATGTGGCTAAAAAAACACATGTCCCTCACATTTCTGTGGCAGAAAGTTCTGGAATCTGAGAGAAGCTACAAATTTCCTTCCACCCAGCGTTCCCCCAAGTCTCCCGATAAAAATGATACCTCACTTGCGTGGGTAGGCCTAGCGCCGGCGACAGGAAACACCCCAAAGCGCAACGTGGACACATCCTAAATTTTGGAAAAAAACAGAGGTGTTTTTTGCGAAGTGCCTACCTGTAGATTTTGGCCTCTAGCTCAGCCGGCACCTAGGGAAAGCTACCAAACCTGTGCATTTCTGAAAACTAGAGACCTAGGGGAATCCAAGGAGGGGTGACTTGCGGGGCTCGGACCAGGTTCTGTTACCCAGAATCCTTTGCAAACCTCAAAATGTGGCTAAAAAAACACATGTCCCTCACATTTCTGTGGCAGAAAGTTCTGGAATCTGAGAGAAGCTACAAATTTCCTTCCACCCAGCGTTCCCCCAAGTCTCCCGATAAAAATGATACCTCACTTGCGTGGGTAGGCCTAGCGCCGGCGACAGGAAACACCCCAAAGCGCAACGTGGACACATCCTAAATTTTGGAAAAAAACAGAGGTGTTTTTTGCGAAGTGCCTACCTGTAGATTTTGGCCTCTAGCTCAGCCGGCACCTAGGGAAAGTTACCAAACCTGTGCATTTCTGAAAACTAGAGACCTAGGGGAATCCAAGGAGGGGTGACTTGCGGGGCTCGGACCAGGTTCTGTTACCCAGAATCCTTTGCAAACCTCAAAATTTGGCTAAAAATACACATGTTACTCACATTTCTGTGGCAGAAAGTTCTGGAATCTGAGAGGAGCCACAAATTTCCTTCCACCCAGCGTTCCCCCAAGTCTCCCGATAAAAATGATACATCACTTGTGTGGGTAGGACTAGCGCCCACGAAAGGAAAGGGCCCAAAACACAACGTGGACACATCACATTTTTTTATAAAAAGCAGTGCCTACCTGTGGATTTTGGCCTGTAGCTCAGCCGACACCTGAGGAAACCTAGCAAACCAGTGCATTTTTGAAAACTAGAAACCCAGGGGAATCCAAGATGGGGTGACTTGCGGGGCTCTGACCAGGTTATGTTACCCAGAATCCTTTGCAAACATCAACATTTGGCCCAAAAAACACTTTTTCCTCTCATTTCGGTGACAGAAAGTTCTGGAATCTGAGAGGAGCCACAAATTTCCTTCCACCCAGCGTTCCCCTAAGTCTCTCGATAAAAATGGTACATCACTTCTGTGGGTAGGCCTAGCGCCCACAAAAGGAAATGGCCCAAAACACAACGTGGACACAACATATTTTTTCACAGAAAACAGAGGTGTTTTTTGCAAGGTGCCTACCTGTGGTGTTTGGCCTGTAGCTCAGCCGGCCCCAGGGGGGGGGGGCAGAAATGCCCTAAAATAAATTTGCCCCCCCAACCCCCACCCTCCCCCGCCGGGAGCGACCCTTGCCTACGGGGTCGCTCCCCCTGCGTGACATTGGCACCAAAAAACAAATCCCCGGTGCCTAGTGGTTTCTGCCCCCTTGGGGGCAGATTGACCTAAAATTGGCCAATCTGCCCCCAGGGGGGCAGAAATGGTCTAAATACAATTTGCCCCCCCAGGGGAGCGACCCTTGCCTGATGGGTCGCTCCCCATCTCTAAAAAAAGAAACAACAAAAAAAAAACACACAAAAAAAAAAATTGCCCTGGCGCCTAGAGTTTTCTGCCCCCCCCCGGGGGCAGTTCGGCCTAATAATAGGCCGATCTGTCCCCCGGGGGGGCAGAAATGGCTTAAAATAAATTTGCCCCCCCCAACCCCCACCCCCTCCCCGGGAGCGACCCTTGCCTACGGGGTCGCTCCCCCTGCGTGACATTGGTGCCAAAAAACAAATCCCCGGTGCCTAGTGGTTTCTGCCCCCTTGGGGGCAGATTGACCTAAAATTGGCCAATCTGCCCCCAGGGGGGCAGAAATGGTCTAAATACAATTTGCCCCCCCAGGGGAGCGACCCTTGCCTGATGGGTCGCTCCCCATCTCTAAAAAAAGAAACAACAAAAAAAAAAACACACAAAAAAAAAATTGCCCTGGCGCCTAGAGTGTTCTGCCCCCCCCCCGGGGGCAGTTCGGCCTAATAATAGGCCGATCTGTCCCCCGGGGGGGCAGAAATGGCCTAAAATAAATTTGCCCCCCCAACCCCCACCCCCCCCCCCCGGGAGCGACCCTTGCCTACGGGGTCGCTCCCCCTGCGTGACATTGGTGCCAAAAAACAAATCCCCGGTGCCTAGTGGTTTCTGCCCCCTTGGGGGCAGATTGACCTAAAATTGGCCAATCTGCCCCCAGGGGGGCAGAAATGGTCTAAATACAATTTGCCCCCCCAGGGGAGCGACCCTTGCCTGATGGGTCGCTCCCCATCTCTAAAAAAAGAAACAACAAAAAAAAAACACACAAAAAAAAAATTGCCCTGGCGCCTAGAGTTTTCTGCCCCCCCCCGGGGGCAGTTCGGCCTAATAATAGGCCGATCTGTCCCCCGGGGGGGCAGAAATGGCTTAAAATAAATTTGCCCCCCCCAACCCCCACCCCCTCCCCGGGAGCGACCCTTGCCTACGGGGTCGCTCCCCCTGCGTGACATTGGTGCCAAAAAACAAATCCCCGGTGCCTAGTGGTTTCTGCCCCCTTGGGGGCAGATTGACCTAAAATTGGCCAATCTGCCCCCAGGGGGGCAGAAATGGTCTAAATACAATTTGCCCCCCCAGGGGAGCGACCCTTGCCTGATGGGTCGCTCCCCATCTCTAAAAAAAGAAACAACAAAAAAAAAACACACAAAAAAAAAATTGCCCTGGCGCCTAGAGTGTTCTGCCCCCCCCCGGGGGCAGTTCGGCCTAATAATAGGCCGATCTGTCCCCCGGGGGGGCAGAAATGGCCTAAAATAAATTTGCCCCCCCAACCCCCACCCCCCCCCCCGGGAGCGACCCTTGCCTACGGGGTCGCTCCCCCTGCGTGACATTGGTGCCAAAAAACAAATCCCCGGTGCCTAGTGGTTTCTGCCCCCTTGGGGGCAGATTGACCTAAAATTGGCCAATCTGCCCCCAGGGGGGCAGAAATGGTCTAAATACAATTTGCCCCCCCAGGGGAGCGACCCTTGCCTGATGGGTCGCTCCCCATCTCTAAAAAAAGAAACAACAAAAAAAAAACACACAAAAAAAAAATTGCCCTGGCGCCTAGAGTGTTCTGCCCCCCCCCGGGGGCAGTTCGGCCTAATAATAGGCCGATCTGTCCCCCGGGGGGGCAGAAATGGCCTAAAATAAATTTGCCCCCCCAACAATCACCCCCCGCCCCCCGGGAGCGACCCTTGCCTACGGGGTCGCTCCCCCTGCGTGACATTGGCGCCAAAAACCAAATCCCCGGTGCCTAGTGGTTTCTGCCCCCTTGGGGGCAGATTGACCTAAAATCGGCCAATCTGCCCCCAGGGGGGCAGAAATGGTCTAAATACAATTTGCCCCCCAGGGGAGCGACCCTTGCCTGATGGGTCGCTCCCCATCTCTAAAAAAAAAGAAAGAACAAAAAAAAAAAACACAAAAAAAAAAAATTGCCCTGGCGCCTAGAGGTTTCTTCCCCCCCTGGGGGCAGATCGGCCTAATAATAGGCCGATCTGCCCCCAGGGGGGGCAGAAATGGCCTAAAATAAATTGCCCCTCCCCCCCAGGGAGCGACCCTTGCCTAAGGGGTCGCTCCCTTTGCGTGAAATTCACGCAAAGAAAAAAACTCCCTGGTGTCTAGTGGTTTCTACCCCCCTTGGGGGCAGATTGGCCTCATCAAAATAGGCCAATCTGCCCCCAAGGGAGGCAGAAATGGCCAAAATATAATTTTCCCCCAAGGGGAGCGACCCTTGCCTAAGGGGGTCGCTCCCCACCAAAAAAAAAAAAAATGAAACAAAAAAAAAAAAAAAGGGTCCCTGGTGCCTAGAGGTTTCTGCCCCCCCTGGGGGCAGATCGGCCTAATAGTAGGCCGAACTGCCCCCATGGGGGGCAGAAAAGGCCTTCCCGAAAATATGCCCCCCCTGGGAGCGACCCTTGCCCAAGGGGTCGCTCCCTTTTGTCAATAACAATAATAAAAATTAAAAAAAAACTGGTGTCTAGTGGTTTCTACCCCCCTTGGGGGCAGATTGGCCTCATCAAAATAGGCCAATCTGCCCCCAAGGGGGGGCAGAAATGGCCAAAATATAATTTTCCCCCAAGGGGAGCGACCCTTGCCTAAGGGGTCGCTCCCCACCTCAATAAAAAAAAATGAACCAAAAAAAAATAAAAAAAAATAAAAATGGTCCCTGGTGCCTAGAGGTTTCTGCCCCCAGGGGGGGCAGAAAAGGCCTTTTCAAAAAAATGCCCCCCCTGGGAGCGACCCTTGCCCAAGGGGTCGCTCCCTTTAGTCAATTTCAAAGAAAAAAAAAAAAATCCCTGGTGTCTAGTGGGGTTTCAAAAGCCGGATTGCAAGCAATCCGGCTTTTGAAACCCTCGGAGAGACTTCAAAGGGAAGGAAATACTTTTCCTTCCCTTTGAAGCCCCTCCGGGCCTCCCAAGTGATTGAAAAAGAAATGCTTTTGCATTTCTTTTTCAATCGCGCTGGAAGCAGTGCTTCCAGCGCGACTAGGGAGGCCCCTGTGACAAATCAGCGCAGCGCTCGTGCGCTGACGTCACAGGGGGGGGGTGGGGGGGGCGGGGGTGGAAGGGGAAGGGATTCCCCGGTCAGCCCTGACCTGGTGGGGTGGGGGGGCGTCCCTCGGGAGGAGTGCTAGCGCTTCTCCCGAGGGAAGCATTCAGGACGTAATGGTTACGTCCATGGCGCCACACGGGCGCTGCCATGGACGTAACCATTACGTCCGTGGCGGGGAAGGGGTTAAAAAAAATGTGATGTGTCCACGTTGCGTTTTGGGGCATTTCCTGTCGTGGGCGCTAGGTCTACCCACACAAGTGAGGTATCATTTTTATCGGGAGACTTGGGGGGAACGCTGCGTGGAAGGAAATTTGTGGCTCCTCTCAGATTCCAGAACTTTCTGTCACCGAAATTTGAGGAAAACGTGTTTTTTTAGCCACATTTTGAGGTTTGCAAAGGATTCTGGGTAACAGAACCTGGTCAGAGCCCCACAAGTCACCCCATCTTGGATTCCCCTAGGTCTCTAGTTTTCAAAAATGCACAGGTTTGGTAGGTTTCCCTAGGTGCCGGCTGAGCTAGAGGCCAAAATCTACAGGTAGGCACTTTGCAAAAAACACATCTGTTTTCTTTAAAAAAATGTGATGTGTCCACGTTGCGTTTTGGGGCATTTCCTGTCGTGGGCGCTAGGCCTACCCACACAAGTGAGGTATCATTTTTATCGGGAGACTTGGGGGAACGCTGCGTGGAAGGAAATTTGTGGCTCCTCTCAGATTCCAGAACTTTCTGTCACCGAAATGTGAGGAAAACGTGTTTTTTTAGCCACATTTTGAGGTTTGCAAAGGATTCTGGGTAACAGAACCTGGTCAGAGCCCCACAAGTGACCCCATCTTGGATTCCCCTAGGTCTCTAGTTTTCAAAAATGCACAGGTTTGGTAGGTTTCCATAGGTGCCGGCTGAGCTAGAGGCCAAAATCTACAGGTAGGCACTTTGCAAAAAACACCTCTGTTTTCTTTAAAAAAATGTGATGTGTCCACGTTGCGTTTTGGGGCATTTCCTGTCGTGGGCGCTAGGCCTACCCACACAAGTGAGGTATCATTGTTATCGGGAGACTTGGGGGGAACGCTGGGTGGAAGAAAATTTGTGGCTCCTCTCTGATTCCAGAACTTTCTGTCACCAAAATGTGAGGAAAACGTGTTATTTTAGCCACATTTTGAGGTTTGCAAAGGATTCTGGGTAGCAGAACCTGGTAAGAGCCCCTCAAGTCACCCCATCTTGGATTCCCCTAGGTCTCTAGTTTTCAAAAATGCACAGGTTTGGTAGGTTTCCCTAGGTGCCGGCTGAGCTAGAGGCCGAAATCTAAAGGTAAGCACTTTGCAAAAAACACATCTGTTTTCTTTCAAAAAATGTGATGTGTCCACGTTGCGTTTTGGGGCATTTCCTGTCGCTGGCGCTAGGCCTACCCACACAAGTGAGGTTTCATTTTTATTGGGAGACTTGGGGGAACGCTGGGTGGAAGGAAATTTGTGGCTCCTCTCTGATTCCAGAACTTTCTGTCACCAAAATGTGAGGAAAACGTGTTTTTTTTGCCAAATTTTGAGGTTTGCAAAGGATTCTGGGTAACAGAACCTGGTCAGAGCCCCACAAGTCACCCCATCTTGGATTCCCCTAGCTCTCTAGTTTTCAAAAATGCACAGGTTTGGTAGGTTTCCCTAGGTGCCGGCTGAGCTAGAGGCCAAAATCTACAGGTAGGCACTTTGCAAAAAACACATCTGTTTTCTTTCAAAAAATGTGATGTATTCACGTTGCATTTTGGGGCATTTCCTGTCGCGGGCGCTAGGCCTACCCACACAAGTGAGGTTTCATTTTTATTGGGAGACTTGGGGGAACGCTGGGTGGGAGGAAATTTGTGGCTCCTCTCTGATTCCAGAACTTTCTGTCACCAAAATGTGAGGAAAACGTGTTTTTTTAGCCAAATTTTGAGGTTTGCAAAGGATTCTGGGCAACAGAACCTGGTCAGAGCCCCACAAGTCACCCCATCTTGGATTCCCCTAGCTCTCTAGTTTTCAAAAATGCACAGGTTTGGTAGGTTTCCCTAGGTGCCGGCTGAGCTAGAGGCCAAAATCTACTGGTAGGCACTTTGCAAAAAACACCTCTGTTTTCTTTAAAAAAATGTGATGTGTCCACGTTGCGTTTTGGGGCATTTCCTGTCGTGGGCGCTAGGCCTACCCACACAAGTGAGGTATCATTTTTATCGGGAGACTTGGGGTAACGCTGCGTGGAAGGACATTTGTGGCTCCTCTCAGATTCCAGAACTTTCTGTCACCGAAATGTGAGGAAAACGTGTTTTTTTAGCCACATTTTGAGGTTTGCAAAGGATTCTGGGTAACAGAACCTGGTCAGAGCCCCACAAGTCACCCCATCTTGGATTCCCCTAGGTCTCTAGTTTTCAAAAATGCACAGGTTTAGTAGGTTTCCCTAGGTGCCGGCTGAGCTAGAGGCCAAAATCTACAGGTAGGCACTTTGCAAAAAACACATCTGTTTTCTTACAAAAAATGTGATGTGTCCACGTTGCGTTTTGGGGCATTTCCTGTTGCGGGCGCTAGGCCTACCCACACAAGTGAGGTTTCATTTTTATTGGGAGACTTGGGGGAACGCTGGGTGGAAGGAAATTTGTGGCTCCTCTCTGATTCCAGAACTTCCTGTCACCAAAATGTGAGGAAAACGTGTTTTTTTAGCCAGATTTTGAGGTTTGCAAAGGATTCTGGGTAACAGAACCTGGTCAGAGCCCCACAAGTCACCCCAGCTTGGATTCCCCTAGGTCTCTAGTCTTCAAAAATGCACAGGTTTGGTAGGTTTCCCTAGGTGCCGGCTGATCTAGAGGCCAAAATCTACAGGTAGGCACTTTGCACCTCTGTTTTCTTTAAAAAAATGTGATGTGTCCGCATTGCGTTTTGGGGAATTTGCTGTCGCAGGCGCTAGGCCTACCCACACAAGTGAGGTATCATTTTTATCGGGAGACTTGGGGGAACGCTGCGTGGAAGGAAATTTGTGGCTCCTCTCAGATTCCAGAACTTTCTGTCACCGAAATGTGAGGAAAACGTGTTTTTTTAGCCACATTTTGAGGTTTGCAAAGGATTCCGGGTAACAGAACCTGGTCAGAGCCCCACAAGTCACCCCATCTTGGATTCCCCTAGGTCTCTAGTTTTCAAAAATGCACAGGTTTGGTAGGTTTCCCTAGGTGCCGGCTGAGCTAGAGGCCAAAATCTACAGGTAGGCACTTTGCAAAAAACACATCTGTTTTCTTTTAAAAAATGTGATGTGTCCACGTTGCATTTTGGGGCATTTCCTGTTGCGCGCGCTAGGCCTACCCACACAAGTGAGGTTTCATTTTTATTGGGAGACTTGGGGGAACGCTGGGTGGAAGGAAATTTGTGGCTCCTCTCTGATTCCAGAACTTCCTGTCACCAAAATGTGAGGAAAACGTGTTTTTTTAGCCAAATTTTGAGGTTTGCAAAGGATTCTGGGTAACAGAACCTGGTCAAAGCCCCATAAGTCACCCCAGCTTGGATTCCCCTAGGTCTCTAGTCTTCAAAAATGCACAGGTTTGGTAGGTTTCCCTAGGTGCCGGCTGAGCTAGAGGCCAAAATCTACAGGTAGGCACTTTGCAAAAAACACCTTTGTTTTCTTTAAAAAAATGTGATGTGTCCACGTTGCGTTTTGGGGCATTTCCTGTCGTGGGCGCTAGGCCTACCCACACAAGTGAGGTATCATTTTTATCGGGAGACTTGGGGTAACGCTGCGTGGAAGGAAATTTGTGGCTCCTCTCAGATTCCAGAACTTTCTGTCACCGAAATGTGAGGAAAACGAGTTTTTTTAGCCACATTTTGAGGTTTGCAAAGGATTCTGGGTAACAGAACCTGGTCAGAGCCCCACAAGTCACCCCATCTTGGATTCCCCTAGGTCTCTAGTTTTCAAAAATGGACAGGTTTGGTAGGTTTCCCTAGGTGCCGGCTGAGCTAGAGGCCAAAATCTACAGGTAGGCATTTGCAAAAAACACCTCTGTTTTCTTTAAAAAAATGTGATGTGTCCACGTTGCGTTTTGGGGCATTTCCTGTCGTGGGCGCTAGGCCTACCCACACAAGTGAGGTATCATTTTTATCGGGAGACTTGGGGTAACGCTGCGTGGAAGGAAATTTGTGGCTCCTCTCAGATTCCAGAACTTTCTGTCACCGAAATGTGAGGAAAACGTGTTTTTTTAGCCACATTTTGAGGTTTGCAAAGGATTCTGGGTAACAGAACCTGGTCAGAGCCCCACAAGTCACCCCATCTTGGATTCCCCTAGGTCTCTAGTTTTCAAAAATGCACAGGTTTAGTAGGTTTCCCTAGGTGCCGGCTGAGCTAGAGGCCAAAATCTACAGGTAGGCACTTTGCAAAAAACACATCTGTTTTCTTACAAAAAATGTGATGTGTCCACGTTGCGTTTTGGGGCATTTCCTGTTGCGGGCGCTAGGCCTACCCACACAAGTGAGGTTTCATTTTTATTGGGAGACTTGGGGGAACGCTGGGTGGAAGGAAATTTGTGGCTCCTCTCTGATTCCAGAACTTCCTGTCACCAAAATGTGAGGAAAACGTGTTTTTTTAGCCAGATTTTGAGGTTTGCAAAGGATTCTGGGTAACAGAACCTGGTCAGAGCCCCACAAGTCACCCCAGCTTGGATTCCCCTAGGTCTCTAGTCTTCAAAAATGCACAGGTTTGGTAGGTTTCCCTAGGTGCCGGCTGAGCTAGAGGCCAAAATCTACAGGTAGGCACTTTGCAAAAAACACCTCTGTTTTCTTTAAAAAAATGTGATGTGTCCGCATTGCGTTTTGGGGAATTTGCTGTCGCAGGCGCTAGGCCTACCCACACAAGTGAGGTATCATTTTTATCGGGAGACTTGGGGGAACGCTGCGTGGAAGGAAATTTGTGGCTCCTCTCAGATTCCAGAACTTTCTGTCACCGAAATGTGAGGAAAACGTGTTTTTTTAGCCCCATTTTGAGGTTTGCAAAGGATTCTGGGTAACAGAACCTGGTCAGAGCCCCACAAGTCACCCCATCTTGGATTCCCCTAGGTCTCTAGTTTTCAAAAATGCACAGGTTTGGTAGGTTTCCCTAGGTGCCGGCTGAGCTAGAGGCCAAAATCTACAGGTAGGCACTTTGCAAAAAACACATCTGTTTTCTTTCAAAAAATGTGATGTGTCCACGTTGCGTTTTGGGGCATTTCCTGTTGCGCGCGCTAGGCCTACCCACACAAGTGAGGTTTCATTTTTATTGGGAGACTTGGGGGAACGCTGGGTGGAAGGAAATTTGTGGCTCCTCTCTGATTCCAGAACTTCCTGTCACCAAAATGTGAGGAAAACGTGTTTTTTTAGCCAAATTTTTAGGTTTGCAAAGGATTCTGGGTAACAGAACCTGGTCAAAGCCCCATAAGTCACCCCAGCTTGGATTCCCCTAGGTCTCTAGTCTTCAAAAATGCACAGGTTTGGTAGGTTTCCCTAGGTGCCGGCTGAGCTAGAGGCCAAAATCTACAGGTAGGCACTTTGCAAAAAACACCTCTGTTTTCTTTAAAAAAATGTGATGTGTCCACGTTGCGTTTTGGGGCATTTCCTGTCGTGGGCGCTAGGCCTACCCACACAAGTGAGGTATCATTTTTATCGGGAGACTTGGGGTAACGCTGCGTGGAAGGAAATTTGTGGCTCCTCTCAGATTCCAGAACTTTCTGTCACCGAAATGTGAGGAAAACGTGTTTTTTTAGCCACATTTTGATGTTTGCAAAGGATTCTGGGTAACAGAACCTGGTCAGAGCCCCACAAGTCACACCATCTTGGATTCCCCTAGGTCTCTAGTTTTCAAAAATGCACAGGTTTGGTAGGTTTCCCTAGGTGCCGGCTGAGCTAGAGGCCAAAATCTACAGGTAGGCACTTTGCAAAAAACACCTCTGTTTTCTTTAAAAAAATGTGATGTGTCCACGTTGCGTTTTGGGGCATTTCCTGTCGTGGGCGCTAGGCCTACCCACACAAGTGAGGTATCATTTTTATCGGGAGACTTTGGGGAACGCTGCGTGGAAGGAAATTTGTGGCTCCTCTCAGATTCCAGAACTTTCTGTCACCGAAATGTGAGGAAAACGTGTTTTTTTAGCCACATTTTGAGGTTTGCAAAGGATTCTGGGTAACAGAACCTGGTCAGAGCCCCACAAGTCACCCCATCTTGGATTCCCCTAGGTCTCTAGTTTTCAAAAATGCACAGGTTTAGTAGGTTTCCCTAGGTGCCGGCTGAGCTAGAGGCCAAAATCTACAGGTAGGCACTTTGCAAAAAACACATCTGTTTTCTTTCAAAAAATGTGATGTGTCCACGTTGCGTTTTGGGGCATTTCCTGTTGCGGGCGCTAGGCCTACCCACACAAGTGAGGTTTCATTTTTATTGGGAGACTTGGGGGAACGCTGGGTGGAAGGAAATTTGTGGCTCCTCTCTGATTCCAGAACTTCCTGTCACCAAAATGTGAGGAAAACGTGTTTTTTTAGCCAAATTTTGAGGTTTGCAAAGGATTCTGGGTAACAGAACCTGGTCAGAGCCCCACAAGTCACCCCATCTTGGATTCCCCTAGGTCTCTAGTTTTCAAAAATGCACAGGTTTAGTAGGTTTCCCTAGGTGCCGGCTGAGCTAGAGGCCAAAATCTACAGGTAGGCACTTTGCAAAAAACACATCTGTTTTCTTTCAAAAAAGGTGATGTGTCCACATTGCGTTTTGGGGCATTTCCTGTTGCGGGCGCTAGGCCTACCCACACAAGTGAGGTTTCATTTTTATTGGGAGACTTGGGGGAACGCTGGGTGGAAGGAAATTTGTGGCTCCTCTCTGATTCCAGAACTTCCTGTCACCAAAATGTGAGGAAAACGTGTTTTTTTAGCCAAATTTTGAGGTTTGCAAAGGATTCTGGGTAACAGAACCTGGTCAGAGCCCCACAAGTCACCCCAGCTTGGATTCCCCTAGGTCTCTAGTCTTCAAAAATGCACAGGTTTGGTAGGTTTCCCTAGGTGCCGGCTGAGCTAGAGGCCAAAATCTACAGGTAGGCACTTTGCAAAAAACACCTCTGTTTTCTTTTAAAAAATGTGATGTGTCCACATTGCGTTTTGGGGCATTTGCTGTCGCAGGCGCTAGGCCTACCCACACAAGTGAGGTATCATTTTTACCGGGAGACTTGGGGGAACGCTGGGTGGAAGGAAATTTGTGGCTCCTCTCTGATTCCAGAACTTTCTGTCACCAAAATGTGAGGAAAACGTGTTTTTTTAGCCAAATTTTGAGGTTTGCAAAGGATTCTGGGTAACAGAACCTGGTCAGAGCCCCACAAGTCACCCCATCTTGGATTCCCCTAGGTCTCTAGTTTTAAAAAATGCACAGGTTTGGTAGGTTTCCCTAGGTGCCGGCTGAGCTAGAGGCCAAAATCTACAGGTAGGCACTTTGCAAAAAACACCTCTGTTTTCTTTAAAAAATATGTGATGTGTCCACGTTGCGTTTTGGGGCATTTCCTGTCGTGGGCGCTAGGCCTACCCACACAAGTGAGGTATCATTTTTACCGGGAGACTTGGGGGAACGCTGGGTGGAAGGAAATTTGTGGCTCCTCTCTGATTCCAGAACTTTCTGTCACCAAAATGTGAGGAAAACGTGTTTTTTAGCCAAATTTTGAGGTTTGCAAAGGATTCTGGGTAACAGAACCTGGTCAGAGCCCCACAAGTCACCTCATCTTGGATTCCCCTAGGTCTCTAGTTTTCAAAAATGCACAGGTTTGGTAGGTTTCCCTAGGTGCCGGCTGAGCTAGAGGCCAAAATCTACAGGTAGGCACTTTGCAAAAAACACCTCTGTTTTCTTTTAAAAAAAAATGTGATGTGTCCACGTTGCGTTTTGGGGCATTTCCTGTCGTGGGCGCTAGGCCTACCCACACAAGTGAGGTATCATTTTTATCGGGAGACTTGGGGGAACGTTGCGTGGAAGGAAATTTGTGGCTCCTCTCAGATTCCAGAACTTTCTGTCACCGAAATGTGAGGAAAACTTGTTTTTTTAGCCACATTTTGAGGTTTGCAAAGGATTCTGGGTAACAGAACCTGGTCAGAGCCCCACAAGTTACCCCATCTTGGATTCCCCTAGGTCTCTAGTTTTCAAAAATGCACAGGTTTGGTAGGTTTCCCTAGGTGCCGGCTGAGCTAGAGGCCAAAATCTACAGGTAGGCACTTTGCAAAAAACACATCTGTTTTCTTTAAAAAAATGTGATGTGTCCACGTTGCGTTTTGGGGCATTTCCTGTTGCGGGCGCTAGGCCTACCCACACAAGTGAGGTTTCATTTTTATTGGGAGACTTGGGGGAACGTTGGGTGGAAGGAAATTTGTGGCTCCTCTCTGATTCCAGAACTTCCTGTCACCAAAATGTGAGGAAAACGTGTTTTTTTAGCCAAATTTTGAGGTTTGCAAAGGATTCTGGGTAACAGAACCTGGTCAGAGCCCCACAAGTCACCCCAGCTTGGATTCCCCTAGGTCTCTAGTCTTCAAAAATGCACAGGTTTGGTAGGTTTCCCTAGGTGCCGGCTGAGCTAGAGGCCAAAATCTACAGGTAGGCACTTTGCAAAAAACACCTCTGTTTTCTTTAAAAAAATGTGATGTGTCCACATTACGTTTTGGGGCATTTGCTGTCGCAGGCGCTAGGCCTACCCACACAAGTGAGGTATCATTTTTATCGTGAGACTTGGGGGAACGCTGCGTGGAAGGAAATTTGTAACTCCTCTCAGATTCCAGAACTTTCTGTCACCGAAATGTGAGGAAAACGTGTTTTTTTAGCCACATTTTGAGGTTTGCAAAGGATTCTGGGTAACAGAACCTGGTCAGAGCCCCACAAGTCACCCCATCTTGGATTCCCCTAGGTCTCTAGTTTTCAAAAATGCACAGGTTTGGTAGGTTTCCCTAGGTGCCGGCTGAGCTAGAGGCCAAAATCTACAGGTAGGCACTTTGCAAAAAACACATCTGTTTTCTTTCAAAAAATGTGATGTGTCCAAGTTGCGTTTTGGGGCATTTCCTGTTGCGCGCGCTAGGCCTACCCACACAAGTGAGGTTTCATTTTTATTGGGAGACTTGGGGGAACGCTGGGTGGAAGGATATTTGTGGCTCCTCTCTGATTCCAGAACTTCCTGTCACCAAAATGTGAGGAAAACGTGTTTTTTTAGCCAAATTTTGAGGTATGCAAAGGATTCTGGGTAACAGAACCTGGTCAGAGCCCCATAAGTCACCCCAGCTTGGATTCCCCTAGGTCTCTAGTCTTCAAAAATGCACAGGTTTGGTAGGTTTCCCTAGGTGCCGGCTGAGCTAGAGGCCAAAATCTACAGGTAGGCACTTTGCAAAAAACACCTCTGTTTTCTTTAAAAAAATGTGATGTGTCCACGTTGCGTTTTGGGGCATTTCCTGTCGTGGGCGCTAGGCCTACCCACACAAGTGAGGTATCATTTTTATCGGGAGACTTGGGGGAACGCTGCGTGGAAGGAAATTTGTGGCTCCTCTCAGATTCCAGAACTTTCTGTCACCGAAATGTGAGGAAAACGTGTTTTTTTAGCCACATTTTGAGGTTTGCAAAGGATTCTGGGTAACAGAACCTGGTCAGAGCCCCACAAGTCACCCCATCTTGGATTCCCCTAGGTCTCTAGTTTTCAAAAATGCACAGGTTTGGTAGGTTTCCCTAGGTGCCGGCTGAGCTAGAGGCCAAAATCTACAGGTAGGCACTTTGCAAAAAACACCTCTGTTTTCTTTAAAAAAATGTGATGTGTCCACGTTGCGTTTTGGGGCATTTCCTGTCGTGGGCGCTAGGCCTACCCACACAAGTGAGGTATCATTTTTATCGGGAGACTTTGGGGAACGCTGCGTGGAAGGAAATTTGTGGCTCCTCTCTGATTCCAGAACTTCCTGTCACCAAAATGTGAGGAAAACGTGTTTTCTTAGCCAAATTTTGAGGTTTGCAAAGGATTCTGGGTAACAGAACCTGGTCAGAGCCCCACAAGTCACCCCAGCTTGGATTCCCCTAGGTCTCTAGTTTTCAAAAATGCACAGGTTTGGTAGGTTTCCCTAGGTGCCGGCTGAGCTAGAGGCCAAAATCTACAGGTAGGCACTTTGCAAAAAACACCTCTGTTTTCTTTAAAAAAATGTGATGTGTCCACATTGCGTTTTGGGGCATTTGCTGTCGCAGGCGCTAGGCCTACCCACACAAGTGAGGTATCATTTTTATCGGGAGACTTGGGGGAACGCTGCGTGGAAGGAAATTTGTGGCTCCTCTCAGATTCCAGAACTTTCTGTCACCGAAATGTGAGGAAAACGTGTTTTTTTAGCCACATTTTGAGGTTTGCAAAGGATTCTGGGTAACAGAACCTGGTCAGAGCCCCACAAGTCACCCCATCTTGGATTCCCCTAGGTCTCTAGTTTTCAAAAATGCACAGGTTTGGTAGGTTTCCCTAGGTGCCGGCTGAGCTAGAGGCCAAAATCTACAGGTAGGCACTTTGCAAAAAACACCTCTGTTTTCTTTAAAAAAAATGTGATGTGTCCACGTTGCGTTTTGGGGCATTTCCTGTCGTGGGCGCTAGGCCTACCCACACAAGTGAGGTATCATTTTTACCGGGAGACTTGGGGGAACGCTGGGTGGAAGGAAATTTGTGGCTCCTCTCTGATTCCAGAACTTTCTGTCACCAAAATGTGAGGAAAACGTGTTTTTTAGCCAAATTTTGAGGTTTGCAAAGGATTCTGGGTAACAGAACCTGGTCAGAGCCCCACAAGTCACCCCATCTTGGATTCCCCTAGGTCTCTAGTTTTCAAAAATGCACAGGTTTGGTAGGTTTCCCTAGGTGCCGGCTGAGCTAGAGGCCAAAATCTACAGGTAGGCACTTTGCAAAAAACACCTCTGTTTTCTTTAAAAAAAAATGTGATGTGTCCACGTTGCGTTTTGGGGCATTTCCTGTCGTGGGCGCTAGGCCTACCCACACAAGTGAGGTATCATTTTTATCGGGAGACTTGGGGGAACGCTGCGTGGAAGGAAATTTGTGGCTCCTCTCAGATTCCAGAACTTTCTGTCACCGAAATGTGAGGAAAACTTGTTTTTTTAGCCACATTTTGAGGTTTGCAAAGGATTCTGGGTAACAGAACCTGGTCAGAGCCCCACAAGTTACCCCATCTTGGATTCCCCTAGGTCTCTAGTTTTCAAAAATGCACAGGTTTGGTAGGTTTCCCTAGGTGCCGGCTGAGCTAGAGGCCAAAATCTACAGGTAGGCACTTTGCAAAAAACACATCTGTTTTCTTTCAAAAAATGTGATGTGTCCACGTTGCGTTTTGGGGCATTTCCTGTTGCGGGCACTAGGCCTACCCACACAAGTGAGGTTTCATTTTTATTGGGAGACTTGGGGGAACGCTGGGTGGAAGGAAATTTGTGGCTCCTCTCTGATTCCAGAACTTCCTGTCACCAAAATGTGAGGAAAACGTGTTTTTTTAGCCAAATTTTGAGGTTTGCAAAGGATTCTGGGTAACAGAACCTGGTCAGAGCCCCATAAGTCACCCCAGCTTGGATTCCCCTAGGTCTCTAGTCTTCAAAAATGCACAGGTTTGGTAGGTTTCCCTAGGTGCCGGCTGAGCTAGAGGCCAAAATCTACAGGTAGGCACTTTGCAAAAAACACCTCTGTTTTCTTTAAAAAAATGTGATGTGTCCACGTTGCGTTTTGGGGCATTTCCTGTCGTGGGCGCTAGGCCTACCCACACAAGTGAGGTATCATTGTTATCGGGAGACTTGTGGGAACGCTGGGTGGAAGGAAATTTGTGGCTCCTCTCTGATTCCAGAACTTTCTGTCACCAAAATGTGAGGAAAACGTGTTTTTTTTGCCAAATTTTGAGGTTTGCAAAGGATTCTGGGTAACAGAACCTGGTCAGAGCCCCACAAGTCACCCCATCTTGGATTCCCCTAGGTCTCTAGTTTTCAAAAATGCACAGGGTTGGTAGGTTTCCCTAGGTGCCGGCTGAGCTAGAGGCCAAAATCTACAGGTAGGCACTTTGCAAAAAACACCTCTGTTTTCTTTAAAAAAAAATGTGATGTGTCCACGTTGCGTTTTGGGGCATTTCCTGTCGTGGGCGCTAGGCCTACCCACACAAGTGAGGTATCATTTTTATCGGGAGACTTGGGGGAACGCTGCGTGAAAGGAAATTTGTGGCTCCTCTCAGATTCCAGAACTTTCTGTCACCGAAATGTGAGGAAAACTTGTTTTTTTAGCCACATTTTGAGGTTTGCAAAGGATTCTGGGTAACAGAACCTGGTCAGAGCCCCACAAGTTACCCCATCTTGGATTCCCCTAGGTCTCTAGTTTTCAAAAATGCACAGGTTTGGTAGGTTTCCCTAGGTGCCGGCTGAGCTAGAGGCCAAAATCTACAGGTAGGCACTTTGCAAAAAACACATCTGTTTTCTTTCAAAAAATGTGATGTGTCCACGTTGCGTTTTGGGGCATTTCCTGTTGCGGGCACTAGGCCTACCCACACAAGTGAGGTTTCATTTTTATTGGGAGACTTGGGGGAACGCTGGGTGGAAGGAAATTTGTGGCTCCTCTCTGATTCCAGAACTTCCTGTCACCAAAATGTGAGGAAAACGTGTTTTTTTAGCCAAATTTTGAGGTTTGCAAAGGATTCTGGGTAACAGAACCTGGTCAGAGCCCCATAAGTCACCCCAGCTTGGATTCCCCTAGGTCTCTAGTCTTCAAAAATGCACAGGTTTGGTAGGTTTCCCTAGGTGCCGGCTGAGCTAGAGGCCAAAATCTACAGGTAGGCACTTTGCAAAAAACACCTCTGTTTTCTTTAAAAAAATGTGATGTGTCCACGTTGCGTTTTGGGGCATTTCCTGTCGTGGGCGCTAGGCCTACCCACACAAGTGAGGTATCATTGTTATCGGGAGACTTGTGGGAACGCTGGGTGGAAGGAAATTTGTGGCTCCTCTCTGATTCCAGAACTTTCTGTCACCAAAATGTGAGGAAAACGTGTTTTTTTTGCCAAATTTTGAGGTTTGCAAAGGATTCTGGGTAACAGAACCTGGTCAGAGCCCCACAAGTCACCCCATCTTGGATTCCCCTAGGTCTCTAGTTTTCAAAAATGCACAGGGTTGGTAGGTTTCCCTAGGTGCCGGCTGAGCTAGAGGCCAAAATCTACAGGTAGGCACTTTGCAAAAAACACCTCTGTTTTCTTTAAAAAAAAATGTGATGTGTCCACGTTGCGTTTTGGGGCATTTCCTGTCGTGGGCGCTAGGCCTACCCACACAAGTGAGGTATCATTTTTATCGGGAGACTTGGGGGAACGCTGCGTGAAAGGAAATTTGTGGCTCCTCTCAGATTCCAGAACTTTCTGTCACCGAAATGTGAGGAAAACTTGTTTTTTTAGCCACATTTTGAGGTTTGCAAAGGATTCTGGGTAACAGAACCTGGTCAGAGCCCCACAAGTTACCCCATCTTGGATTCCCCTAGGTCTCTAGTTTTCAAAAATGCACAGGTTTGGTAGGTTTCCCTAGGTGCCGGCTGAGCTAGAGGCCAAAATCTACAGGTAGGCACTTTGCAAAAAACACATCTGTTTTCTTTCAAAAAATGTGATGTGTCCACGTTGCGTTTTGGGGCATTTCCTGTTGCGCGCGCTAGGCCTACCCACACAAGTGAGGTTTCATTTTTATTGGGAGACTTGGGGGAACGCTGGGTGGAAGGATATTTGTGGCTCCTCTCTGATTCCAGAACTTCCTGTCACCAAAATGTGAGGAAAACGTGTTTTTTTAGCCAAATTTTGAGGTTTGCAAAGGATTCTGGGTAACAGAACCTGGTCAGAGCCCCATAAGTCACCCCAGCTTGGATTCCCCTAGGTCTCTAGTCTTCAAAAATGCACAGGTTTGGTAGGTTTCCCTAGGTGCCGGCTGAGCTAGAGGCCAAAATCTACAGGTAGGCACTTTGCAAAAAACACCTCTGTTTTCTTTAAAAAAATGTGATGTGTCCACGTTGCGTTTTGGGGCATTTCCTGTCGTGGGCGCTAGGCCTACCCACACAAGTGAGGTATCATTTTTATCGGGAGACTTGGGGGAACGCTGCGTGGAAGGAAATTTGTGGCTCCTCTCAGATTCCAGAACTTTCTGTCACCGAAATGTGAGGAAAACGTGTTTTTTTAGCCACATTTTGAGGTTTGCAAAGGATTCTGGGTAACAGAACCTGGTCAGAGCCCCACAAGTCACCCCATCTTGGATTCCCCTAGGTCTCTAGTTTTCAAAAATGCACAGGTTTGGTAGGTTTCCCTAGGTGCCGGCTGAGCTAGAGGCCAAAATCTACAGGTAGGCACTTTGCAAAAAACACCTCTGTTTTCTTTAAAAAAATGTGATGTGTCCACGTTGCGTTTTGGGGCATTTCCTGTCGTGGGCGCTAGGCCTACCCACACAAGTGAGGTATCATTTTTATCGGGAGACTTTGGGGAACGCTGCGTGGAAGGAAATTTGTGGCTCCTCTATGATTCCAGAACTTCCTGTCACCAAAATGTGAGGAAAACGTGTTTTCTTAGCCAAATTTTGAGGTTTGCAAAGGATTCTGGGTAACAGAACCTGGTCAGAGCCCCACAAGTCACCCCAGCTTGGATTCCCCTAGGTCTCTAGTTTTCAAAAATGCACAGGTTTGGTAGGTTTCCCTAGGTGCCGGCTGAGCTAGAGGCCAAAATCTACAGGTAGGCACTTTGCAAAAAACACCTCTGTTTTCTTTAAAAAAATGTGATGTGTCCACATTGCGTTTTGGGGCATTTGCTGTCGCAGGCGCTAGGCCTACCCACACAAGTGAGGTATCATTTTTATCGGGAGACTTGGGGGAACGCTGCGTGGAAGGAAATTTGTGGCTCCTCTCAGATTCCAGAACTTTCTGTCACCGAAATGTGAGGAAAACGTGTTTTTTTAGCCACATTTTGAGGTTTGCAAAGGATTCTGGGTAACAGAACCTGGTCAGAGCCCCACAAGTCACCCCATCTTGGATTCCCCTAGGTCTCTAGTTTTCAAAAATGCACAGGTTTGGTAGGTTTCCCTAGGTGCCGGCTGAGCTAGAGGCCAAAATCTACAGGTAGGCACTTTGCAAAAAACACCTCTGTTTTCTTTAAAAAAAATGTGATGTGTCCACGTTGCGTTTTGGGGCATTTCCTGTCGTGGGCGCTAGGCCTACCCACACAAGTGAGGTATCATTTTTATTGGGAGACTTGGGGGAACGCTGGGTGGAAGGAAATTTGTGGCTCCTCTCTGATTCCAGAACTTTCTGTCACCAAAATGTGAGGAAAACGTGTTTTTTAGCCAAATTTTGAGGTTTGCAAAGGATTCTGGGTAACAGAACCTGGTCAGAGCCCCACAAGTCACCCCATCTTGGATTCCCCTAGGTCTCTAGTTTTCAAAAATGCACAGGTTTGGTAGGTTTCCCTAGGTGCCGGCTGAGCTAGAGGCCAAAATCTACAGGTAGGCACTTTGCAAAAAACACCTCTGTTTTCTTTAAAAAAAAATGTGATGTGTCCACGTTGCGTTTTGGGGCATCTCCTGTCGTGGGCGCTAGGCCTACCCACACAAGTGAGGTATCATTTTTATCGGGAGACTTGGGGGAACGCTGCGTGGAAGGAAATTTGTGGCTCCTCTCAGATTCCAGAACTTTCTGTCACCGAAATGTGAGGAAAACTTGTTTTTTTAGCCACATTTTGAGGTTTGCAAAGGATTCTGGGTAACAGAACCTGGTCAGAGCCCCACAAGTTACCCCATCTTGGATTCCCCTAGGTCTCTAGTTTTCAAAAATGCACAGGTTTGGTAGGTTTCCCTAGGTGCCGGCTGAGCTAGAGGCCAAAATCTACAGGTAGGCACTTTGCAAAAAACACATCTGTTTTCTTTCAAAAAATGTGATGTGTCCACGTTGCGTTTTGGGGCATTTCCTGTTGCGGGCACTAGGCCTACCCACACAAGTGAGGTTTCATTTTTATTGGGAGACTTGGGGGAACGCTGGGTGGAAGGAAATTTGTGGCTCCTCTCTGATTCCAGAACTTCCTGTCACCGAAATGTGAGGAAAACGTGTTTTTTTAGCCAAATTTTGAGGTTTGCAAAGGATTCTGGGTAACAGAACCTGGTCAGAGCCCCATAAGTCACCCCAGCTTGGATTCCCCTAGGTCTCTAGTCTTCAAAAATGCACAGGTTTGGTAGGTTTCCCTAGGTGCCGGCTGAGCTAGAGGCCAAAATCTACAGGTAGGCACTTTGCAAAAAACACCTCTGTTTTCTTTAAAAAAATGTGATGTGTCCACGTTGCGTTTTGGGGCATTTCCTGTCGTGGGCGCTAGGCCTACCCACACAAGTGAGGTATCATTGTTATCGGGAGACTTGTGGGAACGCTGGGTGGAAGGAAATTTGTGGCTCCTCTCTGATTCCAGAACTTTCTGTCACCAAAATGTGAGGAAAACGTGTTTTTTTTGCCAAATTTTGAGGTTTGCAAAGGATTCTGGGTAACAGAACCTGGTCAGAGCCCCACAAGTCACCCCATCTTGGATTCCCCTAGGTCTCTAGTTTTCAAAAATGCACAGGGTTGGTAGGTTTCCCTAGGTGCCGGCTGAGCTAGAGGCCAAAATCTACAGGTAGGCACTTTGCAAAAAACACCTCTGTTTTCTTTAAAAAAAAATGTGATGTGTCCACGTTGCGTTTTGGGGCATTTCCTGTCGTGGGCGCTAGGCCTACCCACACAAGTGAGGTATCATTTTTATCGGGAGACTTGGGGGAACGCTGCGTGAAAGGAAATTTGTGGCTCCTCTCAGATTCCAGAACTTTCTGTCACCGAAATGTGAGGAAAACTTGTTTTTTTAGCCACATTTTGAGGTTTGCAAAGGATTCTGGGTAACAGAACCTGGTCAGAGCCCCACAAGTTACCCCATCTTGGATTCCCCTAGGTCTCTAGTTTTCAAAAATGCACAGGTTTGGTAGGTTTCCCTAGGTGCCGGCTGAGCTAGAGGCCAAAATCTACAGGTAGGCACTTTGCAAAAAACACATCTGTTTTCTTTCAAAAAATGTGATGTGTCCACGTTGCGTTTTGGGGCATTTCCTGTTGCGGGCACTAGGCCTACCCACACAAGTGAGGTTTCATTTTTATTGGGAGACTTGGGGGAACGCTGGGTGGAAGGAAATTTGTGGCTCCTCTCTGATTCCAGAACTTCCTGTCACCAAAATGTGAGGAAAACGTGTTTTTTTAGCCAAATTTTGAGGTTTGCAAAGGATTCTGGGTAACCGAACCTGGTCAGAGCCCCATAAGTCACCCCAGCTTGGATTCCCCTAGGTCTCTAGTCTTCAAAAATGCACAGGTTTGGTAGGTTTCCCTAGGTGCCGGCTGAGCTAGAGGCCAAAATCTACAGGTAGGCACTTTGCAAAAATCACCTCTGTTTTCTTTAAAAAAATGTGATGTGTCCACGTTGCGTTTTGGGGCATTTCCTGTTGTGGGCGCTAGGCCTACCCACACAAGTGAGGTATCATTGTTATCGGGAGACTTGTGGGAACGCTGGGTGGAAGGAAATTTGTGGCTCCTCTCTGATTCCAGAACTTTCTGTCACCAAAATGTGAGGAAAACGTGTTTTTTTTGCCAAATTTTGAGGTTTGCAAAGGATTCTGGGTAACAGAACCTGGTCAGAGCCCCACAAGTCACCCCATCTTGGATTCCCCTAGGTCTCTAGTTTTCAAAAATGCACAGGGTTGGTAGGTTTCCCTAAGTGCCGGCTGAGCTAGAGGCCAAAATCTACAGGTAGGCACTTTGCAAAAAAGACATCTGTTTTCTTTCAAAAAATGTGATGTGTTCACGTTGCATTTTGGGGCATTTCCTGTCGCGGGCGCTAGGCCTACCCACACAAGTGAGGTTTCATTTTTATTGGGAGACTTGGGGGAACGCTGGGTGGAAGGAAATTTGTGGCTCCTCTCTGATTCCAGAACTTTCTGTTACCAAAATGTGAGGAAAACGTGTTTTTTTAGCCAAATTTTCAGGTTTGCAAAGGATTCTGGGTAACAGAACCTGGTCAGAGCCCCACAAGTCACACCCTCTTGGATTCCCCTAGGTCTCTAGTTTTCAAAAATGCACAGGTTTGGTAGGTTTCCCTAGGTGCCGGCTGAGCTAGAGGCCAAAATCTACAGGTAGGCACTTTGCAAAAAACACCTCTGTTTTCTTTAAAAAAATGTGATGTGTCCACGTTGCGTTTTGGGGCATTTCCTGTCGTGGGCGCTAGGCCTACCCACACAAGTGAGGTATCATTTTTATCGGGAGACTTGGGGGAACGCTGGGTGGAAGGAAATTTGTGGCTCCTCTCTGATTCCAGAACTTTCTGTCACCAAAATGTGAGGAAAACGTGTTATTTTAGCCACATTTTGAGGTTTGCAAAGGATTCTGGGTAACAGAACCTGGTCAGAGCCCCACAAGTCACCCCATCTTGGATTCCCCTAGGTCTCTAGTTTTCAAAAATGCACAGGTTTGGTAGGTTTCCCTAGGTGCCGGCTGAGCTAGAGGCCAAAATCTACAGGTAGGCACTTTGCAAAAAACACCTCTGTTTTCTTTCAAAAAATGTGATGTGTCCACGTTGCGTTTTGGGGCATTTCCTGTCACGGGCGCTAGGCCTACCCACACAAGTGAGGTATCATTTTTATCGGGAGACTTGGGGGAATGCTGGGTGGAAGGAAATTTGTGGCTCCTCTCTGATTCCAGAACTTTCTGTCACCAAAATGTGAGGAAAACTTGTTTTTTTTGCCACATTTTGAGGTTTGCAAAGGATTCTGGGTAACAGAACCTGGTCAGAGCCCCACAAGTCACCCCATCTTGGATTCCCCTAGGTCTCTAGTTTTCAGAAATGCACAGGTTTGGTAGGTTTCCCTAGGTGCCGGCTGAGCTAGAGGCCAAAATCTACAGGTAGGCACTTTGCAAAAACACATCTGTTTCTTTAAAAAAATGTGATGTGTCCACGTTGCGTTTTGGGGCATTTCCTGTCGTGGGCGCTAGGCCTACCCACACAAGTGAGGTTTAATTTTTATTGGGAGACTTGGGGGAACGCTGGGTGGAAGGAAATTTGTGGCTCCTCTCTGATTCCAGAACTTTCTGTCACCAAAATGTGAGGAAAACGTGTTTTTTTTGCCACATTTTGAGGTTTGCAAAGGATTCTGGGTAACAGAACCTGGTCAGAGCCCCACAAGTCACCCCATCTTGGATTCCCCTAGGTCTCTAGTTTTCAGAAATGCACAGGTTTGGTAGGTTTCCCTAGGTGCCGGCTGAGCTAGAGGCCAAAATCTACAGGTAGGCACTTTGCAAAAAACACATCTGTTTTCTTTAAAAAAATGTGATGTGTCCACGTTGCGTTTTGGGGCATTTCCTGTCGCGGGCGCTAGGCCTACCCACACAAGTGAGGTTTCATTTTTATTGGGAGACTTGGGGGAACGCTGGGTGGAAGGAAATTTGTGGCTCCTCTCTGATTCCAGAACTTTCTGTCACCAAAATGTGAGGAAAACGTGTTTTTTTAGCCAAATTTTGAGGTTTGCAAAGGATTCTGGGTAACAGAACCTGGTCAGAGCCCCACAAGTCACCCCATCTTGGATTCCCCTAGGTCTCTAGTTTTCAAAAATGCACAGGGTTGGTAGGTTTCCCTAAGTGCCGGCTGAGCTAGAGGCCAAAATCTACAGGTAGGCACTTTGCAAAAAAGACATCTGTTTTCTTTCAAAAAATGTGATGTGTTCACGTTGCATTTTGGGGCATTTCCTGTCGCGGGCGCTAGGCCTACCCACACAAGTGAGGTTTCATTTTTATTGGGAGACTTGGGGGAACGCTGGGTGGAAGGAAATTTGTGGCTCCTCTCTGATTCCAGAACTTTCTGTTACCAAAATGTGAGGAAAACGTGTTTTTTTAGCCAAATTTTCAGGTTTGCAAAGGATTCTGGGTAACAGAACCTGGTCAGAGCCCCACAAGTCACCCCATCTTGGATTCCCCTAGGTCTCTAGTTTTCAAAAATGCACAGGTTTGGTAGGTTTCCCTAGGTGCCGGCTGAGCTAGAGGCCAAAATCTACAGGTAGGCACTTTGCAAAAAACACCTCTGTTTTCTTTAAAAAAATGTGATGTGTCCACGTTGCGTTTTGGGGCATTTCCTGTCGTGGGCGCTAGGCCTACCCACACAAGTGAGGTATCATTTTTATCGGGAGACTTGGGGGAACGCTGGGTGGAAGGAAATTTGTGGCTCCTCTCTGATTCCAGAACTTTCTGTCACCAAAATGTGAGGAAAACGTGTTATTTTAGCCACATTTTGAGGTTTGCAAAGGATTCTGGGTAACAGAACCTGGTCAGAGCCCCACAAGTCACCCCATCTTGGATTCCCCTAGGTCTCTAGTTTTCAAAAATGCACAGGTTTGGTAGGTTTCCCTAGGTGCCGGCTGAGCTAGAGGCCAAAATCTACAGGTAGGCACTTTGCAAAAAACACCTCTGTTTTCTTTCAAAAAATGTGATGTGTCCACGTTGCGTTTTGGGGCATTTCCTGTCACGGGCGCTAGGCCTACCCACACAAGTGAGGTATCATTTTTATCGGGAGACTTGGGGGAATGCTGGGTGGAAGGAAATTTGTGGCTCCTCTCTGATTCCAGAACTTTCTGTCACCAAAATGTGAGGAAAACTTGTTTTTTTTGCCACATTTTGAGGTTTGCAAAGGATTCTGGGTAACAGAACCTGGTCAGAGCCCCACAAGTCACCCCATCTTGGATTCCCCTAGGTCTCTAGTTTTCAGAAATGCACAGGTTTGGTAGGTTTCCCTAGGTGCCGGCTGAGCTAGAGGCCAAAATCTACAGGTAGGCACTTTGCAAAAACACATCTGTTTCTTTAAAAAAATGTGATGTGTCCACGTTGCGTTTTGGGGCATTTCCTGTCGTGGGCGCTAGGCCTACCCACACAAGTGAGGTTTCATTTTTATTGGGAGACTTGGGGGAACGCTGGGTGGAAGGAAATTTGTGGCTCCTCTCTGATTCCAGAACTTTCTGTCACCAAAATGTGAGGAAAACGTGTTTTTTTAGCCAAATTTTGAGGTTTGCAAAGGATTCTGGGTAACAGAACCTGGTCAGAGCCCCACAAGTCACCCCATCTTGGATTCCCCTAGGTCTCTAGTTTTCAAAAATGCACAGGTTTGGTAGGTTTCCCTAGGTGCCGGCTGAGCTAGAGGCCAAAATCTACAGGTAGGCACTTTGCAAAAAACACCTCTGTTTTCTTTAAAAAAATGTGATGTGTCCACGTTGCGTTTTGGGGCATTTCCTGTCGTGGGCGCTAGGCCTACCCACACAAGTGAGGTATCATTTTTATCGGGAGACTTGGGGGAACGCTGGGTGGAAGGAAATTTGTGGCTCCTCTCTGATTCCAGAACTTTCTATCACCAAAATGTGAGGAAAACGTGTTATTTTAGCCACATTTTGAGGTTTGCAAAGGATTCTGGGTAGCAGAACCTGGTCAGAGCCCCACAAGTCACCCAATCTTGGATTCCCCTAGGTCTCTAGTTTTCATAAATGCACAGGTTTGGTAGGTTTCCCTAGGTGCCGGCTGAGCTAGAGGCCAAAATCTACAGGTAGGCACTTTGCAAAAAACACATCTGTTTTCTTTAAAAAAATGTGATGTGTCCGCGTTGCGTTTTGGGGCATTTCCTGTCGCTGGCGCTAGGCCTACCCACACAAGTGAGGTTTAATTTTTATTGGGAGACTTGGGGGAACGCTGGGTGGAAGGAAATTTGTGGCTCCTCTCTGATTCCAGAACTTTCTGTCACCAAAATGTGAGGAAAACGTGTTTTTTTAGCCAAATTTTGAGGTTTGCAAAGGATTCTGGGTAACAGAACCTGGTCAGAGCCCCACAAGTCACCCCATCTTGGATTCCCCTAGGTCTCTAGTTTTCAAAAATGCACAGGTTTGGTAGGTTTCCCTAGGTGCCGGCTGAGCTAGAGGCCAAAATCTACAGGTAGGCACTTTGCAAAAAACACCTCTGTTTTCTTTAAAAAAATGTGATGTGTCCACGTTGCGTTTTGGGGCATTTCCTGTCACGGGCGCTAGGCCTACCCACACAAGTGAGGTATCATTTTTATCGGGAGACTTGGGGGAATGCTGGGTGGAAGGAAATTTGTGGCTCCTCTCTGATTCCAGAACTTTCTGTCACCAAAATGTGAGGAAAACGTGTTTTTTTGCCACATTTTGAGGTTTGCAAAGGATTCTGGGTAACAGAACCTGGTCAGAGCCCCACAAGTCACCCCATCTTGGATTCCCCTAGGTCTCTAGTTTTCAAAAATGCACAGGTTTGGTAGGTTTCCCTAGGTGCCGGCTGAGCTAGAGGCCAAAATCTACAGGTAGGCACTTTGCAAAAAACACCTCTGTTTTCTTTAAAAAAAAATGTGATGTGTCAAAGTTGCGTTTTGGGGCATTTCCTGTCGTGGGCGCTAGGCCTACCCACACAAGTGAGGTATCATTTTTATCGGGAGACTTGGGGGAACGCTGCGTGGAAGGAAATTTGTGGCTCCTCTCAGATTCCAGAACTTTCTGTCACCGAAATGTGAGGAAAACGTGTTTTTTTAGCCACATTTTGAGGTTTGCAAAGGATTCTGGGAAACAGAACCTGGTCAGAGCCCCACAAGTCAACCCATCTTGGATTCCCCTAGGTCTCTAGTTTTCAAAAATGCACAGGTTTGGTAGGGTTCCCTAGGTGCCGGCTGAGCTAGAGGCCAAAATCTACAGGTAGGCACTTTGCAAAAAACAAATCTGTTTTCTTTCAAAAAATGTGATGTGTCCACGTTGCGTTTTGGGCATTTCCTGCTGCGGGCGCCAGGCCTACCCACACAAGTGAGGTTTCATTTTTATTGGGAGACTTGGGGGAACGCTGGGTGGAAGGAAATTTGTGGCTCCTCTCTGATTCCAGAACTTCCTGTCACCAAAATGTTAGGAAAACGTGTTTTTTTAGCCACATTTTGAGGTTTGCAAAGGATTCTGGGTAACAGAACCTGGTCCGAGCCCCATAAGTCACCCCAGCTTAGATTCCCCTAGGTCTCTAGTCTTCAAAAATGCACAGGTTTGGTAGGTTTCCCTAGGTGCCGGCTGAGCTAGAGGCCAAAATCTACAGGTAGGCACTTTGCAAAAAACACCTCTGTTTTCTTTAAAAAAATGTGATGTGTCCACGTTGCGTTTTGGGGCATTTCCTGTCGTGGGCGCTAGGCCTACCCACACAAGTGAGGTATCATTTTTATCGGGAGACTTGGGGGAACGCTGCGTGGCAGGAAATTTGTGGCTCCTCTCAGATTCAAGAACTTTCTGTCACCGAAATGTGAGGAAACGTGTTTTTTTAGCCACATTTTGAGGTTTGCAAAGGGTTCTGGGTAACAGAACCTGGTCAGAGACCCACAAGTCACCCCATCTTGGATTCCCCTAGGTCTCTAGTTTTAAAAAATGCACAGGTTTGGTAGGTTTCCCTAGGTGCCGGCTGAGCTAGAGGCTAAAATCTACAGGTAGGCACTTTGCAAAAAACACCTCTGTTTTCTTTAAAAAAATGTGATGTGTCCACGTTGCGTTTTGGGGCATTTCCTGTCGTGGGCGCTAGGCCTACCCACACAAGTGAGGTATCATTGTTATCGGGAGACTTGTGGGAACGCTGGGTGGAAGGAAATTTGTGGCTCCTCTCTGATTCCAGAACTTTCTGTCACCAAAATGTGAGGAAAACATGTTATTTTAGCCACATTTTGAGGTTTGCAAAGGATTCTGGGTAGCGGAACCTGGTAAGAGCCCCTCAAGTCACCCCATCTTGGATTCCCCTAGGTCTCTAGTTTTCAAAAATGCACAGGTTTGGTAGGTTTCCCTAGGTGCCGGCTGAGCTAGAGGCCAAAATCTACAGGTAGGCACTTTGCAAAAAACACATCTGTTTTCTTTCAAAAAATGTGATGTGTCCACGTTGCGTTTTGGGGCATTTCCTGTCGTGGGCGCTAGGCCTACCCACACAAGTGAGGTATCATTTTTATCGGGAGACTTTGGGGAACGCTGGGTGGAAGGAAATTTGTGGCTCCTCTCTGATTCCAGAACTTTCTGTCACCAAAATGTGAGGAAAACGTGTTATTTTAGCCACATTTTGAGGTTTGCAAAGGATTCTGGGTACCAGAACCTGGTCAGAGCCCCACAAGTCACCCCATCTTGGATTCCCCTAGGTCTCTAGTTTTCATAAATGCACAGGTTTGGTAGGTTTCCCTAGGTGCCGGCTGAGCTAGAGGCCAAAATCTACAGGTAGGCACTTTGCAAAAAACACATCTGTTTTCTTTCAAAAAATGTGATGTGTCCGCGTTGCGTTTTGGGGCATTTCCTGTCGCTGGTGCTAGGCCTACCCACACAAGTGAGGTTTCATTTTTATTGGGAGACTTGGGGGAACGCTGGGTGGAAGGAAATTAGTGGCTCCACTCTGATTCCAGAACTTTCTGTCACCAAAATGTGAGGAAAACGTGTTTTTTTAGCCAAATTTTGAGGTTTGCAAAGGATTCTGGGTAACAGAACCTGGTCAGAGCCCCACAAGTCACCCCATCTTGGATTCCCCTAGGTCTCTAGTTTTAAAAAATGCACAGGTTTGGTAGGTTTCCCTAGGTGCCGGCTGAGCTAGAGGCCAAAATCTACAGGTAGGCACTTTGCAAAAACACCTCTGTTTTCTTTAAAAAAATGTGATGTGTCCACGTTGCGTTTTGGGGCATTTCCTGTCACGGGCGCTAGGCCTACCCACACAAGTGAGGTATCATTTTTATCGGGAGACTTGGGGGAATGCTGGGTGGAAGGAAATTTGTGGCTCCTCTCTGATTCCAGAACTTTCTGTCACCAAAATGTGAGGAAAACTTGTTTTTTTTGCCACATTTTGAGGTTTGCAAAGGATTCTGGGTAACAGAACCTGGTCAGAGCCCCACAAGTCACCCCATCTTGGATTCCCCTAGGTCTCTAGTTTTCAGAAATGCACAGGTTTGGTAGGTTTCCCTAGGTGCCGGCTGAGCTAGAGGCCAAAATCTACAGGTAGGCACTTTGCACAAACACATCTGTTTTCTTTAAAAAAATGTGATGTGTCCACGTTGCGTTTTGGGGCATTTCCTGTCGCGGGCGCTAGGCCTACCCACACAAGTGAGGTTTCATTTTTATTGGGAGACTTGGGGGAACGCTGGGTGGAAGGGAATTTGTGGCTCCTCTCTGATTCCAGAACTTTCTGTCACCAAAATGTGAGGAAAACTTGTTTTTTTAGCCAAATTTTGAGGTTTGCAAAGGATTCTGGGTAACAGAACCTGGTCAGAGCCCCACAAGTCACCCCATCTTGGATTCCCCTAGGTCTCTAGTTTTCAAAAATGCACAGGTTTGGTAGGTTTCCCTAGGTGCCGGCTGAGCTAGAGGCCAAAATCTACAGGTAGGCACTTTGCAAAAAACACCTCTGTTTTCTTTAAAAAAAATGTGATGTGTCCACGTTGCGTTTTTGGGGCATTTCCTGTTGTGGGCGCTAGGCCTACCCACACAAGTGAGGCATCATTTTTATCGGGAGACTTGGGGGAACGCTGCATGGAAGGAAATTTGTGGCTCCTCTCAGATTCCAGAACTTTCTGTCACCGAAATGTGAGGAAAACGTGTTTTTTTAGCCACATTTTGAGGTTTGCAAAGGATTCTGGGTAACAGAACCTGGTCAGAGCCCCACAAGTCACCCCATCTTGGATTCCCCTAGGTCTCTAGTTTTAAAAAATGCACAGGTTTGGTAGGTTTCCCTAGGTGCCGGCTGAGCTAGAGGCCAAAATCTACAGGTAGGCACTTTGCAAAAAACACCTCTGTTTTCTTTAAAAGAATGTGATGTGTCCACGTTGCGTTTTGGGGCATTTCCTGTCGTGGGCGCTAGGCCTACCCACACAAGTGAGGTGTCATTGTTATCGGGAGACTTGGGGGAACGCTGGGTGGAAGGAAATTTGTGGCTCCTCTCTGATTCCAGAACTTTCTGTCACCAAAATGTGAGGAAATCGTGTTTTTGTAGCCAAATTTTGAGGTTTGCAAAGGATTCTGGGTAACAGAACCTGGTCAGAGCCCCACAAGTCACCCCATCTTGGATTCCCCTAGGTCTCTAGTTTTCAAAAATGCACAGGTTTGGTAGGTTTCTCTAGGTGCCGGCTGAGCTAGAGGCCAAAATCTACAGGTAGGCACTTTGCAAAAAACAGATCTGTTTTCTTTCAAAAAATGTGATGTGTCCACGTTGCGTTTTGGGGCATTTCCTGTCACGGGCGCTAGGCCTACCCACACAAGTGAGGTATCCTTTTTATCGGGAGACTTGGGGGAACGCTGGGTGGAAGGAAATTTGTGGCTCCTCTCTGATTCCAGAACTTTCTGTCACCAAAATGTGAGGAAAACGTGTTTTTTTTGCCACATTTTGAGGTTTGCAAAGGATTCTGGGTAACAGAACCTGGTCAGAGCCCCACAAGTCACCCCATCTTGGATTCCCCTAGGTCTCTAGTTTTCACAAATGCACAGGTTTGGTAGGTTTCCCTAGGTGCCGGCTGAGCTAGAGGCCAAAATCTACAGGTAGGCAACTTTGCAAAAAACACCTCTGTTTTCTTTAAAAAAAATGTGATGTGTCCAAGTTGCGTTTTGGGGCATTTCCTGTCGTGGGCGCTAGGCCTACCCACACAAGTGAGGTATCATTTTTATCGGGAGACTTGGGGGAACGCTAGGTGGAAGGAAATTTGTGGCTCCTCTCAGATTCCAGAACTTTCTGTCACCGAAATGTGAGGAAAACGTGTTTTTTTAGCCACATTGTGAGGTTTGCAAAGGATTCTGGGTAACAGAACCTGGTCAGAGCCCCACAAGTCACCCCATCTTGGATTCCCCTAGGTCTCTAGTTTTCAAAAATGCACAGGTTTGGTAGGTTTCCCTAGGTGCCGGCTGAGCTAGAGGCCAAAATCTACAGGTAGGCACTTTGCAAAAAACACATCTGTTTTCTTTCAAAAAATGTGATGTGTGCACGTTGCGTTTTGGGGCATTTCCTGCTGCGGGCGCTAGGCCTACCCACACAAGTGAGGTTTCATTTTTATTGGGAGACTTGGGGGAACGCTGGGTGGAAGGAAATTTGTGGCTCCTCTCTGATTCCAGAACTTCCTGTCACCAAAATGTGAGGAAAACGTGTTTTTTTAGCCAAATTTTGAGGTTTGCAAAGGATTCTGGGTAACAGAACCTGGTCAGAGCCCCATAAGTCACCCCAGCTTGGATTCCCCTAGGTCTCTAGTTTTAAAAAATGCACAGGTTTGGTAGGTTTCCCTAGGTGCCGGCTGAGCTAGAGGCCAAAATCTACAGGTAGGCACTTTGCAAAAAACACCTCTGTTTTCTTTAAAAAAATGTGATGTGTCCACGTTGCGTTTTGGGGCATTTCCTGTCGTGGGCGCTAGGCCTACCCACACAAGTGAGGTATCATTGTTATCGGGAGACTTGTGGGAACGCTGGGTGGAAGGAAATTTGTGACTCCTCTCTGATTCCAGAACTTTCTGTCACCAAAATGTGAGGAAAACATGTTATTTTAGCCACATTTTGAGGTTTGCAAAGGATTCTGGGTAGCAGAACCTGGTAAGAGCCCCTCAAGTCACCCCATCTTGGATTCCCCTAGGTCTCTAGTTTTAAAAAATGCACAGGTTTGGTAGGTTTCCCTAGGTGCCGGCTGAGCTAGAGGCCAAAATCTACAGGTAGGCACTTTGCAAAAAACACATCTGTTTTCTTTCAAAAAATGTGATGTGTCCACGTTGCGTTTTGGGGCATTTCCTGTCGCTGGCGCTAGGCCTACCCACACAAGTGAGGTTTCATTTTTATTGGGAGACTTGGGGGAACGCTGGGTGGAAGGAAATTTGTGGCTCCTCTCTGATTCCAGAACTTTCTGTCACCAAAATGTGAGGAAAACGTGTTTTTTTTGCCAAATTTTGAGGTTTGCAAAGGATTCTGGGTAACAGAACCTGGTCAGAGCCCCACAAGTCACCCCATCTTGGATTCCCCTAGGTCTCTAGTTTTCATAAATGCACAGGTTTGGTAGGTTTCCCTAGGTGCCGGCTGAGCTAGAGGCCAAAATCTACAGGTAGGCACTTTGCAAAAAACACATCTGTTTTCTTTCAAAAAATGTGATGTGTCCGCGTTGCGTTTTGGGGCATTTCCTGTCGCTGGCGCTAGGCCTACCCACACAAGTGAGGTTTCATTTTTATTGGGAGACTTGGGGGAACGCTGGGTGGAAGGAAATTTGTGGCTCCTCTCTGATTCCAGAACTTTCTGTCACCAAAATGTGAGGAAAACGTGTTTTTTAGCCAAATTTTGAGGTTTGCAAAGGATTCTGGGTAACAGAACCTGGTCAGAGCCCCACAAGTCACCCCATCTTGGATTCCCCTAGGTCTCTAGTTTTAAAAAATGCACAGGTTTGGTAGGTTTCCCTAGGTGCCGGCTGAGCTAGAGGCCAAAATCTACAGGTAGGCACTTTGCAAAAAACACCTCTGTTTTCTTTCAAAAAATGTGATGTGTCCACGTTGCGTTTTGGGGCATTTCCTGTCACAGGCGCTAGGCCTACCCACACAAGTGAGGTATCATTTTTATCGGGAGACTTGGGGGAATGCTGGGTGGAAGGAAATTTGTGGCTCCTCTCTGATTCCAGAACTTTCTGTCACCAAAATGTGAGGAAAACGTCTTTTTTTTGCCACATTTTGAGGTTTGCAAAGGATTCTGGGTAACAGAACCTGGTCAGAGCCCCACAAGTCACCCCATCTTGGATTCCCCTAGGTCTCTAGTTTTCAGAAATGCACAGGTTTGGTAGGTTTCCCTAGGTGCCGGCTGAGCTAGAGGCCAAAATCTACAGGTAGGCACTTTGCAAAAAACACATCTGTTTTCTTTAAAAAAATGTGATGTGTCCACGTTGCGTTTTGGGTGCATTTCCTGTCGCGGGCGCTAGGCCTACCCACACAAGTGAGGTTTCATTTTTATTGGGAGACTTGGGGGAACGCTAGGTGGAAGGAAATTTGTGGCTCCTCTCTGATTCCAGAACTTTCTGTCACCAAAATGTGAGGAAAACGTGTTTTTTTAGCCAAATTTTGAGGTTTGCAAAGGATTCTGGGTAACAGAACCTGGTCAGAGCCCCACAAGTCACCCCATCTTGGATTCCCCTAGGTCTCTAGTTTTCAAAAATGCACAGGTTTGGTAGGTTTCCCTAGGTGCCGGCTGAGCTAGAGGCCAAAATCTACAGGTAGGCACTTTGCAAAAAACACCTCTGTTTTCTTTAAAAAAAATGTGATGTGTCCACGTTGCGTTTTTGGGGCATTTCCTGTTGTGGGCTCTAGGCCTACCCACACAAGTGAGGCATCATTTTTATCGGGAGACTTGGGGGAACGCTGCGTGGAAGGAAATTTGTGGCTCCTCTCAGATTCCAGAACTTTCTGTCACCGAAATGTGAGGAAAACGTGTTTTTTTAGCCACATTTTGAGGTTTGCAAAGGATTCTGGGTAACAGAACCTGGTCAGAGCCCCACAAGTCACCCCATCTTGGATTCCCCTAGGTCTCTAGTTTTCAAAAATGCACAGGTTTGGTAGGTTTCCCTAGGTGCCGGCTGAGCTAGAGGCCAAAATCTACAGGTAGGCACTTTGCAAAAAACACATCTGTTTTCTTTCAAAAAATGTGATGTGTCCACGTTGCGTTTTGGGGCATTTCCTGTTGCGGGCGCTAGGCCTACCCACACAAGTGAGGTTTCATTTTTATTGGGAGACTTGGGGGAACGCTGGGTGGAAGGAAATTTGTGGCTCCTCTCTGATTCCAGAACTTCCTGTCACCAAAATGTGAGGAAAACGTGTTTTTTTAGCCACATTTTGAGGTTTGCAAAGGATTCTGGGTAACAGAACCTGGTCAGAGCCCCATAAGTCACCCCAGCTTGGATTCCCCTAGGTCTCTAGTCTTCAAAAATGCACAGGTTTGATAGGTTTCCCTAGGTGCCGGCTGAGCTAGAGGCCAAAATCTACAGGTAGGCACTTTGCAAAAAACACCTCTGTTTTCTTTAAAAAAATGTGATGTGTCCACATTGCGTTTTGGGGCATTTGCTGTCGCAGGAGCTAGTCCTACCCACACAAGTGAGGTATAATTTTTATCGGGAGACTTGGGGGAACGCTGGGTGGAAGGAAATTTGTGGCTCCTCTCTGATTCCAGAACTTTCTGTCACCAAAATGTGAGGAAAACGTGTTTTTTTTGCCAAATTTTGAGGTTTGCAAAGGATTCTGGGTAACAGAACCTGGTCAGAGCCCCACAAGTCACCCCATCTCGGATTCCCCTAGGTCTCTAGTTTTAAAAAATGCACAGGTTTGGTAGGTTTCCCTAGGTGCCGGCTGAGCTAGAGGCCAAAATCTACAGGTAGGCACTTTGCAAAAAACACATCTGTTTTCTTTCAAAAAATGTGATGTGTCCACGTTGCGTTTTGGGGCATTTCCTGCTGCGGGCGCTAGGCCTACCCACACAAGTGAGGTTTCATTTTTATTGGGAGACTTGGGGGAACGCTGGGTGGAAGGAAATTTGTGGCTCCTCTCTGATTCCAGAACTTCCTGTCACCAAAATGTGAGGAAAACTTGTTTTTTTAGCCAAATTTTGAGGTTTGCAAAGGATTCTGGGTAACAGAACCTGGTCAGAGCCCCATAAGTCACCCCAGCTTGGATTCCCCTAGGTCTCTAGTCTTCAAAAATGCACAGGTTTGGTAGGTTTCCCTAGGTGCCGGCTGAGCTAGAGGCCAAAATCTACAGGTAGGCACTTTGCAAAAAACACCTCTGTTTTCTTTACAAAAATGTGATGTGTCCACGTTGCGTTTTGGGGCATTTCCTGTCGTGGGCGCTAGGCCTACCCACACAAGTGAGGTATCATTTTTATCGGGAGACTTGGGGGAACGCTGCGTGGAAGGAAATTTGTGGCTCCTCTCAGATTCCAGAACTTTCTGTCACCGAAATGTGAGGAAAACGTGTTTTTTTAGCCACATTTTGAGGTTTGCAAAGGGTTCTGGGTAACAGAACCTGGTCAGAGCCCCACAAGTCACCCCATCTTGGATTCCCCTAGGTCTCTAGTTTTAAAAAATGCACAGGTTTGGTAGGTTTCCCTAGGTGCCGGCTGAGCTAGAGGCCAAAATCTACAGGTAGGCACTTTGCAAAAAACACCTCTGTTTTCTTTAAAAAAAATGTGATGTGTCCACGTTGCGTTTTTGGGGCATTTCCTGTTGTGGGCTCTAGGCCTACCCACACAAGTGAGGCATCATTTTTATCGGGAGACTTGGGGGAACGCTGCGTGGAAGGAAATTTGTGGCTCCTCTCAGATTCCAGAACTTTCTGTCACCGAAATGTGAGGAAAACGTGTTTTTTTAGCCACATTTTGAGGTTTGCAAAGGATTCTGGGTAACAGAACCTGGTCAGAGCCCCACAAGTCACCCCATCTTGGATTCCCCTAGGTCTCTAGTTTTCAAAAATGCACAGGTTTGGTAGGTTTCCCTAGGTGCCGGCTGAGCTAGAGGCCAAAATCTACAGGTAGGCACTTTGCAAAAAACACATCTGTTTTCTTTCAAAAAATGTGATGTGTCCACGTTGCGTTTTGGGGCATTTCCTGTTGGGGGCGCTAGGCCTACCCACACAAGTGAGGTTTCATTTTTATTGGGAGACTTGGGGGAACGCTGGGTGGAAGGAAATTTGTGGCTCCTCTCTGATTCCAGAACTTCCTGTCACCAAAATGTGAGGAAAACGTGTTTTTTTAGCCACATTTTGAGGTTTGCAAAGGATTCTGGGTAACAGAACCTGGTCAGAGCCCCATAAGTCACCCCAGCTTGGATTCCCCTAGGTCTCTAGTCTTCGAAAATGCACAGGTTTGATAGGTTTCCCTAGGTGCCGGCTGAGCTAGAGGCCAAAATCTACAGGTAGGCACTTTGCAAAAAACACCTCTGTTTTCTTTCAAAAAATGTGATGTGTCCACATTGCGTTTTGGGGCATTTGCTGTCGCAGGAGCTAGTCCTACCCACACAAGTGAGGTATAATTTTTATCGGTAGACTTGGGGGAACGCTGGGTGGAAGGAAATTTGTGGCTCCTCTCTGATTCCAGAACTTTCTGTCACCAAAATGTGAGGAAAACGTGTTTTTTTTGCCAAATTTTGAGGTTTGCAAAGGATTCTGGGTAACAGAACCTGGTCAGAGCCCCACAAGTCACCCCATCTTGGATTCCCCTAGGTCTCTAGTTTTAAAAAATGCACAGGTTTGGTAGGTTTCCCTAGGTGCCGGCTGAGCTAGAGGCCAAAATCAACAGGTAGGCACTTTGCAAAAAACACCTCTGTTTTCTTTAAAAAAATGTGATGTGTCCACGTTGCATTTTGGGGCATTTCCTGTCGTGGGCGCTAGGCCTACCCACACAAGTGAGGTATCATTGTTATCGGGAGACTTGGGGGAACGCTGGGTGGAAGGAAATTTGTGGCTCCTCTCTGATTCCAGAACTTTCTGTCACCAAAATGTGAGGAAAACGTGTTATTTTAGCCACATTTTGAGGTTTGCAAAGGATTCTGGGTAGCAGAACCTGGTCAGAGCCCCACAAGTCACCCCATCTTGGATTCCCCTAGGTCTCTAGTTTTCAAAAATGCACAGGTTTGGTAGGTTTCCCTAGGTGCCGGCTGAGCTAGAGGCCAAAATCTACAGGTAGGCACTTTGCAAAAAACACCTCTGTTTTCTTTACAAAAATGTGATGTGTCCACGTTGCGTTTTGGGGCATTTCCTGTCGTGGGCGCTAGGCCTACCCACACAAGTGAGGTATCATTTTTATCGGGAGACTTGGGGGAACGCTGCGTGGAAGGAAATTTGTGGCTCCTCTCAGATTCCAGAACTTTCTGTCACCGAAATGTGAGGAAACCGTGTTTTTTTAGCCACATTTTGAGGTTTGCAAAGGGTTCTGGGTAACAGAACCTGGTCAGAGCCCCACAAGTCACCCCATCTTGGATTCCCCTAGGTCTCTAGTTTTAAAAAATGCACAGGTTTGGTAGGTTTCCCTAGGTGCCGGCTGAGCTAGAGGCCAAAATCTACAGGTAGGCACTTTGCAAAAAACACCTCTGTTTTCTTTAAAAAAAATGTGATGTGTCCACGTTGCGTTTTTGGGGCATTTCCTGTTGTGGGCTCTAGGCCTACCCACACAAGTGAGGCATCATTTTTATCGGGAGACTTGGGGGAACGCTGCGTGGAAGGAAATTTGTGGCTCCTCTCAGATTCCAGAACTTTCTGTCACCGAAATGTGAGGAAAACGTGTTTTTTTAGCCACATTTTGAGGTTTGCAAAGGATTCTGGGTAACAGAACCTGGTCAGAGCCCCACAAGTCACCCCATCTTGGATTCCCCTAGGTCTCTAGTTTTCAAAAATGCACAGGTTTGGTAGGTTTCCCTAGGTGCCGGCTGAGCTAGAGGCCAAAATCTACAGGTAGGCACTTTGCAAAAAACACATCTGTTTTCTTTCAAAAAATGTGATGTGTCCACGTTGCGTTTTGGGGCATTTCCTGTTGCGGGCGCTAGGCCTACCCACACAAGTGAGGTTTCATTTTTATTGGGAGACTTGGGGGAACGCTGGGTGGAAGGAAATTTGTGGCTCCTCTCTGATTCCAGAACTTCCTGTCACCAAAATGTGAGGAAAACGTGTTTTTTTAGCCACATTTTGAGGTTTGCAAAGGATTCTGGGTAACAGAACCTGGTCAGAGCCCCATAAGTCACCCCAGCTTGGATTCCCCTAGGTCTCTAGTCTTCAAAAATGCACAGGTTTGATAGGTTTCCCTAGGTGCCGGCTGAGCTAGAGGCCAAAATCTACAGGTAGGCACTTTGCAAAAAACACCTCTGTTTTCTTTCAAAAAATGTGATGTGTCCACATTGCGTTTTGGGGCATTTGCTGTCGCAGGAGCTAGTCCTACCCACACAAGTGAGGTATAATTTTTATCGGGAGACTTGGGGGAACGCTGGGTGGAAGGAAATTTGTGGCTCCTCTCTGATTCCAGAACTTTCTGTCACCAAAATGTGAGGAAAACGTGTTTTTTTTGCCAAATTTTGAGGTTTGCAAAGGATTCTGGGTAACAGAACCTGGTCAGAGCCCCACAAGTCACCCCATCTCGGATTCCCCTAGGTCTCTAGTTTTAAAAAATGCACAGGTTTGGTAGGTTTCCCTAGGTGCCGGCTGAGCTAGAGGCCAAAATCTACAGGTAGGCACTTTGCAAAAAACACATCTGTTTTCTTTCAAAAAATGTGATGTGTCCACGTTGCGTTTTGGGGCATTTCCTGCTGCGGGCGCTAGGCCTACCCACACAAGTGAGGTTTCATTTTTATTGGGAGACTTGGGGGAACGCTGGGTGGAAGGAAATTTGTGGCTCCTCTCTGATTCCAGAACTTCCTGTCACCAAAATGTGAGGAAAACTTGTTTTTTTAGCCAAATTTTGAGGTTTGCAAAGGATTCTGGGTAACAGAACCTGGTCAGAGCCCCATAAGTCACCCCAGCTTGGATTCCCCTAGGTCTCTAGTCTTCAAAAATGCACAGGTTTGGTAGGTTTCCCTAGGTGCCGGCTGAGCTAGAGGCCAAAATCTACAGGTAGGCACTTTGCAAAAAACACCTCTGTTTTCTTTACAAAAATGTGATGTGTCCACGTTGCGTTTTGGGGCATTTCCTGTCGTGGGCGCTAGGCCTACCCACACAAGTGAGGTATCATTTTTATCGGGAGACTTGGGGGAACGCTGCGTGGAAGGAAATTTGTGGCTCCTCTCAGATTCCAGAACTTTCTGTCACCGAAATGTGAGGAAAACGTGTTTTTTTAGCCACATTTTGAGGTTTGCAAAGGGTTCTGGGTAACAGAACCTGGTCAGAGCCCCACAAGTCACCCCATCTTGGATTCCCCTAGGTCTCTAGTTTTAAAAAATGCACAGGTTTGGTAGGTTTCCCTAGGTGCCGGCTGAGCTAGAGGCCAAAATCTACAGGTAGGCACTTTGCAAAAAACACCTCTGTTTTCTTTAAAAAAAATGTGATGTGTCCACGTTGCGTTTTTGGGGCATTTCCTGTTGTGGGCTCTAGGCCTACCCACACAAGTGAGGCATCATTTTTATCGGGAGACTTGGGGGAACGCTGCGTGGAAGGAAATTTGTGGCTCCTCTCAGATTCCAGAACTTTCTGTCACCGAAATGTGAGGAAAACGTGTTTTTTTAGCCACATTTTGAGGTTTGCAAAGGATTCTGGGTAACAGAACCTGGTCAGAGCCCCACAAGTCACCCCATCTTGGATTCCCCTAGGTCTCTAGTTTTCAAAAATGCACAGGTTTGGTAGGTTTCCCTAGGTGCCGGCTGAGCTAGAGGCCAAAATCTACAGGTAGGCACTTTGCAAAAAACACATCTGTTTTCTTTCAAAAAATGTGATGTGTCCACGTTGCGTTTTGGGGCATTTCCTGTTGCGGGCGCTAGGCCTACCCACACAAGTGAGGTTTCATTTTTATTGGGAGACTTGGGGGAACGCTGGGTGGAAGGAAATTTGTGGCTCCTCTCTGATTCCAGAACTTCCTGTCACCAAAATGTGAGGAAAACGTGTTTTTTTAGCCACATTTTGAGGTTTGCAAAGGATTCTGGGTAACAGAACCTGGTCAGAGCCCCATAAGTCACCCCAGCTTGGATTCCCCTAGGTCTCTAGTCTTCGAAAATGCACAGGTTTGATAGGTTTCCCTAGGTGCCGGCTGAGCTAGAGGCCAAAATCTACAGGTAGGCACTTTGCAAAAAACACCTCTGTTTTCTTTCAAAAAATGTGATGTGTCCACATTGCGTTTTGGGGCATTTGCTGTCGCAGGAGCTAGTCCTACCCACACAAGTGAGGTATAATTTTTATCGGTAGACTTGGGGGAACGCTGGGTGGAAGGAAATTTGTGGCTCCTCTCTGATTCCAGAACTTTCTGTCACCAAAATGTGAGGAAAACGTGTTTTTTTTGCCAAATTTTGAGGTTTGCAAAGGATTCTGGGTAACAGAACCTGGTCAGAGCCCCACAAGTCACCCCATCTTGGATTCCCCTAGGTCTCTAGTTTTAAAAAATGCACAGGTTTGGTAGGTTTCCCTAGGTGCCGGCTGAGCTAGAGGCCAAAATCAACAGGTAGGCACTTTGCAAAAAACACCTCTGTTTTCTTTAAAAAAATGTGATGTGTCCACGTTGCATTTTGGGGCATTTCCTGTCGTGGGCGCTAGGCCTACCCACACAAGTGAGGTATCATTGTTATCGGGAGACTTGGGGGAACGCTGGGTGGAAGGAAATTTGTGGCTCCTCTCTGATTCCAGAACTTTCTGTCACCAAAATGTGAGGAAAACGTGTTATTTTAGCCACATTTTGAGGTTTGCAAAGGATTCTGGGTAGCAGAACCTGGTCAGAGCCCCACAAGTCACCCCATCTTGGATTCCCCTAGGTCTCTAGTTTTCAAAAATGCACAGGTTTGGTAGGTTTCCCTAGGTGCCGGCTGAGCTAGAGGCCAAAATCTACAGGTAGGCACTTTGCAAAAAACACCTCTGTTTTCTTTACAAAAATGTGATGTGTCCACGTTGCGTTTTGGGGCATTTCCTGTCGTGGGCGCTAGGCCTACCCACACAAGTGAGGTATCATTTTTATCGGGAGACTTGGGGGAACGCTGCGTGGAAGGAAATTTGTGGCTCCTCTCAGATTCCAGAACTTTCTGTCACCGAAATGTGAGGAAAACGTGTTTTTTTAGCCACATTTTGAGGTTTGCAAAGGGTTCTGGGTAACAGAACCTGGTCAGAGCCCCACAAGTCACCCCATCTTGGATTCCCCTAGGTCTCTAGTTTTAAAAAATGCACAGGTTTGGTAGGTTTCCCTAGGTGCCGGCTGAGCTAGAGGCCAAAATCTACAGGTAGGCACTTTGCAAAAAACACCTCTGTTTTCTTTAAAAAAAATGTGATGTGTCCACGTTGCGTTTTTGGGGCATTTCCTGTTGTGGGCTCTAGGCCTACCCACACAAGTGAGGCATCATTTTTATCGGGAGACTTGGGGGAACGCTGCGTGGAAGGAAATTTGTGGCTCCTCTCAGATTCCAGAACTTTCTGTCACCGAAATGTGAGGAAAACGTGTTTTTTTAGCCACATTTTGAGGTTTGCAAAGGATTCTGGGTAACAGAACCTGGTCAGAGCCCCACAAGTCACCCCATCTTGGATTCCCCTAGGTCTCTAGTTTTCAAAAATGCACAGGTTTGGTAGGTTTCCCTAGGTGCCGGCTGAGCTAGAGGCCAAAATCTACAGGTAGGCACTTTGCAAAAAACACATCTGTTTTCTTTCAAAAAATGTGATGTGTCCACGTTGCGTTTTGGGGCATTTCCTGTTGCGGGCGCTAGGCCTACCCACACAAGTGAGGTTTCATTTTTATTGGGAGACTTGGGGGAACGCTGGGTGGAAGGAAATTTGTGGCTCCTCTCTGATTCCAGAACTTCCTGTCACCAAAATGTGAGGAAAACGTGTTTTTTTAGCCACATTTTGAGGTTTGCAAAGGATTCTGGGTAACAGAACCTGGTCAGAGCCCCATAAGTCACCCCAGCTTGGATTCCCCTAGGTCTCTAGTCTTCAAAAATGCACAGGTTTGATAGGTTTCCCTAGGTGCCGGCTGAGCTAGAGGCCAAAATCTACAGGTAGGCACTTTGCAAAAAACACCTCTGTTTTCTTTCAAAAAATGTGATGTGTCCACATTGCGTTTTGGGGCATTTGCTGTCGCAGGAGCTAGTCCTACCCACACAAGTGAGGTATAATTTTTATCGGTAGACTTGGGGGAACGCTGGGTGGAAGGAAATTTGTGGCTCCTCTCTGATTCCAGAACTTTCTGTCACCAAAATGTGAGGAAAACGTGTTTTTTTTGCCAAATTTTGAGGTTTGCAAAGGATTCTGGGTAACAGAACCTGGTCAGAGCCCCACAAGTCACCCCATGTTGGATTCCCCTAGGTCTCTAGTTTTAAAAAATGCACAGGTTTGGTAGGTTTCCCTAGGTGCCGGCTGAGCTAGAGGCCAAAATCTACAGGTAGGCACTTTGCAAAAAACACCTCTGTTTTCTTTAAAAAAATGTGATGTGTCCACGTTGCATTTTGGGGCATTTCCTGTCGTGGGCGCTAGGCCTACCCACACAAGTGAGGTATCATTGTTATCGGGAGACTTGGGGGAACGCTGGGTGGAAGGAAATTTGTGGCTCCTCTCTGATTCCAGAACATTCTGTCACCAAAATGTGAGGAAAACGTGTTATTTTAGCCACATTTTGAGGTTTGCAAAGGATTCTGGGTAGCAGAACCTGGTCAGAGCCCCACAAGTCACCCCATCTTGGATTCCCCTAGGTCTCTAGTTTTCAAAAACGCACAGGTTTGGTAGGTTTCCCTAGGTGCCGGCTGAGCTAGAGGCCAAAATCTACAGGTAGGCACTTTGCAAAAAACACATCTGTTTTCTTTCAAAAAATGTGATGTGTCCACGTTGCGTTTTGGGGCATTTCCTGTCGCTAGGCCTACCCACACAAGTGAGGTTTCATTTTTATTGGGAGACTTGGGGGAACGCTGGGTGGAAGGAAATTTGTGGCTCCTCTCTGATTCCAGAACTTTCTGTCACCAAAATGTGAGGAAAACGTGTTTTTTTAGCCAAATTTTGAGGTTTGCAAAGGATTCTGGGTAACAGAACCTGGTCAGAGCCCCACAAGTCACCCCGTCTTGGATTCCCCTAGGTCTCTAGTTTTCAAAAATGCACAGGTTTGGTAGGTTTCCCTAGGTGCCGGCTGAGCTAGAGGCCAAAATCTACAGGTAGGCACTTTGCAAAAAACACATCTGTTTTCTTTCAAAAAATGTGATGTGTCCACGTTGCATTTTGGGGCATTTCCTGTTGCGGGCGCTAGGCCTACCCACACAAGTGAGGTTTCATTTTTATTGGGAGACTTGGGGGAACGCTGGGTGGAAGGAAATTTGTGGCTCCTCTCTGATTCCAGAACTTCCTGTCACCAAAATGTGAGGAAAACGTGTTTTTTTAGCCACATTTTGAGGTTTGCAAAGGATTCTGGGTAACAGAACCTGGTCAGAGCCCCATAAGTCACCCCAGCTTGGATTCCCCTAGGTCTCTAGTCTTCAAAAACGCACAGGTTTGATAGGTTTCCCTAGGTGCCGGCTGAGCTAGAGGCCAAAATCTACAGGTAGGCACTTTGCAAAAAACACCTCTGTTTTCTTTAAAAAAATGTGATGTGTCCACATTGCGTTTTGGGGCATTTGCTGTCGCAGGAGCTAGGCCTACCCACACAAGTGAGGTTTCATTTTTATTGGGAGACTTGGGGGAACGCTGGGTGGAAGGAAATTTGTGGCTCCTCTCTGATTCCAGAACTTTCTGTCACCAAAATGTGAGGAAAACGTGTTTTTTTTGCCAAATTTTGAGGTTTGCAAAGGATTCTGGGTAACAGAACCTGGTCAGAGCCCCACAAGTCACCCCATCTTGGATTCCCCTAGGTCTCTAGTTTTCAAAAATGCACAGGTTTGGTAGGTTTCCCTAGGTGCCGGCTGAGCTAGAGGCCAAAATCTACAGGTAGGCACTTTGCAAAAAACACCTCTGTTTTCTTTAAAAAATTTGATGTGTCCACGTTGCATTTTGGGGCATATCCTGTCGTGGGCGCTAGGCCTACCCACACAAGTGAGGTATCATTGTTATCGGGAGACTTGGGGGAACGCTGGGTGGAAGGAAATTTGTGGCTCCTCTCTGATTCCAGAACTTTCTGTCACCAAAATGTGAGGAAAACGTGTTATTTTAGCCACATTTTGAGGTTTGCAAAGGATTCTGGGTAGCAGAACCTGGTCAGAGCCCCACAAGTCACCCCATCTTGGATTCCCCTAGGTCTCTAGTTTTCAAAAACGCACAGGTTTGGTAGGTTTCCCTAGGTGCCGGCTGAGCTAGAGGCCAAAATCTACAGGTAGGCACTTTGCAAAAAACACATCTGTTTTCTTTCAAAAAATGTGATGTGTCCACGTTGCGTTTTGGGGCATTTCCTGTCGCTAGGCCTACCCACACAAGTGAGGTTTCATTTTTATTGGGAGACTTGGGGGAACGCTGGGTGGAAGGAAATTTGTGGCTCCCCTCTGATTCCAGAACTTTCTGTCACCAAAATGTGAGGAAAACGTGTTTTTTTAGCCAAATTTTGAGGTTTGCAAAGGATTCTGGGTAACAGAACCTGGTCAGAGCCCCACAAGTCACCCCATCTTGGATTACCCTAGGTCTCTAGTTTTCAAAAATGCACAGGTTTGGTAGGTTTCTCTAGGTGCCGGCTGAGCTAGAGGCCAAAATCTACAGGTAGGCACTTTGCAAAAAACACCTCTGTTTTCTTTCAAAAAATGTGATGTGTCCACGTTGCGTTTTGGGGCATTTCCTGTCACGGGCGCTAGGCCTACCCACACAAGTGAGGTATCATTTTTATCGGGAGACTTGGGGGAACGCTGGGTGGAAGGAAATTTGTGGCTCCTCTCTGATTCCAGAACTTTCTGTCACCAAAATGTGAGGAAAACGTGTTTTTTTTGCCACATTTTGAGGTTTGCAAAGGATTCTGGGTAACAGAACCTGGTCAGAGCCCCACAAGTCACCCCATCTTGGATTCCCCTAGGTCTCTAGTTTTCAGAAATGCACAGGTTTGGTAGGTTTCCCTAGGTGCCGGCTGAGCTAGAGGCCAAAATCTACAGGTAGGCACTTTGCAAAAAACACCTCTGTTTTCTTAAAAAAAAATGTGATGTGTCCAAGTTGCGTTTTGGGGCATTTCCTGTCGTGGGCGCTAGGCCTACCCACACAAGTGAGGTATCATTTTTATCGGGAGACTTGGGGGAACGCTGCGTGGAAGGAAATTTGTGGCTCCTCTCAGATTCCAGAACTTTCTGTCACCGAAATGTGAGGAAAACGTGTTTTTTTAGCCACATTTTGAGGTTTGCAAAGGAATCTGGGTAACAGAACCTGGTCAGAGCCCCACAAGTCACCCCATCTTGGATTCCCCTAGGTCTCTAGTTTTCAAAAAGGCACAGGTTTGGTAGGTTTCCCTAGGTGCCGGCTGAGCTAGAGGCCAAAATCTACAGGTAGGCACTTTGCAAAAAACACCTCTGTTTTCTTTCAAAAAATGTGATGTGTCCACGTTGCGTTTTGGGGCATTTCCTGTCACAGGCGCTAGGCCTACCCACACAAGTGAGGTATCCTTTTTATCGGGAGACTTGGGGGAACGCTGGGTGGAAGGAAATTTGTGGCTCCTCTCTGATTCCAGAACTTTCTGTCACCAAAATGTGAGGAAAACGTGTTTTTTTTGCCACATTTTGAGGTTTGCAAAGGATTCTGGGTAACAGAACCTGGTCAGAGCCCCACAAGTCACCCCATCTTGGATTCCCCTAGGTCGCTAGTTTTCACAAATGCACAGGTTTGGTAGGTTTCCCTAGGTGCCGGCTGAGCTAGAGGCCAAAATCTACAGGTAGGCACTTTGCAAAAAACACCTCTGTTTTCTTTAAAAACAATGTGATGTGTCCAAGTTGCGTTTTGGGGCATTTCCTGTCGTGGGCGCTAGGCCTACCCACACAAGTGAGGTATCATTTTTATCGGGAGACTTGGGGGAACGCTACGTGGAAGGAAATTTGTGGCTCCTCTCAGATTCCAGAACTTTCTGTCACCGAAATGTGAGGAAAACGTGTTTTTTTAGCCACATTTTGAGGTTTGCAAAGGATTCTGGGTAACAGAACCTGGTCAGAGCCCCACAAGTCACCCCATCTTGGATTCCCCTAGGTCTCTAGTTTTCAAAAACGCACAGGTTTGGTAGGTTTCCCTAGGTGCCGGCTGAGCTAGAGGCCAAAATCTACAGGTAGGCACTTTGCAAAAAACACATCTGTTTTCTTTAAAAAAATGTGATGTGTCCACGTTGCGTTTTGGGGCATTTCCTGTCGCTAGGCCTACCCACACAAGTGAGGTTTCATTTTTATTGGGAGACTTGGGGGAACGCTGGGTGGAAGGAAATTTGTGGCTCCCCTCTGATTCCAGAACTTTCTGTCACCAAAATGTGAGGAAAACGTGTTTTTTTAGCCAAATTTTGAGGTTTGCAAAGGATTCTGGGTAACAGAACCTGGTCAGAGCCCCACAAGTCACCCCATCTTGGATTCCCCTAGGTCTCTAGTTTTCAAAAATGCACAGGTTTGGTAGGTTTCTCTAGGTGCCGGCTGAGCTAGAGGCCAAAATCTACAGGTAGGCACTTTGCAAAAAACACCTCTGTTTTCTTTAAAAAAATGTGATGTGTCCACGTTGCGTTTTGGGGCATTTCCTGTCACGGGCGCTAGGCCTACCCACACAAGTGAGGTATCATTGTTATCGGGAGACTTGGGGGAACGCTGGGTGGAAGGAAATTTGTGGCTCCCCTCTGATTCCAGAACTTTCTGTCACCAAAATGTGAGGAAAACGTGTTTTTTTAGCCAAATTTTGAGGTTTGCAAAGGATTCTGGGTAACAGAACCTGGTCAGAGCCCCACAAGTCACCCCATCTTGGATTCCCCTAGGTCTCTAGTTTTCAAAAATGCACAGGTTTGGTAGGTTTCTCTAGGTGCCGGCTGAGCTAGAGGCCAAAATCTACAGGTAGGCACTTTGCAAAAAACACCTCTGTTTTCTTTCAAAAAATGTGATGTGTCCACGTTGCGTTTTGGGGCATTTCCTGTCACGGGCGCTAGGCCTACCCACACAAGTGAGGTATCATTTTTATCGGGAGACTTGGGGGAACGCTGGGTGGAAGGAAATTTGTGGCTCCTCTCTGATTCCAGAACTTTCTGTCACCAAAATGTGAGGAAAACGTGTTTTTTTTGCCACATTTTGAGGTTTGCAAAGGATTCTGGGTAACAGAACCTGGTCAGAGCCCCACAAGTCACCCCATCTTGGATTCCCCTAGGTCTCTAGTTTTCAGAAATGCACAGGTTTGGTAGGTTTCCCTAGGTGCCGGCTGAGCTAGAGGCCAAAATCTACAGGTAGGCACTTTGCAAAAAACACCTCTGTTTTCTTAAAAAAAAATGTGATGTGTCCAAGTTGCGTTTTGGGGCATTTCCTGTCGTGGGCGCTAGGCCTACCCACACAAGTGAGGTATCATTTTTATCGGGAGACTTGGGGGAACGCTGCGTGGAAGGAAATTTGTGGCTCCTCTCAGATTCCAGAACTTTCTGTCACCGAAATGTGAGGAAAACGTGTTTTTTTAGCCACATTTTGAGGTTTGCAAAGGATTCTGGGTAACAGAACCTGGTCAGAGCCCCACAAGTCACCCCATCTTGGATTCCCCTAGGTCTCTAGTTTTCAAAAAGGCACAGGTTTGGTAGGTTTCCCTAGGTGCCGGCTGAGCTAGAGGCCAAAATCTACAGGTAGGCACTTTGCAAAAAACACCTCTGTTTTCTTTCAAAAAATGTGATGTGTCCACGTTGCGTTTTGGGTCATTTCCTGTCACGGGCGCTAGGCCTACCCACACAAGTGAGGTATCATTGTTATCGGGAGACTTGGGGGAACGCTGGGTGGAAGGAAATTTGTGGCTCCCCTCTGATTCCAGAACTTTCTGTCACCAAAATGTGAGGAAAACGTGTTTTTTTAGCCAAATTTTGAGGTTTGCAAAGGATTCTGGGTAACAGAACCTGGTCAGAGCCCCACAAGTCACCCCATCTTGGATTCCCCTAGGTCTCTAGTTTTCAAAAATGCACAGGTTTGGTAGGTTTCTCTAGGTGCCGGCTGAGCTAGAGGCCAAAATCTACAGGTAGGCACTTTGCAAAAAACACCTCTGTTTTCTTTCAAAAAATGTGATGTGTCCACGTTGCGTTTTGGGGCATTTCCTGTCACGGGCGCTAGGCCTACCCACACAAGTGAGGTATCATTTTTATCGGGAGACTTGGGGGAACGCTGGGTGGAAGGAAATTTGTGGCTCCTCTCTGATTCCAGAACTTTCTGTCACCAAAATGTGAGGAAAACGTGTTTTTTTTGCCACATTTTGAGGTTTGCAAAGGATTCTGGGTAACAGAACCTGGTCAGAGCCCCACAAGTCACCCCATCTTGGATTCCCCTAGGTCGCTAGTTTTCACAAATGCACAGGTTTGGTAGGTTTCCCTACGTGCCGGCTGAGCTAGAGGCCAAAATCTACAGGTAGGCACTTTGCAAAAAACACCTCTGTTTTCTTTAAAAAAAATGTGATGTGTCCAAGTTGCGTTTTGGGGCATTTCCTGTCGTGGGCGCTAGGCCTACCCACACAAGTGAGGTATCATTTTTATCGGGAGACTTGGGGGAAAGCTACGTGGAAGGAAATTTGTGGCTCCTCTCAGATTCCAGAACTTTCTGTCACCGAAATGTGAGGAAAACGTGTTTTTTTAGCCACATTTTGAGGTTTGCAAAGGATTCTGGGTAACAGAACCTGGTCAGAGCCCCACAAGTCACCCCATCTTGGATTCCCCTAGGTCTCTAGTTTTCAAAAATGCACAGGTTTGGTAGGTTTCCCTAGGTGCCGGCTGAGCTAGAGGCCAAAATCTACAGGTAGGCACTTTGCAAAAAACACATCTGCTTTCTTTCAAAAAATGTGATGTGTCCACGTTGCGTTTTGGGGCATTTCCTGCTGCGGGCGCTAGGCCTACCCACACAAGTGAGGTTTCATTTTTATTGGGAGACTTGGGGGAACGCTGGGTGGAAGGAAATTTGTGGCTCTTCTCTGATTCCAGAACTTCCTGTCACCAAAATGTGAGGAAAACGTGTTTTTTTAGCCAAATTTTGAGGTTTGCAAAGGATTCTGGGTAACAGAACCTGGTCAGAGGCCCATAAGTCACCCCAGCTTGGATTCCCCTAGGTCTCTAGTCTTCAAAAATGCACAGGTTTGGTAGGTTTCCCTAAGTGCCGGCTGAGCTAGAGGCCAAAATCTACAGGTAGGCACTTTGCAAAAAACACCTCTGTTTTCTTTAAAAAAATGTGATGTGTCCACGTTGCGTTTTGGGGCATTTCCTATCGTGGGCGCTAGGCCTACCCACACAAGTGAGGTATCATTTTTATCGGGAGACTTGGGGGAACGCTGCGTGGAAGGAAATTTGTGGCTCCTCTCAGATTCCAGAACTTTCTGTCACCGAAATGTGAGGAAAACGTGTTTTTTTAGCCACATTTTGAGGTTTGCAAAGGATTCTGGGTAACAGAACCTGGTCAGAGCCCCACAAGTCACCCCATCTTGGATTCCCCTAGGTCTCTAGTTTTCAAAAATGCACAGGTTTGGTAGGTTTCCCTAGGTGCCGGCTGAGCTAGAGGCCAAAATCTACAGGTAGGCACTTTGCAAAAAACACCTCTGTTTTCTTTCAAAAAATGTGATGTGTCCACGTTGCGTTTTGGGGCATTTCCTGTCACGGGCGCTAGGCCTACCCACACAAGTGAGGTATCATTTTTATCGGGAGACTTGGGGGAACGCTGCGTGGAAGGAAATTTGTGGCTCCTCTCAGATTCCAGAACTTTCTTTCACCGAAATGTGAGGAAAACGTGTTTTTTTAGCCACATTTTGAGGTTTGCAAAGGATTCTGGGTAACAGAACCTGGTCAGAGCCCCACAAGTCACCCCATCTTGGATTCCCCTAGGTCTCTAGTTTTCAAAAATGCACAGGTTTGGTAGGTTTCCCTAGGTGCCGGCTGAGCTAGAGGCCAAAATCTACAGGTAGGCACTTTGCAAAAAACACCTCTGTTTTCTTTCAAAAAATGTGATGTGTCCACGTTGCGTTTTGGGGCATTTCCTGTCACGGGCGCTAGGCCTACCCACACAAGTGAGGTATCCTTTTTATCGGGAGACATGGGGGAACGCTGGGTGGAAGGAAATTTGTGGCTCCTCTCTGATTCCAGAACTTTCTGTCACCAAAATGTGAGGAAAACGTGTTTTTTTTGCCACATTTTGAGGTTTGCAAAGGATTCTGGGTAACAGAACCAGGTCAGAGCCCCACAAGTCACCCCATCTTGGATTCCCCTAGGTCGCTAGTTTTCACAAATGCACAGGTTTGGTAGGTTTCCCTAGGTGCCGGCTGAGCTAGAGGCCAAAATCTACAGGTAGGCACTTTGCAAAAAACACCTCTGTTTTCTTTAAAAACAATGTGATGTGTCCAAGTTGCGTTTTGGGGCATTTCCTGTCGTGGGCGCTAGGCCTACCCACACAAGTGAGGTATCATTTTTATCGGGAGACTTGGGGGAACGCTACGTGGAAGGAAATTTGTGGCTCCTCTCAGATTCCAGAACTTTCTGTCACCGAAATGTGAGGAAAACGTGTTTTTTTAGCCACATTTTGAGGTTTGCAAAGGATTCTGGGTAACAGAACCTGGTCAGAGCCCCACAAGTCACCCCATCTTGGATTCCCCTAGGTCTCTAGTTTTCAAAAACGCACAGGTTTGGTAGGTTTCCCTAGGTGCCGGCTGAGCTAGAGGCCAAAATCTACAGGTAGGCACTTTGCAAAAAACACATCTGTTTTCTTTAAAAAAATGTGATGTGTCCACGTTGCGTTTTGGGGCATTTCCTGTCGCTAGGCCTACCCACACAAGTGAGGTTTCATTTTTATTGGGAGACTTGGGGGAACGCTGGGTGGAAGGAAATTTGTGGCTCCCCTCTGATTCCAGAACTTTCTGTCACCAAAATGTGAGGAAAATGTGTTTTTTTAGCCAAATTTTGAGGTTTGCAAAGGATTCTGGGTAACAGAACCTGGTCAGAGCCCCACAAGTCACCCCATCTTGGATTCCCCTAGGTCTCTAGTTTTCAAAAATGCACAGGTTTGGTAGGTTTCTCTAGGTGCCGGCTGAGCTAGAGGCCAAAATCTACAGGTAGGCACTTTGCAAAAAACACCTCTGTTTTCTTTCAAAAAATGTGATGTGTCCACGTTGCGTTTTGGGGCATTTCCTGTCACGGGCGCTAGGCCTACCCACACAAGTGAGGTATCATTGTTATCGGGAGACTTGGGGGAACGCTGGGTGGAAGGAAATTTGTGGCTCCCCTCTGATTCCAGAACTTTCTGTCACCAAAATGTGAGGAAAACGTGTTTTTTTAGCCAAATTTTGAGGTTTGCAAAGGATTCTGGGTAACAGAACCTGGTCAGAGCCCCACAAGTCACCCCATCTTGGATTCCCCTAGGTCTCTAGTTTTCAAAAATGCACAGGTTTGGTAGGTTTCTCTAGGTGCCGGCTGAGCTAGAGGCCAAAATCTACAGGTAGGCACTTTGCAAAAAACACCTCTGTTTTCTTTCAAAAAATGTGATGTGTCCACGTTGCGTTTTGGGGCATTTCCTGTCACGGGCGCTAGGCCTACCCACACAAGTGAGGTATCATTTTTATCGGGAGACTTGGGGGAACGCTGGGTGGAAGGAAATTTGTGGCTCCTCTCTGATTCCAGAACTTTCTGTCACCAAAATGTGAGGAAAACGTGTTTTTTTTGCCACATTTTGAGGTTTGCAAAGGATTCTGGGTAACAGAACCTGGTCAGAGCCCCACAAGTCACCCCATCTTGGATTCCCCTAGGTCTCTAGTTTTCAGAAATGCACAGGTTTGGTAGGTTTCCCTAGGTGCCGGCTGAGCTAGAGGCCAAAATCTACAGGTAGGCACTTTGCAAAAAACACCTCTGTTTTCTTAAAAAAAAATGTGATGTGTCCAAGTTGCGTTTTGGGGCATTTCCTGTCGTGGGCGCTAGGCCTACCCACACAAGTGAGGTATCATTTTTATTGGGAGACTTGGGGGAACGCTGCGTGGAAGGAAATTTGTGGCTCCTCTCAGATTCCAGAACTTTCTGTCACCGAAATGTGAGGAAAACGTGTTTTTTTAGCCACATTTTGAGGTTTGCAAAGGATTCTGGGTAACAGAACCTGGTCAGAGCCCCACAAGTCACCCCATCTTGGATTCCCCTAGGTCTCTAGTTTTCAAAAAGGCACAGGTTTGGTAGGTTTCCCTAGGTGCCGGCTGAGCTAGAGGCCAAAATCTACAGGTAGGCACTTTGCAAAAAACACCTCTGTTTTCTTTCAAAAAATGTGATGTGTCCACGTTGCGTTTTGGGGCATTTCCTGTCACGGGCGCTAGGCCTACCCACACAAGTGAGGTATCCTTTTTATCGGGAGACTTGGGGGAACGCTGGGTGGAAGGAAATTTGTGGCTCCTCTCTGATTCCAGAACTTTCTGTCACCAAAATGTGAGGAAAACGTGTTTTTTTTGCCACATTTTGAGGTTTGCAAAGGATTCTGGGTAACAGAACCTGGTCAGAGCCCCACAAGTCACCCCATCTTGGATTCCCCTAGGTCGCTAGTTTTCACAAATGCACAGGTTTGGTAGGTTTCCCTACGTGCCGGCTGAGCTAGAGGCCAAAATCTACAGGTAGGCACTTTGCAAAAAACACCTCTGTTTTCTTTAAAAAAAATGTGATGTGTCCAAGTTGCGTTTTGGGGCATTTCCTGTCGTGGGCGCTAGGCCTACCCACACAAGTGAGGTATCATTTTTATCGGGAGACTTGGGGGAAAGCTACGTGGAAGGAAATTTGTGGCTCCTCTCAGATTCCAGAACTTTCTGTCACCGAAATGTGAGGAAAACGTGTTTTTTTAGCCACATTTTGAGGTTTGCAAAGGATTCTGGGTAACAGAACCTGGTCAGAGCCCCACAAGTCACCCCATCTTGGATTCCCCTAGGTCTCTAGTTTTCAAAAATGCACAGGTTTGGTAGGTTTCCCTAGGTGCCGGCTGAGCTAGAGGCCAAAATCTACAGGTAGGCACTTTGCAAAAAACACATCTGCTTTCTTTCAAAAAATGTGATGTGTCCACGTTGCGTTTTGGGGCATTTCCTGCTGCGGGCGCTAGGCCTACCCACACAAGTGAGGTTTCATTTTTATTGGGAGACTTGGGGGAACGCTGGGTGGAAGGAAATTTGTGGCTCCTCTCTGATTCCAGAACTTCCTGTCACCAAAATGTGAGGAAAACGTGTTTTTTTAGCCAAATTTTGAGGTTTGCAAAGGATTCTGGGTAACAGAACCTGGTCAGAGCCCCATAAGTCACCCCAGCTTGGATTCCCCTAGGTCTCTAGTCTTCAAAAATGCACAGGTTTGGTAGGTTTCCCTAAGTGCCGGCTGAGCTAGAGGCCAAAATCCACAGGTAGGCACTTTGCAAAAAACACCTCTGTTTTCTTTAAAAAAATGTGATGTGTCCACGTTGCGTTTTGGGGCATTTCCTATCGTGGGCGCTAGGCCTACCCACACAAGTGAGGTATCATTTTTATCGGGAGACTTGGGGGAACGCTGCGTGGAAGGAAATTTGTGGCTCCTCTCAGATTCCAGAACTTTCTGTCACCGAAATGTGAGGAAAACGTGTTTTTTTAGCCACATTTTGAGGTTTGCAAAGGATTCTGGGTAACAGAACCTGGTCAGAGCCCCACAAGTCACCCCATCTTGGATTCCCCTAGGTCTCTAGTTTTCAAAAATGCACAGGTTTGGTAGGTTTCCCTAGGTGCCGGCTGAGCTAGAGGCCAAAATCTACAGGTAGGCACTTTGCAAAAAACACCTCTGTTTTCTTTCAAAAAATGTGATGTGTCCACGTTGCGTTTTGGGGCATTTCCTGTCACGGGCGCTAGGCCTACCCACACAAGTGAGGTATCCTTTTTATCGGGAGACTTGGGGGAACGCTGGGTGGAAGGAAATTTGTGGCTCCTCTCTGATTCCAGAACTTTCTGTCACCAAAATGTGAGGAAAACGTGTTTTTTTTGCCACATTTTGAGGTTTGCAAAGGGTTCTGGGTAACAGAACCTGGTCAGAGCCCCACAAGTCACCCCATCTTGGATTCCCCTAGGTCTCTAGTTTTAAAAAATGCACAGGTTTGGTAGGTTTCCCTAGGTGCCGGCTGAGCTAGAGGCCAAAATCTACAGGTAGGCACTTTGCAAAAAACACCTCTGTTTTCTTTAAAAAAAATGTGATGTGTCCAAGTTGCGTTTTGGGGCATTTCCTGTCGTGGGCGCTAGGCCTACCCACACAAGTGAGGTATCGTTGTTATCGGGAGACTTGTGGGAACGCTGGGTGGAAGGAAATTTGTGGCTCCTCTCTGATTCCAGAACTTTCTGTCACCAAAATTTGAGGAAAACATGTTATTTTAGCCACATTTTGAGGTTTGCAAAGGATTCTGGGTAGCAGAACCTGGTAAGAGCCCCTCAAGTCACCCCATCTTGGATTCCCCTAGGTCTCTAGTTTTAAAAAATGCAAAGGTTTGATAGGTTTCCCTAGGTGCCGGCTGAGCTAGAGGCCAAAATCTACAGGTAGGCACTTTGCAAAAAACACCTCTGTTTTCTTTCAAAAAATGTGATGTGTCCACATTGCGTTTTGGGGCATTTGCTGTCGCAGGAGCTAGGCCTACCCACACAAGTGAGGTTTCATTTTTATTGGGAGACTTGGGGGAACGCTGGGTGGAAGGAAATTTGTGGCTCCTCTCTGATTCCAGAACTTTCTGTCACCAAAATGTGAGGAAAACGTGTTTTTTTAGCCAAAATTTCAGGTTTGCAAAGGATTCTGGGTAACAGAACCTGGTCAGAGCCCCACAAGTCACCCCCGTCTTGGATTCCCCTAGGTCTCTAGTTTTCAAAAATGCACAGGTTTGGTAGGTTTCCCTAGGTGCCGGCTGAGCTAGAGGCCAAAATCTACAGGTAGGCACTTTGCAAAAAACACATCTGTTTTCTTTCAAAAAATGTGATGTGTCCACGTTGCATTTTGGGGCATTTCCTGTTGCGGGCGCTAGGCCTACCCACACAAGTGAGGTTTCATTTTTATTGGGAGACTTGGGGGAACGCTGGGTGGAAGGAAATTTGTGGCTCCTCTCTGATTCCAGAACTTCCTGTCACCAAAATGTGAGGAAAACGTGTTTTTTTAGCCACATTTTGAGGTTTGCAAAGGATTCTGGGTAACAGAACCTGGTCAGAGCCCCATAAGTCACCCCAGCTTGGATTCCCCTAGGTCTCTAGTCTTCAAAAACGCACAGGTTTGATAGGTTTCCCTAGGTGCCGGCTGAGCTAGAGGCCAAAATCTACAGGTAGGCACTTTGCAAAAAACACATCTGTTTTCTTTAAAAAAATGTGATGTGTCCACGTTGCGTTTTGGGGCATTTCCTGTTGCGGGCGCTAGGCCTACCCACACAAGTGAGGTTTCATTTTTATTGGGAGACTTGGGGGAACGCTGGGTGGAAGGAAATTTGTGCCTCCTCTCTGATTCCAGAACTTCCTGTCACCAAAATGTGAGGAAAACGTGTTTTTTTAGCCACATTTTGAGGTTTGCAAAGGATTCTGGGTAACAGAACCTGGTCAGAGCCCCATAAGTCACCCCAGCTTGGATTCCCCTAGGTCTCTAGTCTTCAAAAATGCAAAGGTTTGATAGGTTTCCCTAGGTGCCGGCTGAGCTAGAGGCCAAAATCTACAGGTAGGCACTTTGCAAAAAACACCTCTGTTTTCTTTAAAAAAATGTGATGTGTCCACATTGCGTTTTGGGGCATTTGCTGTCGCAGGAGCTAGGCCTACCCACACAAGTGAGGTTTCATTTTTATTGGGAGACTTGGGGGAACGCTGGGTGGAAGGAAATTTGTGGCTCCTCTCTGATTCCAGAACTTTCTGTCACCAAAATGTGAGGAAAACGTGTTTTTTTTGCCAAATTTTGAGGTTTGCAAAGGATTCTGGGTAACAGAACCTGGTCAGAGCCCCACAAGTCACCCCATCTTGGATTCCCCTAGGTCTCTAGTTTTCAAAAATGCACAGGTTTGGTAGGTTTCCCTAGGTGCCGGCTGAGCTAGAGGCCAAAATCTACAGGTAGGCACTTTGCAAAAAACACCTCTGTTTTCTTTAAAAAAATGTGATGTGTCCACGTTGCATTTTGGGGCATTTCCTGTCGTGGGCGCTAGGCCTACCCACACAAGTGAGGTATCATTGTTATCGGGAGACTTGGGGGAACGCTGGGTGGAAGGAAATTTGTGGCTCCTCTCTGATTCTAGAACTTTCTGTCACCAAAATGTGAGGAAAACGTGTTATTTTAGCCACATTTTGAGGTTTGCAAAGGATTCTGGGTAGCAGAACCTGGTCAGAGCCCCACAAGTCACCCCATCTTGGATTCCCCTAGGTCTCTAGTTTTCAAAAACGCACAGGTTTGGTAGGTTTCCCTAGGTGCCGGCTGAGCTAGAGGCCAAAATCTACAGGTAGGCACTTTGCAAAAAACACATCTGTTTTCTTTCAAAAAATGTGATGTGTCCACGTTGCGTTTTGGGGCATTTCCTGTCGCTAGGCCTACCCACACAAGTGAGGTTTCATTTTTATTGGGAGACTTGGGGGAACGCTGGGTGGAAGGAAATTTGTGGCTCCCCTCTGATTCCAGAACTTTCTGTCACCAAAATGTGAGGAAAACGTGTTTTTTTAGCCAAATTTTGAGGTTTGCAAAGGATTCTGGGTAACAGAACCTGGTCAGAGCCCCACAAGTCACCCCATCTTGGATTCCCCTAGGTCTCTAGTTTTCAAAAATGCACAGGTTTGGTAGGTTTCTCTAGGTGCCGGCTCAGCTAGAGGCCAAAATCTACAGGTAGGCACTTTGCAAAAAACACCTCTGTTTTCTTTCAAAAAATGTGATGTGTCCACGTTGCGTTTTGGGGCATTTCCTGTCACGGGCGCTAGGCCTACCCACACAAGTGAGGTATCATTTTTATCGGGAGACTTGGGGGAACGCTGGGTGGAAGGAAATTTGTGGCTCCTCTCTGATTCCAGAACTTTCTGTCACCAAAATGTGAGGAAAACGTGTTTTTTTTGCCACATTTTGAGGTTTGCAAAGGATTCTGGGTAACAGAACCTGGTCAGAGCCCCACAAGTCACCCCATCTTGGATTCCCCTAGGTCTCTAGTTTTCAGAAATGCACAGGTTTGGTAGGTTTCCCTAGGTGCCGGCTGAGCTAGAGGCCAAAATCTACAGGTAGGCACTTTGCAAAAAACACCTCTGTTTTCTTAAAAAAAAATGTGATGTGTCCAAGTTGCGTTTTGGGGCATTTCCTGTCGTGGGCGCTAGGCCTACCCACACAAGTGAGGTATCATTTTTATCGGGAGACTTGGGGGAACGCTGCGTGGAAGGAAATTTGTGGCTCCTCTCAGATTCCAGAACTTTCTGTCACCGAAATGTGAGGAAAACGTGTTTTTTTAGCCACATTTTGAGGTTTGCAAAGGATTCTGGGTAACAGAACCTGGTCAGAGCCCCACAAGTCACCCCATCTTGGATTCCCCTAGGTCTCTAGTTTTCAAAAAGGCACAGGTTTGGTAGGTTTCCCTAGGTGCCGGCTGAGCTAGAGGCCAAAATCTACAGGTAGGCACTTTGCAAAAAACACCTCTGTTTTCTTTCAAAAAATGTGATGTGTCCACGTTGCGTTTTGGGGCATTTCCTGTCACGGGCGCTAGGCCTACCCACACAAGTGAGGTATCCTTTTTATCGGGAGACTTGGGGGAACGCTGGGTGGAAGGAAATTTGTGGCTCCTCTCTGATTCCAGAACTTTCTGTCACCAAAATGTGAGGAAAACGTGTTTTTTTTGCCACATTTTGAGGTTTGCAAAGGATTCTGGGTAACAGAACCTGGTCAGAGCCCCACAAGTCACCCCATCTTGGATTCCCCTAGGTCGCTAGTTTTCACAAATGCACAGGTTTGGTAGGTTTCCCTAGGTGCCGGCTGAGCTAGAGGCCAAAATCTACAGGTAGGCACTTTGCAAAAAACACCTCTGTTTTCTTTAAAAAAAATGTGATGTGTCCAAGTTGCGTTTTGGGGCATTTCCTGTCGTGGGCGCTAGGCCTACCCACACAAGTGAGGTATCATTTTTATCGGGAGACTTGGGGGAACGCTACGTGGAAGGAAATTTGTGGCTCCTCTCAGATTCCAGAACTTTCTGTCACCGAAATGTGAGGAAAACGTGTTTTTTTAGCCACATTTTGAGGTTTGCAAAGGATTCTGGGTAACAGAACCTGGTCAGAGCCCCACAAGTCACCCCATCTTGGATTCCCCTAGGTCTCTAGTTTTCAAAAATGCACAGGTTTGGTAGGTTTCCCTAGGTGCCGGCTGAGCTAGAGGCCAAAATCTACAGGTAGGCACTTTGCAAAAAACACATCTGCTTTCTTTCAAAAAATGTGATGTGTCCACGTTGCGTTTTGGGGCATTTCCTGCTGCGGGCGCTAGGCCTACCCACACAAGTGAGGTTTCATTTTTATTGGGAGACTTGGGGGAACGCTGGGTGGAAGGAAATTTGTGGCTCCTCTCTGATTCCAGAACTTCCTGTCACCAAAATGTGAGGAAAACGTGTTTTTTTAGCCAAATTTTGAGGTTTGCAAAGGATTCTGGGTAACAGAACCTGGTCAGAGCCCCATAAGTCACCCCAGCTTGGATTCCCCTAGGTCTCTAGTCTTCAAAAATGCACAGGTTTGGTAGGTTTCCCTAAGTGCCGGCTGAGCTAGAGGCCAAAATCTACAGGTAGGCACTTTGCAAAAAACACCTCTGTTTTCTTTAAAAAAATGTGATGTGTCCACGTTGCGTTTTGGGGCATTTCCTATCGTGGGCGCTAGGCCTACCCACACAAGTGAGGTATCATTTTTATCGGGAGACTTGTGGGAACGCTGGGTGGAAGGAAATTTGTGGCTCCTCTCTGATTCCAGAACTTTCTGTCACCAAAATTTGAGGAAAACATGTTATTTTAGCCACATTTTGAGGTTTGCAAAGGATTCTGGGTAGCAGAACCTGGTAAGAGCCCCTCAAGTCACCCCATCTTGGATTCCCCTAGGTCTCTAGTTTTCAAAAATGCAAAGGTTTGATAGGTTTCCCTAGGTGCCGGCTGAGCTAGAGGCCAAAATCTACAGGTAGGCACTTTGCAAAAAACACCTCTGTTTTCTTTCAAAAAATGTGATGTGTCCACATTGCGTTTTGGGGCATTTGCTGTCGCAGGAGCTAGGCCTACCCACACAAGTGAGGTTTCATTTTTATTGGGAGACTTGGGGGAACGCTGGGTGGAAGGAAATTTGTGGCTCCTCTCTGATTCCAGAACTTTCTGTCACCAAAATGTGAGGAAAACGTGTTTTTTTTGCCAAATTTTGAGGTTTCCAAAGGATTCTGGGTAACAGAACCTGGTCAGAGCCCCACAAGTCACCCCATCTTGGATTCCCCTAGGTCTCTAGTTTTCAAAAATGCACAGGTTTGGTAGGTTTCCCTAGGTGCCGGCTGAGCTAGAGGCCAAAATCTACAGGTAGGCACTTTGCAAAAAACACCTCTGTTTTCTTTAAAAAAATGTGATGTGTCCACGTTGCATTTTGGGGCATTTCCTGTCGTGGGCGCTAGGCCTACCCACACAAGTGAGGTATCATTGTTATCGGGAGACTTGGGGGAACGCTGGGTGGAAGGAAATTTGTGGCTCCTCTCTGATTCCAGAACTTTCTGTCACCAAAATGTGAGGAAAACGTGTTATTTTAGCCACATTTTGAGGTTTGCAAAGGATTCTGGGTAGCAGAACCTGGTCAGAGCCCCACAAGTCACCCCATCTTGGATTCCCCTAGGTCTCTAGTTTTCAAAAACGCACAGGTTTGGTAGGTTTCCCTAGGTGCCGGCTGAGCTAGAGGCCAAAATCTACAGGTAGGCACTTTGCAAAAAACACCTCTGTTTTCTTTAAAAAAAATGTGATGTGTCCAAGTTGCGTTTTGGGGCATTTCCTGTCGTGGGCGCTAGGCCTACCCACACAAGTGAGGTATCATTTTTATCGGGAGACTTGGGGGAACGCTACGTGGAAGGAAATTTGTGGCTCCTCTCAGATTCCAGAACTTTCTGTCACCGAAATGTGAGGAAAACGTGTTTTTTTAGCCACATTTTGAGGTTTGCAAAGGATTCTGGGTAACAGAACCTGGTCAGAGCCCCACAAGTCACCCCATCTTGGATTCCCCTAGGTCTCTAGTTTTCAAAAATGCACAGGTTTGGTAGGTTTCCCTAGGTGCCGGCTGAGCTAGAGGCCAAAATCTACAGGTAGGCACTTTGCAAAAAACACATCTGTTTTCTTTCAAAAAATGTGATGTGTCCACGTTGTGTTTTGGGGCATTTCCTGCTGCGGGCGCTAGGCCTACCCACACAAGTGAGGTTTCATTTTTATTGGGAGACTTGGGGGAACGCTGGGTGGAAGGAAATCTGTGGCTCCTCTCTGATTCCAGAACTTCCTGTCACCAAAATGTGAGGAAAACGTGTTTTTTTAGCCAAATTTTGAGGTTTGCAAAGGATTCTGGGTAACAGAACCTGGTCAGAGCCCCACAAGTCACCCCATCTTGGATTCCCCTAGGTCTCTAGTTTTCACAAATGCACAGGTTTGGTAGGTTTCCCTAGGTGCCGGCTGAGCTAGAGGCCAAAATCTACAGGTAGGCACTTTGCAAAAAACACCTCTGTTTTCTTTAAAAAAAGATGTGATGTGTCCAAGTTGCGTTTTGGGGCATTTCCTGTCGTGGGCGCTAGGCCTACCCACACAAGTGAGGTATCATTTTTATCGGGAGACTTGGGGGAACGCTACGTGGAAGGAAATTTGTGGCTCCTCTCAGATTCCAGAACTTTCTGTCACCGAAATGTGAGGAAAACGTGTTTTTTTAGCTACATTTTGAGGTTTGCAAAGGATTCTGGGTAACAGAACCTGGTCAGAGCCCCACAAGTCACCCCATCTTGGATTCCCCTAGGTCTCTAGTTTTCAAAAATGCACAGGTTTGGTAGGTTTCCCTAGGTGCCGGCTGAGCTAGAGGCCAAAATCTACAGGTAGGCACTTTGCAAAAAACACATCTGTTTTCTTTCAAAAAATGTGATGTGTCCACGTTGCGTTTTGGGGCATTTCCTGCTGCGGGCGCTAGGCCTACCCACACAAGTGAGGTTTCATTTTTATTGGGAGACTTGGGGGAACGCTGGGTGGAAGGAAATTTGTGGCTCCTCTCTGATTCCAGAACTTCCTGTCACCAAAATGTGAGGAAAACGTGTTTTTTTAGCCAAATTTTGAGGTTTGCAAAGGATTCTGGGTAACAGAACCTGGTCAGAGCCCCATAAGTCACCCCAGCTTGGATTCCCCTAGGTCTCTAGTCTTCAAAAATGCACAGGTTTGGTAGGATTCGCTAAGTGCCGGCTGAGCTAGAGGCCAAAATCTACAGGTAGGCACTTTGCAAAAAACACCTCTGTTTTCTTTAAAAAAATGTGATGTGTCCACGTTGCGTTTTGGGGCATTTCCTGTCGTGGGCGCTAGGCCTACCCACACAAGTGAGGTATCATTTTTATCGGGAGACTTGGGGGAACGCTGCGTGGAAAGAAATTTGTGGCTCCTCTCAGATTCCAGAACTTTCTGTCACCGAAATTTGAGGAAAACGTGTTTTTTTAGCCACATTTTGAGGTTTGCAAAGGGTTCTGGGTAACAGAACCTGGTCAGAGCCCCACAAGTCACCCCATCTTGGATTCCCCTAGGTCTCTAGTTTTAAAAAATGCACAGGTTTGGTAGGTTTCCCTAGGTGCCGGCTGAGCTAGAGGCCAAAATCTACAGGTAGGCACTTTGCAAAAAACACCTCTGTTTTCTTTAAAAAAATGTGATGTGTCCACGTTGCGTTTTGGGGCATTTCCTGTCGTGGGCGCTAGGCCTACCCACACATGCGAGGTATCATTGTTATCGGGAGACTTGTAGGAACGCTGGGTGGAAGGAAATTTGTGGCTCCTCTCTGATTCCAGAACTTTCTGTCACCAAAATGTGAGGAAAACATGTTATTTTAGCCACATTTTGAGGTTTGCAAAGGATTCTGGGTAGCAGAACCTGGTAAGAGCCCCTCAAGTCACCCCATCTTGGATTCCCCTAGGTCTCTAGTTTTCAAAAATGCACAGGTTTGGTAGGTTTCCCTAGGTGCCGGCTGAGCTAGAGGCCAAAATCTACAGGTAGGCACTTTGCAAAAAACACATCTGTTTTCTTTCAAAAAATGTGATGTGTCCACGTTGCGTTTTGGGGCATTTCCTGTCGCTGGCGCTAGGCCTACCCACACAAGTGAGGTTTCATTTTTATTGGGAGACTTGGGGGAACGCTGGGTGGAAGGAAATTTGTGGCTCCTCTCTGATTCCAGAACTTTCTGTCACCAAAATGTGAGGAAAACGTGTTTTTTTTGCCAAATTTTGAGGTTTGGAAAGGATTCTGGGTAACAGAACCTGGTCAGAGCCCCACAAGTCCCCCCATCTTGGATTCCCCTAGGTCTCTAGTTTTCAAAAATGCACAGGGTTGGTACGTTTCCCTATGTGCCGGCTGAGCTAGAGGCCAAAATCTACAGGTAGGCACTTTGCAAAAAAGACATCTGTTTTCTTTCAAAAAATGTGATGTGTTCACGTTGCATTTTGGGGCATTTCCTGTCGCGGGCGCTAGGCCTACCCACACAAGTGAGGTTTCATTTTTATTGGGAGACTTGGGGGAACGCTGGGTGGAAGGAAATTTGTGGCTCCTCTCTGATTCCAGAACTTTCTGTCACCAAAATGTGAGGAAAACGTGTTTTTTTTGCCAAAATTTCAGGTTTGCAAAGGATTCTGGGTAACAGAACCTGGTCAGAGCCCCACAAGTCACCCCATCTTGGATTCCCCTAGGTCTCTAGTTTTCAAAAATGCACAGGTTTGGTACGTTTCCCTAGGTGCCGGCTGAGCTAGAGGCCAAAATCTACAGGTAGGCACTTTGCAAAAAACACCTCTGTTTTCTTTAAAAAAATGTGATGTGTCCACGTTGCGTTTTGGGGCATTTCCTGTCGTGGGCGCTAGGCCTACCCACACAAGTGAGGTATCATTTTTATCGGGAGACTTGGGGGAACGCTGGGTGGAAGGAAATTTGTGGCTCCTCTCTGATTCCAGAACTTTCTGTCACCAAAATGTGAGGAAAACGTGTTATTTTAGCCACATTTTGAGGTTTGCAAAGGATTCTGGGTAGCAGAACCTGGTCAGAGCCCCACAAGTCACCCCATCTTGGATTCCCCTAGGTCTCTAGTTTCATAAATGCACAGGTTTGGTAGGTTTCCCTAGGTGCCGGCTGAGCTAGAGGCCAAAATCTACAGGTAGGCACTTTGCAAAAAACACATCTGTTTTCTTTCAAAAAATGTGATGTGTCCGCGTTGCGTTTTGGGGCATTTCCTGTCGCTGGCGCTAGGCCTACCCACACAAGTGAGGTTTCATTTTTATTGGGAGACTTGGGGGAACGCTGGGTGGAAGGAAATTTGTGGCTCCTCTCTGATTCCAGAACTTTCTGTCACCAAAATGTGAGGAAAACGTGTTTTTTAGCCAAATTTTGAGGTTTGCAAAGGATTCTGGGTAACAGAACCTGGTCAGAGCCCCACAAGTCACCCCATCTTGGATTCCCCTAGGTCTCTAGTTTTCAAAAATGCACAGGTTTGGTAGGTTTCCCTAGGTGCCGGCTGAGCTAGAGGCCAAAATCTACAGGTAGGCACTTTGCAAAAAACACCTCTGTTTTCTTTCAAAAAATGTGATGTGTCCACGTTGCGTTTTGGGGCATTTCCTGTCACGGGCGCTAGGCCTTACCACACAAGTGAGGTATCCTTTTTATCGGGAGACTTGGGGGAACGCTGGGTGGAAGGAAATTTGTGGCTCCTCTCTGATTCCAGAACTTTCTGTCACCAAAATGTGAGGAAAACGTGTTTTTTTTGCCACATTTTGAGGTTTGCAAAGGATTCTGGGTAACAGAACCTGGTCAGAGCCCCACAAGTCACCCCATCTTGGATTCCCCTAGGTCTCTAGTTTTCACAAATGCACAGGTTTGGTAGGTTTCCCTAGGTGCCGGCTGAGCTAGAGGCCAAAATCTACAGGTAGGCACTTTGCAAAAAACACCTCTGTTTTCTTTAAAAAAAATGTGATGTGTCCAAGTTGCGTTTTGGGGCATTTCCTGTCGTGGGCGCTAGGCCTACCCACACAAGTGAGGTATCATTTTTATCGGGAGACTTGGGGGAACGCTACGTGGAAGGAAATTTGTGGCTCCTCTCAGATTCCAGAACTTTCTGTCACCGAAATGTGAGGAAAACGTGTTGTTTTAGCCACATTTTGAGGTTTGCAAAGGATTCTGGGTAACAGAACCTGGTCAGAGCCCCATAAGTCACCCCAGCTTGGATTCCCCTAGGTCTCTAGTCTTCAAAAATGCACAGGTTTGGTAGGTTTCCCTAAGTGCCGGCTGAGCTAGAGGCCAAAATCTACAGGAAGGCACTTTGCAAAAAACACCTCTGTTTTCTTTAAAAAAATGTGATGTGTCCACGTTGCGTTTTGGGGCATTTCCTGTCGTGGGCGCTAGGCCTACCCACACAAGTGAGGTATCATTTTTATCGGGAGACTTGTGGGAACGCTGGGTGGAAGGAAATTTGTGGCTCCTCTCAGATTCCAGAACTTTCTGTCACCGAAATTTGAGGAAAACGTGTTTTTTTAGCCACATTTTGAGGTTTGCAAAGGGTTCTGGGTAACAGAACCTGGTCAGAGCCCCACAAGTCACCCCATCTTGGATTCCCCTAGGTCTCTAGTTTTAAAAAATGCACAGGTTTGGTAGGTTTCCCTAGGTGCCGGCTGAGCTAGAGGCCAAAATCTACAGGTAGGCACTTTGCAAAAAAAACCTCTGTTTTCTTAAAAAAAATGTGATGTGTCCACGTTGCGTTTTGGGGCATTTCCTGTCGTGGGCGCTAGGCCTACCCACACAAGTGAGGTATCATTGTTATCGGGAGACTTGTGGGAACGCTGGGTGGAAGGAAATTTGTGGCTCCTCTCTGATTCCAGAACTTTCTGTCACCAAAATGTGAGGAAAACATGTTATTTTAGCCACATTTTGAGGTTTGCAAAGGATTCTGGGTAGCGGAACCTGGTAAGAGCCCCTCAAGTCACCCCATCTTGGATTCCCCTAGGTCTCTAGTTTTCAAAAATGCACAGGTTTGGTAGGTTTCCCTAGGTGCCTGCTGAGCTAGAGGCCAAAATCTACAGGTAGGCACTTTGCAAAAAACACATCTGTTTTCTTTCAAAAAATGTGATGTGTCCACGTTGCGTTTTGGGGCATTTCCTGTCGCTGGCGCTAGGCCTACCCACACAAGTGAGGTTTCATTTTTATTGGGAGACTTGGGGGAACGCTGGGTGGAAGGAAATTTGTGGCTCCTCTCTGATTCCAGAACTTTCTGTCACCAAAATGTGAGGAAAACGTGTTTTTTTAGCCAAATTTTCAGGTTTGCAAAGGATTCTGGGTAACAGAACCTGGTCAGAGCCCCACAAGTCACCCCATCTTGGATTCCCCTAGGTCTCTAGTTTTCAAAAATGCACAGGTTTGGTACGTTTCCCTAGGTGCCGGCTGAGCTAGAGGCCAAAATCTACAGGTAGGCACTTTGCAAAAAACACCTCTGTTTTCTTTAAAAAAATGTGATGTGTCCACGTTGCGTTTTGGGTCATTTCCTGTCGTGGGCGCTAGGCCTACCCACACAAGTGAGGTATCATTTTTATCGGGAGACTTGGGGGAACGCTGGGTGGAAGGAAATTTGTGGCTCCTCTCTGATTCCAGAAATTTCTGTCACCAAAATGTGAGGAAAACGTGTTTTTTAGCCAAATTTTGAGGTTTGCAAAGGATTCTGGGTAACAGAACCTGGTCAGAGCCCCACAAGTCACCCCATCTTGGATTCCCCTAGGTCTCTAGTTTTCAAAAATGCACAGGTTTGGTAGGTTTCCCTAGGTGCCGGCTGAGCTAGAGGCCAAAATCTACAGGTAGGCACTTTGCAAAAAACACCTCTGTTTTCTTTAAAAAAATGTGATGTGTCCACGTTGCGTTTTGGGGCATTTCCTGTCACGGGCGCTAGGCCTACCCACACAAGTGAGGTTTCATTTTTATTGGGAGACTTGGGGGAACGCTAGGTGGAAGGAAATTTGTGGCTCCTCTCTGATTCCAGAACTTTCTGTCACCAAAATGTGAGGAAAACGTGTTTTTTTTTGCCACATTTTGAGGTTTGCAAAGGATTCTGGGTAACAGAACCTGGTCAGAGCCCCACAAGTCACCCCATCTTGGATTCCCCTAGGTCTCTAGTTTTCAGAAATGCACAGGTTTGGTAGGTTTCCCTAGGTGCCGGCTGAGCTAGAGGCCAAAATCTACAGGTAGGCACTTTGCAAAAAACACATCTGTTTTCTTTAAAAAAATGTGATGTGTCCACGTTGCGTTTTGGGGCATTTCGTGTCGCGGGCGCTAGGCCTACCCACACAAGTGAGGTTTCATTTTTATTGGGAGACTTGGGGGAACGCTAGGTGGAAGGAAATTTGTGGCTCCTCTCAGATTCCAGAACTTTCTGTCACCGAAATGTGAGGAAAACGTGTTTTTTTAGCCACATTTTGAGGTTTGCAAAGGATTCTGGGTAACAGAACCTGGTCAGAGCCCCACAAGTCACCCCATCTTGGATTCCCCTAGGTCTCTAGTTTTCATAAATGCACAGGTTTGGTAGGTTTCCCTAGGTGCCGGCTGAGCTAGAGGCCAAAATCTACAGGTAGGCACTTTGCAAAAAACACATCTGTTTTCTTTCAAAAAATGTGATGTGTCCGCGTTGCGTTTTGGGGCATTTCCTGTCGCTGGCGCTAGGCCTACCCACACAAGTGAGGTTTCATTTTTATTGGGAGACTTGGGGGAACGCTGGGTGGAAGGAAATTTGTGGCTCCTCTCTGATTCCAGAACTTTCTGTCACCAAAATGTGAGGAAAACGTGTTTTTTAGCCACATTTTGAGGTTTGCAAAGGATTCTGGGTAACAGAACCTGGTCAGAGCCCCACAAGTCACCCCATCTTGGATTCCCCTAGGTCTCTAGTTTTCAGAAATGCACAGGTTTGGTAGGTTTCCCTAGGTGCCGGCTGAGCTAGAGGCCAAAATCTACAGGTAGGCACTTTGCAAAAAACACATCTGTTTTCTTTAAAAAAATGTGATGTGTCCACATTGCGTTTTGGGGCATTTCCTGTCGCGGGCGCTAGGCCTACCCACACAAGTGAGGTTTCATTTTTATTGGGAGACTTGGGGGAACGCTAGGTGGAAGGAAATTTGTGGCTCCTCTCTGATTCCAGAACTTTCTGTCACCAAAATGTGAGGAAAACGTGTTTTTTTAGCCAAATTTTGAGGTTTGCAAAGGATTCTGGGTAACAGAACCTGGTCAGAGCCCCACAAGTCACCCCATCTTGGATTCCCCTAGGTCTCTAGTTTTCAAAAATGCACAGGTTTGGTAGGTTTCCCTAGGTGCCGGCTGAGCTAGAGGCCAAAATCTACAGGTAGGCACTTTGCAAAAAACACCTCTGTTTTCTTTAAAAAAAATGTGATGTGTCCACGTTGCGTTTTTGGGGCATTTCCTGTTGTGGGCGCTAGGCCTACCCACACAAGTGAGGCATCATTTTTATCGGGAGACTTGGGGGAACGCTGCGTGGAAGGAAATTTGTGGCTCCTCTCAGATTCCAGAACTTTCTGTCACCGAAATGTGAGGAAAACGTGTTTTTTTAGCCACATTTTGAGGTTTGCAAAGGATTCTGGGTAACAGAACCTGGTCAGAGCCCCACAAGTCACCCCATCTTGGATTCCCCTAGGTCTCTAGTTTTCAAAAATGCACAGGTTTGGTAGGTTTCCCTAGGTGCCGGCTGAGCTAGAGGCCAAAATCTACAGGTAGGCACTTTGCAAAAAACACATCTGTTTTCTTTCAAAAAATGTGATGTGTCCACGTTGCGTTTTGGGGCATTTCCTGTTGCGGGCGCTAGGCCTACCCACACAAGTGAGGTTTCATTTTTATTGGGAGACTTGGGGGAACGCTGGGTGGAAGGAAATTTGTGGCTCCTCTCTGATTCCAGAACTTCCTGTCACCAAAATGTGAGGAAAACGTGTTTTTTTAGCCACATTTTGAGGTTTGCAAAGGATTCTGGGTAACAGAACCTGGTCAGACCCCCATAAGTCACCCCAGCTTGGATTCCCCTAGGTCTCTAGTCTTCAAAAATGCACAGGTTTGATAGGTTTCCCTAGGTGCCGGCTGAGCTAGAGGCCAAAATCTACAGGTAGGCACTTTGCAAAAAACACCTCTGTTTTCTTTCAAAAAATGTGATGTGTCCACATTGCGTTTTGGGGCATTTGCTGTCGCAGGAGCTAGTCCTACCCACACAAGTGAGGTATAATTTTTATCGGGAGACTTGGGGGAACGCTGGGTGGAAGGAAATTTGTGGCTCCTCTCTGATTCCAGAACTTTCTGTCACCGAAATTTGAGGAAAACGTGTTTTTTTAGCCACATTTTGAGGTTTGCAAAGGATTCTGGGTAACAGAACCTGGTCAGAGCCCCACAAGTCACCCCATCTTGGATTCCCCTAGGTCTCTAGTTTTCAAAAATGCACAGGTTTGGTAGGTTTCCCTAGGTGCCGGCTGAGCTAGAGGCCAAAATCTACAGGTAGGCACTTTGCAAAAAACACCTCTGTTTTCTTTAAAAAAATGTGATGTGTCCACGTTGCATTTTGGGGCATTTCCTGTCATGGGCGCTAGGCCTACCCACACAAGTGAGGTATCATTGTTATCGGGAGACTTGTGGGAACGCTGGGTGGAAGGAAATTTGTGGCTCCTCTCTGATTCCAGAACTTTCTGTCACCAAAATGTGAGGAAAACATGTTATTTTAGCCACATTTTGAGGTTTGCAAAGGATTCTGGGTAGCGGAACCTGGTAAGAGCCCCTCAAGTCACCCCATCTTGGATTCCCCTAGGTCTCTAGTTTTCAAAAATGCACAGGTTTGGTAGGTTTCCCTAGGTGCCTGCTGAGCTAGAGGCCAAAATCTACAGGTAGGCACTTTGCAAAAAACACATCTGTTTTCTTTCAAAAAATGTGATGTGTCCACGTTGCGTTTTGGGGCATTTCCTGTCGCTGGCGCTAGGCCTACCCACACAAGTGAGGTTTCATTTTTATTGGGAGACTTGGGGGAACGCTGGGTGGAAGGAAATTTGTGGCTCCTCTCTGATTCCAGAACTTTCTGTCACCAAAATGTGAGGAAAACGTGTTTTTTTAGCCAAATTTTCAGGTTTGCAAAGGATTCTGGGTAACAGAACCTGGTCAGAGCCCCACAAGTCACCCCATCTTGGATTCCCCTAGGTCTCTAGTTTTCAAAAATGCACAGGTTTGGTACGTTTCCCTAGGTGCCGGCTGAGCTAGAGGCCAAAATCTACAGGTAGGCACTTTGCAAAAAACACCTCTGTTTTCTTTAAAAAAATGTGATGTGTCCACGTTGCGTTTTGGGTCATTTCCTGTCGTGGGCGCTAGGCCTACCCACACAAGTGAGGTATCATTTTTATCGGGAGACTTGGGGGAACGCTGGGTGGAAGGAAATTTGTGGCTCCTCTCTGATTCCAGAAATTTCTGTCACCAAAATGTGAGGAAAACGTGTTTTTTAGCCAAATTTTGAGGTTTGCAAAGGATTCTGGGTAACAGAACCTGGTCAGAGCCCCACAAGTCACCCCATCTTGGATTCCCCTAGGTCTCTAGTTTTCAAAAATGCACAGGTTTGGTAGGTTTCCCTAGGTGCCGGCTGAGCTAGAGGCCAAAATCTACAGGTAGGCACTTTGCAAAAAACACCTCTGTTTTCTTTAAAAAAATGTGATGTGTCCACGTTGCGTTTTGGGGCATTTCCTGTCACGGGCGCTAGGCCTACCCACACAAGTGAGGTTTCATTTTTATTGGGAGACTTGGGGGAACGCTAGGTGGAAGGAAATTTGTGGCTCCTCTCTGATTCCAGAACTTTCTGTCACCAAAATGTGAGGAAAACGTGTTTTTTTTGCCACATTTTGAGGTTTGCAAAGGATTCTGGGTAACAGAACCTGGTCAGAGCCCCACAAGTCACCCCATCTTGGATTCCCCTAGGTCTCTAGTTTTCAGAAATGCACAGGTTTGGTAGGTTTCCCTAGGTGCCGGCTGAGCTAGAGGCCAAAATCTACAGGTAGGCACTTTGCAAAAAACACATCTGTTTTCTTTAAAAAAATGTGATGTGTCCACGTTGCGTTTTGGGGCATTTCGTGTCGCGGGCGCTAGGCCTACCCACACAAGTGAGGTTTCATTTTTATTGGGAGACTTGGGGGAACGCTAGGTGGAAGGAAATTTGTGGCTCCTCTCAGATTCCAGAACTTTCTGTCACCGAAATGTGAGGAAAACGTGTTTTTTTAGCCACATTTTGAGGTTTGCAAAGGATTCTGGGTAACAGAACCTGGTCAGAGCCCCACAAGTCACCCCATCTTGGATTCCCCTAGGTCTCTAGTTTTCATAAATGCACAGGTTTGGTAGGTTTCCCTAGGTGCCGGCTGAGCTAGAGGCCAAAATCTACAGGTAGGCACTTTGCAAAAAACACATCTGTTTTCTTTCAAAAAATGTGATGTGTCCGCGTTGCGTTTTGGGGCATTTCCTGTCGCTGGCGCTAGGCCTACCCACACAAGTGAGGTTTCATTTTTATTGGGAGACTTGGGGGAACGCTGGGTGGAAGGAAATTTGTGGCTCCTCTCTGATTCCAGAACTTTCTGTCACCAAAATGTGAGGAAAACGTGTTTTTTAGCCACATTTTGAGGTTTGCAAAGGATTCTGGGTAACAGAACCTGGTCAGAGCCCCACAAGTCACCCCATCTTGGATTCCCCTAGGTCTCTAGTTTTCAGAAATGCACAGGTTTGGTAGGTTTCCCTAGGTGCCGGCTGAGCTAGAGGCCAAAATCTACAGGTAGGCACTTTGCAAAAAACACATCTGTTTTCTTTAAAAAAATGTGATGTGTCCACATTGCGTTTTGGGGCATTTCCTGTCGCGGGCGCTAGGCCTACCCACACAAGTGAGGTTTCATTTTTATTGGGAGACTTGGGGGAACGCTAGGTGGAAGGAAATTTGTGGCTCCTCTCTGATTCCAGAACTTTCTGTCACCAAAATGTGAGGAAAACGTGTTTTTTTAGCCAAATTTTGAGGTTTGCAAAGGATTCTGGGTAACAGAACCTGGTCAGAGCCCCACAAGTCACCCCATCTTGGATTCCCCTAGGTCTCTAGTTTTCAAAAATGCACAGGTTTGGTAGGTTTCCCTAGGTGCCGGCTGAGCTAGAGGCCAAAATCTACAGGTAGGCACTTTGCAAAAAACACCTCTGTTTTCTTTAAAAAAAATGTGATGTGTCCACGTTGCGTTTTTGGGGCATTTCCTGTTGTGGGCGCTAGGCCTACCCACACAAGTGAGGCATCATTTTTATCGGGAGACTTGGGGGAACGCTGCGTGGAAGGAAATTTGTGGCTCCTCTCAGATTCCAGAACTTTCTGTCACCGAAATGTGAGGAAAACGTGTTTTTTTAGCCACATTTTGAGGTTTGCAAAGGATTCTGGGTAACAGAACCTGGTCAGAGCCCCACAAGTCACCCCATCTTGGATTCCCCTAGGTCTCTAGTTTTCAAAAATGCACAGGTTTGGTAGGTTTCCCTAGGTGCCGGCTGAGCTAGAGGCCAAAATCTACAGGTAGGCACTTTGCAAAAAACACATCTGTTTTCTTTCAAAAAATGTGATGTGTCCACGTTGCGTTTTGGGGCATTTCCTGTTGCGGGCGCTAGGCCTACCCACACAAGTGAGGTTTCATTTTTATTGGGAGACTTGGGGGAACGCTGGGTGGAAGGAAATTTGTGGCTCCTCTCTGATTCCAGAACTTCCTGTCACCAAAATGTGAGGAAAACGTGTTTTTTTAGCCACATTTTGAGGTTTGCAAAGGATTCTGGGTAACAGAACCTGGTCAGACCCCCATAAGTCACCCCAGCTTGGATTCCCCTAGGTCTCTAGTCTTCAAAAATGCACAGGTTTGATAGGTTTCCCTAGGTGCCGGCTGAGCTAGAGGCCAAAATCTACAGGTAGGCACTTTGCAAAAAACACCTCTGTTTTCTTTCAAAAAATGTGATGTGTCCACATTGCGTTTTGGGGCATTTGCTGTCGCAGGAGCTAGTCCTACCCACACAAGTGAGGTATAATTTTTATCGGGAGACTTGGGGGAACGCTGGGTGGAAGGAAATTTGTGGCTCCTCTCTGATTCCAGAACTTTCTGTCACCAAAATGTGAGGAAAACGTGTTTTTTTTGCCAAATTTTGAGGTTTGCAAAGGATTCTGGGTAACAGAACCTGGTCAGAGCCCCACAAGTCACCCCATCTTGGATTCCCCTAGGTCTCTAGTTTTCAAAAATGCACAGGTTTGGTAGGTTTCCCTAGGTGCCGGCTGAGCTAGAGGCCAAAATCTACAGGTAGGCACTTTGCAAAAAACACCTCTGTTTTCTTTAAAAAAATGTGATGTGTCCACGTTGCATTTTGGGGCATTTCCTGTCATGGGCGCTAGGCCTACCCACACAAGTGAGGTATCATTGTTATCGGGAGACTTGGGGGAACGCTGGGTGGAAGGAAATTTGTGGCTCCTCTCTGATTCCAGAACTTTCTGTCACCAAAATGTGAGGAAAACGTGTTATTTTAGCCACATTTTGAGGTTTGCAAAGGATTCTGGGTAGCAGAACCTGGTCAGAGCCCCACAAGTCACCCCATCTTGGATTCCCCTAGGTCTCTAGTTTTCAAAAACGCACATGTTTGGTAGGTTTCCCTAGGTGCCGGCTGAGCTAGAGGCCAAAATCTACAGGTAGGCACTTTGCAAAAAACACCTCTGTTTTCTTTAAAAAAATGTGATGTGTCCACGTTGCGTTTTGGGGCATTTCCTGTCGTGGGCGCTAGGCCTACCCACACAAGTGAGGTATCATTTTTATCGGGAGACTTGGGGGAACGCTGCGTGGAAGGAAATTTGTGGCTCCTCTCAGATTCCAGAACTTTCTGTCACCGAAATTTGAGGAAAACGTGTTTTTTTAGCCACATTTTGAGGTTTGCAAAGGGTTCTGGGTAACAGAACCTGGTCAGAGCCCCACAAGTCACCCCATCTTGGATTCCCCTAGGTCTCTAGTTTTAAAAAATGCACAGGTTTGGTAGGTTTCCCTAGGTGCCGGCTGAGCTAGAGGCCAAAATCTACAGGTAGGCACTTTGCAAAAAACACCTCTGTTTTCTTTAAAAAAATGTGATGTGTCCACGTTGCGTTTTGGGGCATTTCCTGTCGTGGGCGCTAGGCCTACCCACACATGCGAGGTATCATTGTTATCGGGAGACTTGTAGGAACGCTGGGTGGAAGGAAATTTGTGGCTCCTCTCTGATTCCAGAACTTTCTGTCACCAAAATGTGAGGAAAACATGTTATTTTATCCACATTTTGAGGTTTGCAAAGGATTCTGGGTAGCAGAACCTGGTAAGAGCCCCTCAAGTCACCCCATCTTGGATTCCACTAGGTCTCTAGTTTTCAAAAATGCACAGGTTTGGTAGGTTTCCCTAGGTGCCGGCTGAGCTAGAGGCCAAAATCTACAGGTAGGCACTTTGCAAAAAACACATCTGTTTTCTTTCAAAAAATGTGATGTGTCCACGTTGCGTTTTGGGGCATTTCCTGTCGCTGGCGCTAGGCCTACCCACACAAGTGAGGTTTCATTTTTATTGGGAGACTTGGGGGAACGCTGGGTGGAAGGAAATTTGTGGCTCCTCTCTGATTCCAGAACTTTCTGTCACCGAAATGTGAGGAAAACGTGTTTTTTTAGCCACATTTTGAGGTTTGCAAAGGATTCTGGGTAACAGAACCTGGTCAGAGCCCCACAAGTCACCCCATCTTGGATTCCCCTAGGTCTCTAGTTTTCAAAAATGCACAGGTTTGGTAGGTTTCCCTAGGTGCCGGCTGAGCTAGAGGCCAAAATCTACAGGTAGGCACTTTGCAAAAAACACATCTGTTTTCTTTCAAAAAATGTGATGTGTCCACGTTGCGTTTTGGGGCATTTCCTGTTGCGGGCGCTAGGCCTACCCACACAAGTGAGGTTTCATTTTTATTGGGAGACTTGGGGGAACGCTGGGTGGAAGGAAATTTGTGGCTCCTCTCTGATTCCAGAACTTCCTGTCACCAAAATGTGAGGAAAACATGTTTTTTTAGCCACATTTTGAGGTTTGCAAAGGATTCTGGGTAACAGAACCTGGTCAGACCCCCATAAGTCACCCCAGCTTGGATTCCCCTAGGTCTCTAGTCTTCAAAAATGCACAGGTTTGATAGGTTTCCCTAGGTGCCGGCTGAGCTAGAGGCCAAAATCTACAGGTAGGCACTTTGCAAAAAACACCTCTGTTTTCTTTCAAAAAATGTGATGTGTCCACATTGCGTTTTGGGGCATTTGCTGTCGCAGGAGCTAGTCCTACCCACACAAGTGAGGTATAATTTTTATCGGGAGACTTGGGGGAACGCTGGGTGGAAGGAAATTTGTGGCTCCTCTCTGATTCCAGAACTTTCTGTCACCAAAATGTGAGGAAAACGTGTTTTTTTTGCCAAATTTTGAGGTTTGCAAAGGATTCTGGGTAACAGAACCTGGTCAGAGCCCCACAAGTCACCCCATCTTGGATTCCCCTAGGTCTCTAGTTTTCAAAAATGCACAGGTTTGGTAGGTTTCCCTAGGTGCCGGCTGAGCTAGAGGCCAAAATCTACAGGTAGGCACTTTGCAAAAAACACCTCTGTTTTCTTTAAAAAAAATGTGATGTGTCCACGTTGCATTTTGGGGCATTTCCTGTCGTGGGCGCTAGGCCTACACTCACAAGTGAGGTATCATTGTTATCGGGAGACTTGGGGGAACGCTGGGTGGAAGGAAATTTGTGGCTCCTCTCTGATTCCAGAACTTTCTGTCACCAAAATGTGAGGAAAACGTGTTATTTTAGCCACATTTTGAGGTTTGCAAAGGATTCTGGGTAGCAGAACCTGGTCAGAGCCCCACAAGTCACCCCATCTTGGATTCCCCTAGGTCTCTAGTTTTCAAAAACGCACATGTTTGGTAGGTTTCCCTAGGTGCCGGCTGAGCTAGAGGCCAAAATCTACAGGTAGGCACTTTGCAAAAAACACCTCTGTTTTCTTTAAAAAAATGTGATGTGTCCACGTTGCGTTTTGGGGCATTTCCTGTCGTGGGCGCTAGGCCTACCCATACAAGTGAGGTATCATTTTTATCGGGAGACTTGGGGGAACGCTGCGTGGAAGGAAATTTGTGGCTCCTCTCAGATTCCAGAACTTTCTGTCACCGAAATTTGAGGAAAACGTGTTTTTTTAGCCACATTTTGAGGTTTGCAAAGGGTTCTGGGTAACAGAACCTGGTCAGAGCCCCACAAGTCACCCCATCTTGGATTCCCCTAGGTCTCTAGTTTTAAAAAATGCACAGGTTTGGTAGGTTTCCCTAGGTGCCGGCTGAGCTAGAGGCCAAAATCTACAGGTAGGCACTTTGCAAAAAACACCTCTGTTTTCTTTAAAAAAATGTGATGTGTCCACGTTGCGTTTTGGGGCATTTCCTGTCGTGGGCGCTAGGCCTACCCACACATGCGAGGTATCATTGTTATCGGGAGACTTGTAGGAACGCTGGGTGGAAGGAAATTTGTGGCTCCTCTCTGATTCCAGAACTTTCTGTCACCAAAATGTGAGGAAAACATGTTATTTTAGCCACATTTTGAGGTTTGCAAAGGATTCTGGGTAGCAGAACCTGGTAAGAGCCCCTCAAGTCACCCCATCTTGGATTCCACTAGGTCTCTAGTTTTCAAAAATGCACAGGTTTGGTAGGTTTCCCTAGGTGCCGGCTGAGCTAGAGGCCAAAATCTACAGGTAGGCACTTTGCAAAAAACACATCTGTTTTCTTTCAAAAAATGTGATGTGTCCACGTTGCGTTTTGGGGCATTTCCTGTCGCTGGCGCTAGGCCTACCCACACAAGTGAGGTTTCATTTTTATTGGGAGACTTGGGGGAACGCTGGGTGGAAGGAAATTTGTGGCTCCTCTCTGATTCCAGAACTTTCTGTCACCAAAATGTGAGGAAAACGTGTTTTTTTTGCCAAATTTTGAGGTTTGCAAAGGATTCTGGGTAACAGAACCTGGTCAGAGCCCCACAAGTCACCCCATCTTGGATTCCCCTAGGTCTCTAGTTTTCAAAAATGCACAGGGTTTGTACGTTTCCCTATGTGCCGGCTGAGCTAGAGGCCAAAATCTACAGGTAGGCACTTTGCAAAAAAGACATCTGTTTTCTTTCAAAAAATGTGATGTGTTCACGTTGCATTTTGGGGCATTTCCTGTCGCGGGCGCTAGGCCTACCCACACAAGTGAGGTTTCATTTTTATTGGGAGACTTGGGGGAACGCTGGGTGGAAGGAAATTTGTGGCTCCTCTCTGATTCCAGAACTTTCTGTCACCAAAATGTGAGGAAAACGTGTTTTTTTAGCCAAAATTTCAGGTTTGCAAAGGATTCTGGGTAACAGAACCTGGTCAGAGCCCCACAAGTCACCCCATCTTGGATTCCCCTAGGTCTCTAGTTTTCAAAAATGCACAGGTTTGGTACGTTTCCCTAGGTGCCGGCTGAGCTAGAGGCCAAAATCTACAGGTAGGCACTTTGCAAAAAACACCTCTGTTTTCTTTAAAAAAATGTGATGTGTCCACGTTGCATTTTGGGGCATTTCCTGTCGTGGGCGCTAGGCCTACCCACACAAGTGAGGTATCATTTTTATCGGGAGACTTGGGGGAACGCTGGGTGGAAGGAAATTTGTGGCTCCTCTCTGATTCCAGAACTTTCTGTCACCAAAATGTGAGGAAAACGTGTTTTTTTAGCCAAATTTTCAGGTTTGCAAAGGATTCTGGGTAACAGAACCTGGTCAGAGCCCCACAAGTCACCCCATCTTGGATTCCCCTAGGTCTCTAGTTTTAAAAAATGCACAGGTTTGGTACGTTTCCCTAGGTGCCGGCTGAGCTAGAGGCCAAAATCTACAGGTAGGCACTTTGCAAAAAACACCTCTGTTTTCTTTAAAAAAATGTGATGTGTCCACGTTGCGTTTTGGGGCATTTCCTGTCGTGGGCGCTAGGCCTACCCACACAAGTGAGGTATCATTTTTATCGGGAGACTTGGGGGAACGTTGGGTGGAAGGAAATTTGTGGCTCCTCTCTGATTCCAGAACTTTCTGTCACCAAAATGTGAGGAAAACGTGTTATTTTAGCCACATTTTGAGGTTTGCAAAGGATTCTGGGTAGCAGAACCTGGTCAGAGCCCCACAAGTCACCCCATCTTGGATTCCCCTAGGTCTCTAGTTTTCAAAAATGCACAGGTTTGGTACGTTTCCCTAGGTGCCGGCTGAGCTAGAGGCCAAAATCTACAGGTAGGCACTTTGCAAAAAACACCTCTGTTTTCTTTAAAAAAATGTGATGTGTCCACGTTGCGTTTTGGGGCATTTCCTGTCGTGGGCGCTAGGCCTACCCACACAAGTGAGGTATCATTTTTATCGGGAGACTTGGGGGAACGCTGGGTGGAAGGAAATTTGTGGCTCCTCTCTGATTCCAGAACTTTCTGTCACCAAAATGTGAGGAAAACGTGTTTTTTTAGCCAAATTTTCAGGTTTGCAAAGGATTCTGGGTAACAGAACCTGGTCAGAGCCCCACAAGTCACCCCATCTTGGATTCCCCTAGGTCTCTAGTTTTCAAAAATGCACAGGTTTGGTACGTTTCCCTAGGTGCCGGCTGAGCTAGAGGCCAAAATCTACAGGTAGGCACTTTGCAAAAAACACCTCTGTTTTCTTTAAAAAAATGTGATGTGTCCACGTTGCGTTTTGGGGCATTTCCTGTCGTGGGCGCTAGGCCTACCCACACAAGTGAGGTATCATTTTTATCGGGAGACTTGGGGGAACGCTAGGTGGAAGGAAATTTGTGGCTCCTCTCTGATTCCAGAACTTTCTGTCACCAAAATGTGAGGAAAACGTGTTTTTTTTGTCACATTTTGAGGTTTGCAAAGGATTCTGGGTAACAGAACCTGGTCAGAGCCCCACAAGTCACCCCATCTTGGATTCCCCTAGGTCTCTAGTTTTCAGAAATGCACAGGTTTGGTAGGTTTCCCTAGGTGCCGGCTGAGCTAGAGGCCAAAATCTACAGGTAGGCACTTTGCAAAAAACACATCTGTTTTCTTTCAAAAAATGTGATGTGTCCACGTTGCGTTTTGGGGCATTTCCTGTCGCTGGCGCTAGGCCTACCCACACAAGTGAGGTTTCATTTTTATTGGGAGACTTGGGGGAACGCTGGGTGGAAGGAAATTTGTGGCTCCTCTCTGATTCCAGAACTTTCTGTCACCGAAATGTGAGGAAAACGTGTTTTTTTAGCCACATTTTGAGGTTTGCAAAGGATTCTGGGTAACAGAACCTGGTCAGAGCCCCACAAGTCACCCCATCTTGGATTCCCCTAGGTCTCTAGTTTTCATAAATGCACAGGTTTGGTAGGTTTCCCTAGGTGCCGGCTGAGCTAGAGGCCAAAATCTACAGGTAGGCACTTTGCAAAAAACACATCTGTTTTCTTTCAAAAAATGTGATGTGTCCACGTTGCGTTTTGGGGCATTTCCTGTTGCGGGCGCTAGGCCTACCCACACAAGTGAGGTTTCATTTTTATTGGGAGACTTGGGGGAACGCTGGGTGGAAGGAAATTTGTGGCTCCTCTCTGATTCCAGAACTTCCTGTCACCAAAATGTGAGGAAAACATGTTTTTTTAGCCACATTTTGAGGTTTGCAAAGGATTCTGGGTAACAGAACCTGGTCAGACCCCCATAAGTCACCCCAGCTTGGATTCCCCTAGGTCTCTAGTCTTCAAAAATGCACAGGTTTGATAGGTTTCCCTAGGTGCCGGCTGAGCTAGAGGCCAAAATCTACAGGTAGGCACTTTGCAAAAAACACCTCTGTTTTCTTTAAAAAAATGTGATGTGTCCACATTGCGTTTTGGGGCATTTGCTGTCGCAGGAGCTAGTCCTACCCACACAAGTGAGGTATAATTTTTATCGGGAGACTTGGGGGAACGCTGGGTGGAAGGAAATTTGTGGCTCCTCTCTGATTCCAGAACTTTCTGTCACCAAAATGTGAGGAAAACGTGTTTTTTTTGCCAAATTTTGAGGTTTGCAAAGGATTCTGGGTAACAGAACCTGGTCAGAGCCCCACAAGTCACCCCATCTTGGATTCCCCTAGGTCTCTAGTTTTCAAAAATGCACAGGTTTGGTAGGTTTCCCTAGGTGCCGGCTGAGCTAGAGGCCAAAATCTACAGGTAGGCACTTTGCAAAAAACACCTCTGTTTTCTTTAAAAAAATGTGATGTGTCCACGTTGCATTTTGGGGCATTTCCTGTCGTGGGCGCTAGGCCTACCCACACAAGTGAGGTATCATTGTTATCGGGAGACTTGGGGGAACGCTGGGTGGAAGGAAATTTGTGGCTCCTCTCTGATTCCAGAACTTTCTGTCACCAAAATGTGAGGAAAACGTGTTATTTTAGCCACATTTTGAGGTTTGCAAAGGATTCTGGGTAGCAGAACCTGGTCAGAGCCCCACAAGTCACCCCATCTTGGATTCCCCTAGGTCTCTAGTTTTCAAAAACGCACATGTTTGGTAGGTTTCCCTAGGTGCCGGCTGAGCTAGAGGCCAAAATCTACAGGTAGGCACTTTGCAAAAAACACCTCTGTTTTCTTTAAAAAAATGTGATGTGTCCACGTTGCGTTTTGGGGCATTTCCTGTCGTGGGCGCTAGGCCTACCCACACAAGTGAGGTATCATTTTTATCGGGAGACTTGGGGGAACGCTGCGTGGAAGGAAATTTGTGGCTCCTCTCAGATTCCAGAACTTTCTGTCACCGAAATTTGAGGAAAACTTGTTTTTTTAGCCACATTTTGAGGTTTGCAAAGGGTTCTGGGTAACAGAACCTGGTCAGAGCCCCACAAGTCACCCCATCTTGGATTCCCCTAGGTCTCTAGTTTAAAAAAATGCACAGGTTTGGTAGGTTTCCCTAGGTGCCGGCTGAGCTAGAGGCCAAAATCTACAGGTAGGCACTTTGCAAAAAACACCTCTGTTTTCTTTAAAAAAATGTGATGTGTCCACGTTGCGTTTTGGGGCATTTCCTGTCGTGGGCGCTAGGCCTACCCACACATGCGAGGTATCATTGTTATCGGGAGACTTGTAGGAACGCTGGGTGGAAGGAAATTTGTGGCTCCTCTCTGATTCCAGAACTTTCTGTCACCAAAATGTGAGGAAAACATGTTATTTTAGCCACATTTTGAGGTTTGCAAAGGATTCTGGGTAGCAGAACCTGGTAAGAGCCCCTCAAGTCACCCCATCTTGGATTCCACTAGGTCTCTAGTTTTCAAAAATGCACAGGTTTGGTAGGTTTCCCTAGGTGCCGGCTGAGCTAGAGGCCAAAATCTACAGGTAGGCACTTTGCAAAAAACACATCTGTTTTCTTTCAAAAAATGTGATGTGTCCACGTTGCGTTTTGGGGCATTTCCTGTCGCTGGCGCTAGGCCTACCCACACAAGTGAGGTTTCATTTTTATTGGGAGACTTGGGGGAACGCTGGGTGGAAGGAAATTTGTGGCTCCTCTCTGATTCCAGAACTTTCTGTCACCAAAATGTGAGGAAAACGTGTTTTTTTTGCCAAATTTTGAGGTTTGCAAAGGATTCTGGGTAACAGAACCTGGTCAGAGCCCCACAAGTCACCCCATCTTGGATTCCCCTAGGTCTCTAGTTTTCACAAATGCACAGGGTTGGTACGTTTCCCTATGTGCCGGCTGAGCTAGAGGCCAAAATCTACAGGTAGGCACTTTGCAAAAAAGACATCTGTTTTCTTTCAAAAAATGTGATGTGTTCACGTTGCATTTTGGGGCATTTCCTGTCGCGGGCGCTAGGCCTACCCACACAAGTGAGGTTTCATTTTTATTGGGAGACTTGGGGGAACGCTGGGTGGAAGGAAATTTGTGGCTCCTCTCTGATTCCAGAACTTTCTGTCACCAAAATGTGAGGAAAACGTGTTTTTTTAGCCAAAATTTCAGGTTTGCAAAGGATTCTGGGTAACAGAACCTGGTCAGAGCCCCACAAGTCACCCCATCTTGGATTCCCCTAGGTCTCTAGTTTTCAAAAATGCACAGGTTTGGTACGTTTCCCTAGGTGCCGGCTGAGCTAGAGGCCAAAATCTACAGGTAGGCACTTTGCAAAAAACACCTCTGTTTTCTTTAAAAAAATGTGATGTGTCCACGTTGCGTTTTGGGGCATTTCCTGTCGTGGGCGCTAGGCCCACCCACACAAGTGAGGTATCATTTTTATCGGGAGACTTGGGGGAACGCTGGGTGGAAGGAAATTTGTGGCTCCTCTCTGATTCCAGAACTTTCTGTCACCAAAATGTGAGGAAAACGTGTTTTTTTAGCCAAATTTTCAGGTTTGCAAAGGATTCTGGGTAACAGAACCTGGTCAGAGCCCCACAAGTCACCCCATCTTGGATTCCCCTAGGTCTCTAGTTTTCAAAAATGCACAGGTTTGGTACGTTTCCCTAGGTGCCGGCTGAGCTAGAGGCCAAAATCTACAGGTAGGCACTTTGCAAAAAACACCTCTGTTTTCTTTAAAAAAATGTGATGTGTCCACGTTGCGTTTTGGGGCATTTCCTGTCGTGGGCGCTAGGCCTACCCACACAAGTGAGGTATCATTTTTATCGGGAGACTTGGGGGAACGCTGGGTGGAAGGAAATTTGTGGCTCCTCTCTGATTCCAGAACTTTCTGTCACCAAAATGTGAGGAAAACGTGTTATTTTAGCCACATTTTGAGGTTTGCAAAGGATTCTGGGTAGCAGAACCTGGTCAGAGCCCCACAAGTCACCCCATCTTGGATTCCCCTAGGTCTCTAGTTTTCAAAAATGCACAGGTTTGGTACGTTTCCCTAGGTGCCGGCTGAGCTAGAGGCCAAAATCTACAGGTAGGCACTTTGCAAAAAACACCTCTGTTTTCTTTAAAAAAATGTGATGTGTCCACGTTGCGTTTTGGGGCATTTCCTGTCGTGGGCGCTAGGCCTACCCACACAAGTGAGGTATCATTTTTATCGGGAGACTTGGGGGAACGCTGGGTGGAAGGAAATTTGTGGCTCCTCTCTGATTCCAGAACTTTCTGTCACCAAAATGTGAGGAAAACGTGTTTTTTTAGCCAAATTTTCAGGTTTGCAAAGGATTCTGGGTAACAGAACCTGGTCAGAGCCCCACAAGTCACCCCATCTTGGATTCCCCTAGGTCTCTAGTTTTCAAAAATGCACAGGTTTGGTACGTTTCCCTAGGTGCCGGCTGAGCTAGAGGCCAAAATCTACAGGTAGGCACTTTGCAAAAAACACCTCTGTTTTCTTTAAAAAAATGTGATGTGTCCACGTTGCGTTTTGGGGCATTTCCTGTCGTGGGCGCTAGGCCTACCCACACAAGTGAGGTATCATTTTTATCGGGAGACTTGGGGGAACGCTGGGTGGAAGGAAATTTGTGGCTCCTCTCTGATTCCAGAACTTTCTGTCACCAAAATGTGAGGAAAACGTGTTATTTTAGCCACATTTTGAGGTTTGCAAAGGATTCTGGGTAGCAGAACCTGGTCAGAGCCCCACAAGTCACCCCATCTTGGATTCCCCTAGGTCTCTAGTTTTCATAAATGCACAGGTTTGGTAGGTTTCCCTAGGTGCCGGCTGAGCTAGAGGCCAAAATCTACAGGTAGGCACTTTGCAAAAAACACATCTGTTTTCTTTAAAAAAATGTGATGTGTCCGCGTTGCGTTTTGGGGCATTTCCTGTCGCTGGCGCTAGGCCTACCCACACAAGTGAGGTTTCATTTTTATTGGGAGACTTGGGGGAACGCTGGGTGGAAGGAAATTTGTGGCTCCTCTCTGATTCCAGAAATTTCTGTCACCAAAATGTGAGGAAAACGTGTTTTTTTGCCAAATTTTGAGGTTTGCAAAGGATTCTGGGTAACAGAACCTGGTCAGAGCCCCACAAGTCACCCCATCTTGGATTCCCCTAGGTCTCTAGTTTTCAAAAATGCACAGGTTTGGTAGGTTTCCCTAGGTGCCGGCTGAGCTAGAGGCCAAAATCTACAGGTAGGCACTTTGCAAAAAACACCTCTGTTTTCTTTAAAAAAATGTGATGTGTCCACGTTGCGTTTTGGGGCATTTCCTATCACGGGCGCTAGGCCTACCCACACAAGTGAGGTTTCATTTTTATTGGGAGACTTAGGGGAACGCTAGGTGGAAGGAAATTTGTGGCTCCTCTCTGATTCCAGAACTTTCTGTCACCAAAATGTGAGGAAAACGTGTTTTTTTTGCCACATTTTGAGGTTTGCAAAGGATTCTGGGTAACAGAACCTGGTCAGAGCCCCACAAGTCACCCCATCTTGGATTCCCCTAGGTCTCTAGTTTTCAGAAATGCACAGGTTTGGTAGGTTTCCCTAGGTGCCGGCTGAGCTAGAGGCCAAAATCTACAGGTAGGCACTTTGCAAAAAACACCTCTGTTTTCTTAAAAAAAAATGTGATGTGTCCAAGTTGCGTTTTGGGGCATTTCCTGTCGTGGGCGCTAGGCCTACCCACACAAGTGAGGTATCATTTTTATCGGGAGACTTGGGGGAACGCTGCGTGGAAGGAAATTTGTGGCTCCTCTCAGATTCCAGAACTTTCTGTCACCGAAATGTGAGGAAAACGTGTTTTTTTAGCCACATTTTGAGGTTTGCAAAGGATTCTGGGTAACAGAACCTGGTCAGAGCCCCACAAGTCACCCCATCTTGGATTCCCCTAGGTCTCTAGTTTTCAAAAATGCACAGGTTTGGTAGGTTTCCCTAGGTGCCGGCTGAGCTAGAGGCCAAAATCTATAGGTAGGCACTTTGCAAAAAACACCTCTGTTTTCTTTCAAAAAATGTGATGTGTCCACGTTGCGTTTTGGGGCATTTCCTGTCACGGGCGCTAGGCCTACCCACACAAGTGAGGTATCCTTTTTATCGGGAGACTTGGGGGAACGCTGGGTGGAAGGAAATTTGTGGCTCCTCTCTGATTCCAGAACTTTCTGTCACCAAAATGTGAGGAAAACGTGTTTTTTTTGCCACATTTTGAGGTTTGCAAAGGATTCTGGGTAACAGAACCTGGTCAGAGCCCCACAAGTCACCCCATCTTGGATTCCCCTAGGTCTCTAGTTTTCACAAATGCACAGGTTTGGTAGGTTTCCCTAGGTGCCGGCTGAGCTAGAGGCCAAAATCTACAGGTAGGCACTTTGCAAAAAACACCTCTGTTTTCTTTAAAAAAAATGTGATGTGTCCAAGTTGCGTTTTGGGGCATTTCCTGTCGTGGGCGCTAGGCCTACCCACACAAGTGAGGTATCATTTTTATCGGGAGACTTGGGGGAACGCTAGGTGGAAGGAAATTTGTGGCTCCTCTCTGATTCCAGAACTTTCTGTCACCAAAATGTGAGGAAAACGTGTTTTTTTTGTCACATTTTGAGGTTTGCAAAGGATTCTGGGTAACAGAACCTGGTCAGAGCCCCACAAGTCACCCCATCTTGGATTCCCCTAGGTCTCTAGTTTTCAGAAATGCACAGGTTTGGTAGGTTTCCCTAGGTGCCGGCTGAGCTAGAGGCCAAAATCTACAGGTAGGCACTTTGCAAAAAACACATCTGTTTTCTTTCAAAAAATGTGATGTGTCCACGTTGCGTTTTGGGGCATTTCCTGTCGCTGGCGCTAGGCCTACCCACACAAGTGAGGTTTCATTTTTATTGGGAGACTTGGGGGAACGCTGGGTGGAAGGAAATTTGTGGCTCCTCTCTGATTCCAGAACTTTCTGTCACCGAAATGTGAGGAAAACGTGTTTTTTTAGCCACATTTTGAGGTTTGCAAAGGATTCTGGGTAACAGAACCTGGTCAGAGCCCCACAAGTCACCCCATCTTGGATTCCCCTAGGTCTCTAGTTTTCAAAAATGCACAGGTTTGGTAGGTTTCCCTAGGTGCCGGCTGAGCTAGAGGCCAAAATCTACAGGTAGGCACTTTGCAAAAAACACATCTGTTTTCTTTCAAAAAATGTGATGTGTCCACGTTGCGTTTTGGGGCATTTCCTGTTGCGGGCGCTAGGCCTACCCACACAAGTGAGGTTTCATTTTTATTGGGAGACTTGGGGGAACGCTGGGTGGAAGGAAATTTGTGGCTCCTCTCTGATTCCAGAACTTCCTGTCACCAAAATGTGAGGAAAACATGTTTTTTTAGCCACATTTTGAGGTTTGCAAAGGATTCTGGGTAACAGAACCTGGTCAGACCCCCATAAGTCACCCCAGCTTGGATTCCCCTAGGTCTCTAGTCTTCAAAAATGCACAGGTTTGATAGGTTTCCCTAGGTGCCGGCTGAGCTAGAGGCCAAAATCTACAGGTAGGCACTTTGCAAAAAACACCTCTGTTTTCTTTAAAAAAATGTGATGTGTCCACATTGCGTTTTGGGGCATTTGCTGTCGCAGGAGCTAGTCCTACCCACACAAGTGAGGTATAATTTTTATCGGGAGACTTGGGGGAACGCTGGGTGGAAGGAAATTTGTGGCTCCTCTCTGATTCCAGAACTTTCTGTCACCAAAATGTGAGGAAAACGTGTTTTTTTTGCCAAATATTGAGGTTTGCAAAGGATTCTGGGTAACAGAACCTGGTCAGAGCCCCACAAGTCACCCCATCTTGGATTCCCCTAGGTCTCTAGTTTTCAAAAATGCACAGGTTTGGTAGGTTTCCCTAGGTGCCGGCTGAGCTAGAGGCCAAAATCTACAGGTAGGCACTTTGCAAAAAACACCTCTGTTTTCTTTAAAAAAATGTGATGTGTCCACGTTGCATTTTGGGGCATTTCCTGTCGTGGGCGCTAGGCCTACCCACACAAGTGAGGTATCATTGTTATCGGGAGACTTGGGGGAACGCTGGGTGGAAGGAAATTTGTGGCTCCTCTCTGATTCCAGAACTTTCTGTCACCAAAATGTGAGGAAAACGTGTTATTTTAGCCACATTTTGAGGTTTGCAAAGGATTCTGGGTAGCAGAACCTGGTCAGAGCCCCACAAGTCACCCCATCTTGGATTCCCCTAGGTCTCTAGTTTTCAAAAACGCACATGTTTGGTAGGTTTCCCTAGGTGCCGGCTGAGCTAGAGGCCAAAATCTACAGGTAGGCACTTTGCAAAAAACACCTCTGTTTTCTTTAAAAAAATGTGATGTGTCCACGTTGCGTTTTGGGGCATTTCCTGTCGTGGGCGCTAGGCCTACCCACACAAGTGAGGTATCATTTTTATCGGGAGACTTGGGGGAACGCTGCGTGGAAGGAAATTTGTGGCTCCTCTCAGATTCCAGAACTTTCTGTCACCGAAATTTGAGGAAAACGTGTTTTTTTAGCCACATTTTGAGGTTTGCAAAGGGTTCTGGGTAACAGAACCTGGTCAGAGCCCCACAAGTCACCCCATCTTGGATTCCCCTAGGTCTCTAGTTTAAAAAAATGCACAGGTTTGGTAGGTTTCCCTAGGTGCCGGCTGAGCTAGAGGCCAAAATCTACAGGTAGGCACTTTGCAAAAAACACCTCTGTTTTCTTTAAAAAAATGTGATGTGTCCACGTTGCGTTTTGGGGCATTTCCTGTCGTGGGCGCTAGGCCTACCCACACATGCGAGGTATCATTGTTATCGGGAGACTTGTAGGAACGCTGGGTGGAAGGAAATTTGTGGCTCCTCTCTGATTCCAGAACTTTCTGTCACCAAAATGTGAGGAAAACATGTTATTTTAGCCACATTTTGAGGTTTGCAAAGGATTCTGGGTAGCAGAACCTGGTAAGAGCCCCTCAAGTCACCCCATCTTGGATTCCACTAGGTCTCTAGTTTTCAAAAATGCACAGGTTTGGTAGGTTTCCCTAGGTGCCGGCTGAGCTAGAGGCCAAAATCTACAGGTAGGCACTTTGCAAAAAACACATCTGTTTTCTTTCAAAAAATGTGATGTGTCCACGTTGCGTTTTGGGGCATTTCCTGTCGCTGGCGCTAGGCCTACCCACACAAGTGAGGTTTCATTTTTATTGGGAGACTTGGGGGAACGCTGGGTGGAAGGAAATTTGTGGCTCCTCTCTGATTCCAGAACTTTCTGTCACCAAAATGTGAGGAAAACGTGTTTTTTTTGCCAAATTTTGAGGTTTGCAAAGGATTCTGGGTAACAGAACCTGGTCAGAGCCCCACAAGTCACCCCATCTTGGATTCCCCTAGGTCTCTAGTTTTCAAAAATGCACAGGGTTGGTACGTTTCCCTATGTGCCGGCTGAGCTAGAGGCCAAAATCTACAGGTAGGCACTTTGCAAAAAAGACATCTGTTTTCTTTCAAAAAATGTGATGTGTTCACGTTGCATTTTGGGGCATTTCCTGTCGCGGGCGCTAGGCCTACCCACACAAGTGAGGTTTCATTTTTATTGGGAGACTTGGGGGAACGCTGGGTGGAAGGAAATTTGTGGCTCCTCTCTGATTCCAGAACTTTCTGTCACCAAAATGTGAGGAAAACGTGTTTTTTTAGCCAAAATTTCAGGTTTGCAAAGGATTCTGGGTAACAGAACCTGGTCAGAGCCCCACAAGTCACCCCATCTTGGATTCCCCTAGGTCTCTAGTTTTCAAAAATGCACAGGTTTGGTACGTTTCCCTAGGTGCCGGCTGAGCTAGAGGCCAAAATCTACAGGTAGGCACTTTGCAAAAAACACCTCTGTTTTCTTTAAAAAAATGTGATGTGTCCACGTTGCGTTTTGGGGCATTTCCTGTCGTGGGCGCTAGGCCTACCCACACAAGTGAGGTATCATTTTTATCGGGAGACTTGGGGGAACGCTGGGTGGAAGGAAATTTGTGGCTCCTCTCTGATTCCAGAACTTTCTGTCACCAAAATGTGAGGAAAACGTGTTTTTTTAGCCAAATTTTCAGGTTTGCAAAGGATTCTGGGTAACAGAACCTGGTCAGAGCCCCACAAGTCACCCCATCTTGGATTCCCCTAGGTCTCTAGTTTTCAAAAATGCACAGGTTTGGTACGTTTCCCTAGGTGCCGGCTGAGCTAGAGGCCAAAATCTACAGGTAGGCACTTTGCAAAAAACACCTCTGTTTTCTTTAAAAAAATGTGATGTGTCCACGTTGCGTTTTGGGGCATTTCCTGTCGTGGGCGCTAGGCCTACCCACACAAGTGAGGTATCATTTTTATCGGGAGACTTGGGGGAACGCTGGGTGGAAGGAAATTTGTGGCTCCTCTCTGATTCCAGAACTTTCTGTCACCAAAATGTGAGGAAAACGTGTTATTTTAGCCACATTTTGAGGTTTGCAAAGGATTCTGGGTAGCAGAACCTGGTCAGAGCCCCACAAGTCACCCCATCTTGGATTCCCCTAGGTCTCTAGTTTTCATAAATGCACAGGTTTGGTAGGTTTCCCTAGGTGCCGGCTGAGCTAGAGGCCAAAATCTACAGGTAGGCACTTTGCAAAAAACACATCTGTTTTCTTTAAAAAAATGTGATGTGTCCGCGTTGCGTTTTGGGGCATTTCCTGTCGCTGGCGCTAGGCCTACCCACACAAGTGAGGTTTCATTTTTATTGGGAGACTTGGGGGAACGCTGGGTGGAAGGAAATTTGTGGCTCCTCTCTGATTCCAGAAATTTCTGTCACCAAAATGTGAGGAAAACGTGTTTTTTTGCCAAATTTTGAGGTTTGCAAAGGATTCTGGGTAACAGAACCTGGTCAGAGCCCCACAAGTCACCCCATCTTGGATTCCCCTAGGTCTCTAGTTTTCAAAAATGCACAGGTTTGGTAGGTTTCCCTAGGTGCCGGCTGAGCTAGAGGCCAAAATCTACAGGTAGGCACTTTGCAAAAAACACCTCTGTTTTCTTTAAAAAAATGTGATGTGTCCACGTTGCGTTTTGGGGCATTTCCTATCACGGGCGCTAGGCCTACCCACACAAGTGAGGTTTCATTTTTATTGGGAGACTTAGGGGAACGCTAGGTGGAAGGAAATTTGTGGCTCCTCTCTGATTCCAGAACTTTCTGTCACCAAAATGTGAGGAAAACGTGTTTTTTTGCCACATTTTGAGGTTTGCAAAGGATTCTGGGTAACAGAACCTGGTCAGAGCCCCACAAGTCACCCCATCTTGGATTCCCCTAGGTCTCTAGTTTTCAGAAATGCACAGGTTTGGTAGGTTTCCCTAGGTGCCGGCTGAGCTAGAGGCCAAAATCTACAGGTAGGCACTTTGCAAAAAACACCTCTGTTTTCTTAAAAAAAAATGTGATGTGTCCAAGTTGCGTTTTGGGGCATTTCCTGTCGTGGGCGCTAGGCCTACCCACACAAGTGAGGTATCATTTTTATCGGGAGACTTGGGGGAACGCTGCGTGGAAGGAAATTTGTGGCTCCTCTCAGATTCCAGAACTTTCTGTCACCGAAATGTGAGGAAAACGTGTTTTTTTAGCCACATTTTGAGGTTTGCAAAGGATTCTGGGTAACAGAACCTGGTCAGAGCCCCACAAGTCACCCCATCTTGGATTCCCCTAGGTCTCTAGTTTTCAAAAATGCACAGGTTTGGTAGGTTTCCCTAGGTGCCGGCTGAGCTAGAGGCCAAAATCTATAGGTAGGCACTTTGCAAAAAACACCTCTGTTTTCTTTCAAAAAATGTGATGTGTCCACGTTGCGTTTTGGGGCATTTCCTGTCACGGGCGCTAGGCCTACCCACACAAGTGAGGTATCCTTTTTATCGGGAGACTTGGGGGAACGCTGGGTGGAAGGAAATTTGTGGCTCCTCTCTGATTCCAGAACTTTCTGTCACCAAAATGTGAGGAAAACGTGTTTTTTTTGCCACATTTTGAGGTTTGCAAAGGATTCTGGGTAACAGAACCTGGTCAGAGCCCCACAAGTCACCCCATCTTGGATTCCCCTAGGTCTCTAGTTTTCACAAATGCACAGGTTTGGTAGGTTTCCCTAGGTGCCGGCTGAGCTAGAGGCCAAAATCTACAGGTAGGCACTTTGCAAAAAACACCTCTGTTTTCTTTAAAAAAAATGTGATGTGTCCAAGTTGCGTTTTGGGGCATTTCCTGTCGTGGGCGCTAGGCCTACCCACACAAGTGAGGTATCATTTTTATCGGGAGACTTGGGGGAACGCTAGGTGGAAGGAAATTTGTGGCTCCTCTCTGATTCCAGAACTTTCTGTCACCAAAATGTGAGGAAAACGTGTTTTTTTTGTCACATTTTGAGGTTTGCAAAGGATTCTGGGTAACAGAACCTGGTCAGAGCCCCACAAGTCACCCCATCTTGGATTCCCCTAGGTCTCTAGTTTTCAGAAATGCACAGGTTTGGTAGGTTTCCCTAGGTGCCGGCTGAGCTAGAGGCCAAAATCTACAGGTAGGCACTTTGCAAAAAACACATCTGTTTTCTTTCAAAAAATGTGATGTGTCCACGTTGCGTTTTGGGGCATTTCCTGTCGCTGGCGCTAGGCCTACCCACACAAGTGAGGTTTCATTTTTATTGGGAGACTTGGGGGAACGCTGGGTGGAAGGAAATTTGTGGCTCCTCTCTGATTCCAGAACTTTCTGTCACCGAAATGTGAGGAAAACGTGTTTTTTTAGCCACATTTTGAGGTTTGCAAAGGATTCTGGGTAACAGAACCTGGTCAGAGCCCCACAAGTCACCCCATCTTGGATTCCCCTAGGTCTCTAGTTTTCAAAAATGCACAGGTTTGGTAGGTTTCCCTAGGTGCCGGCTGAGCTAGAGGCCAAAATCTACAGGTAGGCACTTTGCAAAAAACACATCTGTTTTCTTTCAAAAAATGTGATGTGTCCACGTTGCGTTTTGGGGCATTTCCTGTTGCGGGCGCTAGGCCTACCCACACAAGTGAGGTTTCATTTTTATTGGGAGACTTGGGGGAACGCTGGGTGGAAGGAAATTTGTGGCTCCTCTCTGATTCCAGAACTTCCTGTCACCAAAATGTGAGGAAAACATGTTTTTTTAGCCACATTTTGAGGTTTGCAAAGGATTCTGGGTAACAGAACCTGGTCAGACCCCCATAAGTCACCCCAGCTTGGATTCCCCTAGGTCTCTAGTCTTCAAAAATGCACAGGTTTGATAGGTTTCCCTAGGTGCCGGCTGAGCTAGAGGCCAAAATCTACAGGTAGGCACTTTGCAAAAAACACCTCTGTTTTCTTTAAAAAAATGTGATGTGTCCACATTGCGTTTTGGGGCATTTGCTGTCGCAGGAGCTAGTCCTACCCACACAAGTGAGGTATAATTTTTATTGGGAGACTTGGGGGAACGCTGGGTGGAAGGAAATTTGTGGCTCCTCTCTGATTCCAGAACTTTCTGTCACCAAAATGTGAGGAAAACGTGTTTTTTTTGCCAAATTTGGAGGTTTGCAAAGGATTCTGGGTAACAGAACCTGGTCAGAGCCCCACAAGTCACCCCATCTTGGATTCCCCTAGGTCTCTAGTTTTCAAAAATGCACAGGTTTGGTAGGTTTCCCTAGGTGCCGGCTGAGCTAGAGGCCAAAATCTACAGGTAGGCACTTTGCAAAAAACACCTCTGTTTTCTTTAAAAAAATGTGATGTGTCCACGTTGCATTTTGGGGCATTTCCTGTCGTGGGCGCTAGGCCTACCCACACAAGTGAGGTATCATTGTTATCGGGAGACTTGGGGGAACGCTGGGTGGAAGGAAATTTGTGGCTCCTCTCTGATTCCAGAACTTTCTGTCACCAAAATGTGAGGAAAACGTGTTATTTTAGCCACATTTTGAGGTTTGCAAAGGATTCTGGGTAGCAGAACCTGGTCAGAGCCCCACAAGTCACCCCATCTTGGATTCCCCTAGGTCTCTAGTTTTCAAAAACGCACATGTTTGGTAGGTTTCCCTAGGTGCCGGCTGAGCTAGAGGCCAAAATCTACAGGTAGGCACTTTGCAAAAAACACCTCTGTTTTCTTTAAAAAAATGTGATGTGTCCACGTTGCGTTTTGGGGCATTTCCTGTCGTGGGCGCTAGGCCTACCCACACAAGTGAGGTATCATTTTTATCGGGAGACTTGGGGGAACGCTGCGTGGAAGGAAATTTGTGGCTCCTCTCAGATTCCAGAACTTTCTGTCACCGAAATTTGAGGAAAACGTGTTTTTTTAGCCACATTTTGAGGTTTGCAAAGGGTTCTGGGTAACAGAACCTGGTCAGAGCCCCACAAGTCACCCCATCTTGGATTCCCCTAGGTCTCTAGTTTAAAAAAATGCACAGGTTTGGTAGGTTTCCCTAGGTGCCGGCTGAGCTAGAGGCCAAAATCTACAGGTAGGCACTTTGCAAAAAACACCTCTGTTTTCTTTAAAAAAATGTGATGTGTCCACGTTGCGTTTTGGGGCATTTCCTGTCGTGGGCGCTAGGCCTACCCACACATGCGAGGTATCATTGTTATCGGGAGACTTGTAGGAACGCTGGGTGGAAGGAAATTTGTGGCTCCTCTCTGATTCCAGAACTTTCTGTCACCAAAATGTGAGGAAAACATGTTATTTTAGCCACATTTTGAGGTTTGCAAAGGATTCTGGGTAGCAGAACCTGGTAAGAGCCCCTCAAGTCACCCCATCTTGGATTCCACTAGGTCTCTAGTTTTCAAAAATGCACAGGTTTGGTAGGTTTCCCTAGGTGCCGGCTGAGCTAGAGGCCAAAATCTACAGGTAGGCACTTTGCAAAAAACACATCTGTTTTCTTTCAAAAAATGTGATGTGTCCACGTTGCGTTTTGGGGCATTTCCTGTCGCTGGCGCTAGGCCTACCCACACAAGTGAGGTTTCATTTTTATTGGGAGACTTGGGGGAACGCTGGGTGGAAGGAAATTTGTGGCTCCTCTCTGATTCCAGAACTTTCTGTCACCAAAATGTGAGGAAAACGTGTTTTTTTTGCCAAATTTTGAGGTTTGCAAAGGATTCTGGGTAACAGAACCTGGTCAGAGCCCCACAAGTCACCCCATCTTGGATTCCCCTAGGTCTCTAGTTTTCAAAAATGCACAGGGTTGGTACGTTTCCCTATGTGCCGGCTGAGCTAGAGGCCAAAATCTACAGGTAGGCACTTTGCAAAAAAGACATCTGTTTTCTTTCAAAAAATGTGATGTGTTCACGTTGCATTTTGGGGCATTTCCTGTCGCGGGCGCTAGGCCTACCCACACAAGTGAGGTTTCATTTTTATTGGGAGACTTGGGGGAACGCTGGGTGGAAGGAAATTTGTGGCTCCTCTCTGATTCCAGAACTTTCTGTCACCAAAATGTGAGGAAAACGTGTTTTTTTAGCCAAAATTTCAGGTTTGCAAAGGATTCTGGGTAACAGAACCTGGTCAGAGCCCCACAAGTCACCCCATCTTGGATTCCCCTAGGTCTCTAGTTTTCAAAAATGCACAGGTTTGGTACGTTTCCCTAGGTGCCGGCTGAGCTAGAGGCCAAAATCTACAGGTAGGCACTTTGCAAAAAACACCTCTGTTTTCTTTAAAAAAATGTGATGTGTCCACGTTGCGTTTTGGGGCATTTCCTGTTGTGGGCGCTAGGCCTACCCACACAAGTGAGGTATCATTTTTATCGGGAGACTTGGGGGAACGCTGGGTGGAAGGAAATTTGTGGCTCCTCTCTGATTCCAGAACTTTCTGTCACCAAAATGTGAGGAAAACGTGTTTTTTTAGCCAAATTTTCAGGTTTGCAAAGGATTCTGGGTAACAGAACCTGGTCAGAGCCCCACAAGTCACCCCATCTTGGATTCCCCTAGGTCTCTAGTTTTCAAAAATGCACAGGTTTGGTACGTTTCCCTAGGTGCCGGCTGAGCTAGAGGCCAAAATCTACAGGTAGGCACTTTGCAAAAAACACCTCTGTTTTCTTTAAAAAAATGTGATGTGTCCACGTTGCGTTTTGGGGCATTTCCTGTCGTGGGCGCTAGGCCTACCCACACAAGTGAGGTATCATTTTTATCGGGAGACTTGGGGGAACGCTGGGTGGAAGGAAATTTGTGGCTCCTCTCTGATTCCAGAACTTTCTGTCACCAAAATGTGAGGAAAACGTGTTATTTTAGCCACATTTTGAGGTTTGCAAAGGATTCTGGGTAGCAGAACCTGGTCAGAGCCCCACAAGTCACCCCATCTTGGATTCCCCTAGGTCTCTAGTTTTCAAAAATGCACAGGTTTGGTACGTTTCCCTAGGTGCCGGCTGAGCTAGAGGCCAAAATCTACAGGTAGGCACTTTGCAAAAAACACCTCTGTTTTCTTTAAAAAAATGTGATGTGTCCACGTTGCGTTTTGGGGCATTTCCTGTCGTGGGCGCTAGGCCTACCCACACAAGTGAGGTATCATTTTTATCGGGAGACTTGGGGGAACGCTGGGTGGAAGGAAATTTGTGGCTCCTCTCTGATTCCAGAACTTTCTGTCACCAAAATGTGAGGAAAACGTGTTTTTTTAGCCAAATTTTCAGGTTTGCAAAGGATTCTGGGTAACAGAACCTGGTCAGAGCCCCACAAGTCACCCCATCTTGGATTCCCCTAGGTCTCTAGTTTTAAAAAATGCACAGGTTTGGTACGTTTCCCTAGGTGCCGGCTGAGCTAGAGGCCAAAATCTACAGGTAGGCACTTTGCAAAAAACACCTCTGTTTTCTTTAAAAAAATGTGATGTGTCCACGTTGCGTTTTGGGGCATTTCCTGTCGTGGGCGCTAGGCCTACCCACACAAGTGAGGTATCATTTTTATCGGGAGACTTGGGGGAACGCTGGGTGGAAGGAAATTTGTGGCTCCTCTCTGATTCCAGAACTTTCTGTCACCAAAATGTGAGGAAAACGTGTTATTTTAGCCACATTTTGAGGTTTGCAAAGGATTCTGGGTAGCAGAACCTGGTCAGAGCCCCACAAGTCACCCCATCTTGGATTCCCCTAGGTCTCTAGTTTTCATAAATGCACAGGTTTGGTAGGTTTCCCTAGGTGCCGGCTGAGCTAGAGGCCAAAATCTACAGGTAGGCACTTTGCAAAAAACACATCTGTTTTCTTTAAAAAAATGTGATGTGTCCGCGTTGCGTTTTGGGGCATTTCCTGTCGCTGGCGCTAGGCCTACCCACACAAGTGAGGTTTCATTTTTATTGGGAGACTTGGGGGAACGCTGGGTGGAAGGAAATTTGTGGCTCCTCTCTGATTCCAGAAATTTCTGTCACCAAAATGTGAGGAAAACGTGTTTTTTTGCCAAATTTTGAGGTTTGCAAAGGATTCTGGGTAACAGAACCTGGTCAGAGCCCCACAAGTCACCCCATCTTGGATTCCCCTAGGTCTCTAGTTTTCAAAAATGCACAGGTTTGGTAGGTTTCCCTAGGTGCCGGCTGAGCTAGAGGCCAAAATCTACAGGTAGGCACTTTGCAAAAACACCTCTGTTTTCTTTAAAAAAATGTGATGTGTCCACGTTGCGTTTTGGGGCATTTCCTATCACGGGCGCTAGGCCTACCCACACAAGTGAGGTTTCATTTTTATTGGGAGACTTGGGGGAACGCTAGGTGGAAGGAAATTTGTGGCTCCTCTCTGATTCCAGAACTTTCTGTCACCAAAATGTGAGGAAAACGTGTTTTTTTTGCCACATTTTGAGGTTTGCAAAGGATTCTGGGTAACAGAACCTGGTCAGAGCCCCACAAGTCACCCCATCTTGGATTCCCCTAGGTCTCTAGTTTTCATAAATGCACAGGTTTGGTAGGTTTCCCTAGGTGCCGGCTGAGCTAGAGGCCAAAATCTACAGGTAGGCACTTTGCAAAAAAGACATCTGTTTTCTTTCAAAAAATGTGATGTGTTCACGTTGCATTTTGGGGCATTTCCTGTCGCGGGCGCTAGGCCTACCCACACAAGTGAGGTTTCATTTTTATTGGGAGACTTGGGGGAACGCTGGGTGGAAGGAAATTTGTGGCTCCTCTCTGATTCCAGAACTTTCTGTCACCAAAATGTGAGGAAAACGTGTTTTTTTAGCCAAAATTTCAGGTTTGCAAAGGATTCTGGGTAACAGAACCTGGTCAGAGCCCCACAAGTCACCCCATCTTGGATTCCCCTAGGTCTCTAGTTTTCAAAAATGCACAGGTTTGGTACGTTTCCCTAGGTGCCGGCTGAGCTAGAGGCCAAAATCTACAGGTAGGCACTTTGCAAAAAACACCTCTGTTTTCTTTAAAAAAATGTGATGTGTCCACGTTGCGTTTTGGGGCATTTCCTGTCGTGGGCGCTAGGCCTACCCACACAAGTGAGGTATCATTTTTATCGGGAGACTTGGGGGAACGCTGGGTGGAAGGAAATTTGTGGCTCCTCTCTGATTCCAGAACTTTCTGTCACCAAAATGTGAGGAAAACGTGTTTTTTTTGCCAAATTTTCAGGTTTGCAAAGGATTCTGGGTAACAGAACCTGGTCAGAGCCCCACAAGTCACCCCATCTTGGATTCCCCTAGGTCTCTAGTTTTCAAAAATGCACAGGTTTGGTAGGTTTCCCTAGGTGCCGGCTGAGCTAGAGGCCAAAATCTACAGGTAGGCACTTTGCAAAAAACACATCTGTTTTCTTTCAAAAAATGTGATGTGTCCACGTTGCGTTTTGGGGCATTTCCTGCTGCGGGCGCTAGGCCTACCCACACAAGTGAGGTTTCATTTTTATTGGGAGACTTGGGGGAACGCTGGGTGGAAGGAAATTTGTGGCTCCTCTCTGATTCCAGAACTTCCTGTCACCAAAATGTGAGGAAAACGTGTTTTTTTAGCCAAATTTTGAGGTTTGCAAAGGATTCTGGGTAACAGAACCTGGTCAGAGCCCCATAAGTCACCCCAGCTTGGATTCCCCTAGGTCTCTAGTCTTCAAAAATGCACAGGTTTGGTAGGATTCGCTAAGTGCCGGCTGAGCTAGAGGCCAAAATCTACAGGTAGGCACTTTGCAAAAAACACCTCTGTTTTCTTTAAAAAAATGTGATGTGTCCACGTTGCGTTTTGGGGCATTTCCTGTCGTGGGCGCTAGGCCTACCCACACAAGTGAGGTATCATTTTTATCGGGAGACTTGGGGGAACGCTGCGTGGAAGGAAATTTGTGGCTCCTCTCAGATTCCAGAACTTTCTGTCACCGAAATTTGAGGAAAACATGTTTTTTTAGCCACATTTTGAGGTTTGCAAAGGGTTCTGGGTAACAGAACCTGGTCAGAGCCCCACAAGTCACCCCATCTTGGATTCCCCTAGGTCTCTAGTTTAAAAAAATGCACAGGTTGGGTAGGTTTCCCTAGGTGCCGGCTGAGCTAGAGGCCAAAATCTACAGGTAGGCACTTTGCAAAAAACACCTCTGTTTTCTTTAAAAAAATGTGATGTGTCCACGTTGCGTTTTGGGGCATTTCCTGTCGTGGGCGCTAGGCCTACCCACACAAGTGAGGTATCATTGTTATCGGGAGACTTGTAGGAACGCTGGGTGGAAGGAAATTTGTGGCTCCTCTCTGATTCCAGAACTTTCTGTCACCAAAATGTGAGGAAAACATGTTATTTTAGCCACATTTTGAGGTTTGCAAAGGATTCTGGGTAGCAGAACCTGGTAAGAGCCCCTCAAGTCACCCCATCTTGGATTCCCCTAGGTCTCTAGTTTTCAAAAATGCACAGGTTTGGTAGGTTTCCCTAGGTGCCGGCTGAGCTAGAGGCCAAAATCTACAGGTAGGCACTTTGCAAAAAACACATCTGTTTTCTTTCAAAAAATGTGATGTGTCCACGTTGCGTTTTGGGGCATTTCCTGTCGCTGGCGCTAGGCCTACCCACACAAGTGAGGTTTCATTTTTATTGGGAGACTTGGGGGAACGCTGGGTGGAAGGAAATTTGTGGCTCCTCTCTGATTCCAGAACTTTCTGTCACCAAAATGTGAGGAAAACGTGTTTTTTTTGCCAAATTTTGAGGTTTGCAAAGGATTCTGGGTAACAGAACCTGGTCAGAGCCCCACAAGTCACCCCATCTTGGATTCCCCTAGGTCTCTAGTTTTCATAAATGCACAGGGTTGGTACGTTTCCCTATGTGCCGGCTGAGCTAGAGGCCAAAATCTACAGGTAGGCACTTTGCAAAAAAGACATCTGTTTTCTTTCAAAAAATGTGATGTGTTCACGTTGCATTTTGGGGCATTTCCTGTCGCGGGCGCTAGGCCTACCCACACAAGTGAGGTTTCATTTTTATTGGGAGACTTGGGGGAACGCTGGGTGGAAGGAAATTTGTGGCTCCTCTCTGATTCCAGAACTTTCTGTCACCAAAATGTGAGGAAAACGTGTTTTTTTAGCCAAAATTTCAGGTTTGCAAAGGATTCTGGGTAACAGAACCTGGTCAGAGCCCCACAAGTCACCCCATCTTGGATTCCCCTAGGTCTCTAGTTTTCAAAAATGCACAGGTTTGGTACGTTTCCCTAGGTGCCGGCTGAGCTAGAGGCCAAAATCTACAGGTAGGCACTTTGCAAAAAACACCTCTGTTTTCTTTAAAAAAATGTGATGTGTCCACGTTGCGTTTTGGGGCATTTCCTGTCGTGGGCGCTAGGCCTACCCACACAAGTGAGGTATCATTTTTATCGGGAGACTTGGGGGAACGCTGGGTGGAAGGAAATTTGTGGCTCCTCTCTGATTCCAGAACTTTCTGTCACCAAAATGTGAGGAAAATGTGTTATTTTAGCCACATTTTGAGGTTTGCAAAGGATTCTGGGTAGCAGAACCTGGTCAGATCCCCACAAGTCACCCCATCTTGGATTCCCCTAGGTCTCTAGTTTCATAAATGCACAGGTTTGGTAGGTTTCCCTAGGTGCCGGCTGAGCTAGAGGCCAAAATCTACAGGTAGGCACTTTGCAAAAAACACATCTGTTTTCTTTCAAAAAATGTGATGTGTCCGCGTTGCGTTTTGGGGCATTTCCTGTCGCTGGCGCTAGGCCTACCCACACAAGTGAGGTTTCATTTTTATTGGGAGACTTGGGGGAACGCTGGGTGGAAGGAAATTTGTGGCTCCTCTCTGATTCCAGAACTTTCTGTCACCAAAATGTGAGGAAAACGTGTTTTTTAGCCAAATTTTGAGGTTTGCAAAGGATTCTGGGTAACAGAACCTGGTCAGAGCCCCACAAGTCACCCCATCTTGGATTCCCCTAGGTCTCTAGTTTTCAAAAATGCACAGGTTTGGTAGGTTTCCCTAGGTGCCGGCTGAGCTAGAGGCCAAAATCTACAGGTAGGCACTTTGCAAAAAACACCTCTGTTTTCTTTCAAAAAATGTGATGTGTCCACGTTGCGTTTTGGGGCATTTCCTGTCACGGGCGCTAGGCCTTACCACACAAGTGAGGTATCCTTTTTATCGGGAGACTTGGGGGAACGCTGGGTGGAAGGAAATTTGTGGCTCCTCTCTGATTCCAGAACTTTCTGTCACCAAAATGTGAGGAAAACGTGTTTTTTTTGCCACATTTTGAGGTTTGCAAAGGATTCTGGGTAACAGAACCTGGTCAGAGCCCCACAAGTCACCCCATCTTGGATTCCCCTAGGTCTCTAGTTTTCACAAATGCACAGGTTTGGTAGGTTTCCCTAGGTGCCGGCTGAGCTAGAGGCCAAAATCTACAGGTAGGCACTTTGCAAAAAACACCTCTGTTTTCTTTAAAAAAAATGTGATGTGTCCAAGTTGCGTTTTGGGGCATTTCCTGTCGTGGGCGCTAGGCCTACCCACACAAGTGAGGTATCATTTTTATCGGGAGACTTGGGGGAACGCTACGTGGAAGGAAATTTGTGGCTCCTCTCAGATTCCAGAACTTTCTGTCACCGAAATGTGAGGAAAACGTGTTTTTTTAGCCACATTTTGAGGTTTGCAAAGGATTCTGGGTAACAGAACCTGGTCAGAGCCCCATAAGTCACCCCAGCTTGGATTCCCCTAGGTCTCTAGTCTTCAAAAATGCACAGGTTTGGTAGGTTTCCCTAAGTGCCGGCTGAGCTAGAGGCCAAAATCTACAGGTAGGCACTTTGCAAAAAACACCTCTGTTTTCTTTAAAAAAATGTGATGTGTCCACGTTGCGTTTTGGGGCATTTCCTGTCGTGGGCGCTAGGCCTACCCACACAAGTGAGGTATCATTTTTATCGGGAGACTTGTGGGAACGCTGGGTGGAAGGAAATTTGTGGCTCCTCTCAGATTCCAGAACTTTCTGTCACCGAAATTTGAGGAAAACGTGTTTTTTTAGCCACATTTTGAGGTTTGCAAAGGGTTCTTGGTAACAGAACCTGGTCAGAGCCCCACAAGTCACCCCATCTTGGATTCCCCTAGGTCTCTAGTTTTAAAAAATGCACAGGTTTGGTAGGTTTCCCTAGGTGCCGGCTGAGCTAGAGGCCAAAATCTACAGGTAGGCACTTTGCAAAAAAAACCTCTGTTTTCTTAAAAAAAATGTGATGTGTCCACGTTGCGTTTTGGGGCATTTCCTGTCGTGGGCGCTAGGCCTACCCACACAAGTGAGGTATCATTGTTATCGGGAGACTTGTGGGAACTCTGGGTGGAAGGAAATTTGTGGCTCCTCTCTGATTCCAGAACTTTCTGTCACCAAAATGTGAGGAAAACATGTTATTTTAGCCACATTTTGAGGTTTGCAAAGGATTCTGGGTAGCGGAACCTGGTAAGAGCCCCTCAAGTCACCCCATCTTGGATTCCCCTAGGTCTCTAGTTTTCAAAAATGCACAGGTTTGGTAGGTTTCCCTAGGTGCCGGCTGAGCTAGAGGCCAAAATCTACAGGTAGGCACTTTGCAAAAAACACATCTGTTTTCTTTCAAAAAATGTGATGTGTCCACGTTGCGTTTTGGGGCATTTCCTGTCGCTGGCGCTAGGCCTACCCACACAAGTGAGGTTTCATTTTTATTGGGAGACTTGGGGGAACGCTGGGTGGAAGGAAATTTGTGGCTCCTCTCTGATTCCAGAACTTTCTGTCACCAAAATGTGAGGAAAACGTGTTTTTTTAGCCAAATTTTCAGGTTTGCAAAGGATTCTGGGTAACAGAACCTGGTCAGAGCCCCACAAGTCACCCCATCTTGGATTCCCCTAGGTCTCTAGTTTTCAAAAATGCACAGGTTTGGTACGTTTCCCTAGGTGCCGGCTGAGCTAGAGGCCAAAATCTACAGGTAGGCACTTTGCAAAAAACACCTCTGTTTTCTTTAAAAAAATGTGATGTGTCCACGTTGCGTTTTGGGTCATTTCCTGTCGTGGGCGCTAGGCCTACCCACACAAGTGAGGTATCATTTTTATCGGGAGACTTGGGGGAACGCTGGGTGGAAGGAAATTTGTGGCTCCTCTCTGATTCCAGAAATTTCTGTCACCAAAATGTGAGGAAAACGTGTTTTTTAGCCAAATTTTGAGGTTTGCAAAGGATTCTGGGTAACAGAACCTGGTCAGAGCCCCACAAGTCACCCCATCTTGGATTCCCCTAGGTCTCTAGTTTTCAAAAATGCACAGGTTTGGTAGGTTTCCCTAGGTGCCGGCTGAGCTAGAGGCCAAAATCTACAGGTAGGCACTTTGCAAAAAACACCTCTGTTTTCTTTAAAAAAATGTGATGTGTCCACGTTGCGTTTTGGGGCATTTCCTGTCACGGGCGCTAGGCCTACCCACACAAGTGAGGTTTCATTTTTATTGGGAGACTTGGGGGAACGCTAGGTGGAAGGAAATGTGTGGCTCCTCTCTGATTCCAGAACTTTCTGTCACCAAAATGTGAGGAAAACGTGTTTTTTTTGCCACATTTTGAGGTTTGCAAAGGATTCTGGGTAACAGAACCTGGTCAGAGCCCCACAAGTCACCCCATCTTGGATTCCCCTAGGTCTCTAGTTTTCAGAAATGCACAGGTTTGGTAGGTTTCCCTAGGTGCCGGCTGAGCTAGAGGCCAAAATCTACAGGTAGGCACTTTGCAAAAAACACATCTGTTTTCTTTAAAAAAATGTGATGTGTCCACGTTGCGTTTTGGGGCATTTCGTGTCGCGGGCGCTAGGCCTACCCACACAAGTGAGGTTTCATTTTTATTGGGAGACTTGGGGGAACGCTAGGTGGAAGGAAATTTGTGGCTCCTCTCAGATTCCAGAACTTTCTGTCACCGAAATGTGAGGAAAACGTGTTTTTTTAGCCACATTTTGAGGTTTGCAAAGGATTCTGGGTAACAGAACCTGGTCAGAGCCCCACAAGTCACCCCATCTTGGATTCCCCTAGGTCTCTAGTTTTCATAAATGCACAGGTTTGGTAGGTTTCCCTAGGTGCCGGCTGAGCTAGAGGCCAAAATCTACAGGTAGGCACTTTGCAAAAAACACATCTGTTTTCTTTCAAAAAATGTGATGTGTCCGCGTTGCGTTTTGGGGCATTTCCTGTCGCTGGCGCTAGGCCTACCCACACAAGTGAGGTTTCATTTTTATTGGGAGACTTGGGGGAACGCTGGGTGGAAGGAAATTTGTGGCTCCTCTCTGATTCCAGAACTTTCTGTCACCAAAATGTGAGGAAAACGTGTTTTTTAGCCACATTTTGAGGTTTGCAAAGGATTCTGGGTAACAGAACCTGGTCAGAGCCCCACAAGTCACCCCATCTTGGATTCCCCTAGGTCTCTAGTTTTCAGAAATGCACAGGTTTGGTAGGTTTCCCTAGGTGCCGGCTGAGCTAGAGGCCAAAATCTACAGGTAGGCACTTTGCAAAAAACACATCTGTTTTCTTTAAAAAAATGTGATGTGTCCACATTGCGTTTTGGGGCATTTCCTGTCGCGGGCGCTAGGCCTACCCACACAAGTGAGGTTTCATTTTTATTGGGAGACTTGGGGGAACGCTAGGTGGAAGGAAATTTGTGGCTCCTCTCTGATTCCAGAACTTTCTGTCACCAAAATGTGAGGAAAACGTGTTTTTTTAGACAAATTTTGAGGTTTGCAAAGGATTCTGGGTAACAGAACCTGGTCAGAGCCCCACAAGTCACCCCATCTTGGATTCCCCTAGGTCTCTAGTTTTCAAAAATGCACAGGTTTGGTAGGTTTCCCTAGGTGCCGGCTGAGCTAGAGGCCAAAATCTACAGGTAGGCACTTTGCAAAAAACACCTCTGTTTTCTTTAAAAAAAAATGTGATGTGTCCACGTTGCGTTTTTGGAGCATTTCCTGTTGTGGGCGCTAGGCCTACCCACACAAGTGAGGCATCATTTTTATCGGGAGACTTGGGGGAACGCTGCGTGGAAGGAAATTTGTGGCTCCTCTCAGATTCCAGAACTTTCTGTCACCGAAATGTGAGGAAAACGTGTTTTTTTAGCCACATTTTGAGGTTTGCAAAGGATTCTGGGTAACAGAACCTGGTCAGAGCCCCACAAGTCACCCCATCTTGGATTCCCCTAGGTCTCTAGTTTTCAAAAATGCACAGGTTTGGTAGGTTTCCCTAGGTGCCGGCTGAGCTAGAGGCCAAAATCTACAGGTAGGCACTTTGCAAAAAACACATCTGTTTTCTTTCAAAAAATGTGATGTGTCCACGTTGCGTTTTGGGGCATTTCCTGTTGCGGGCGCTAGGCCTACCCACACAAGTGAGGTTTCATTTTTATTGGGAGACTTGGGGGAACGCTGGGTGGAAGGAAATTTGTGGCTCCTCTCTGATTCCAGAACTTCCTGTCACCAAAATGTGAGGAAAACGTGTTTTTTTAGCCACATTTTGAGGTTTGCAAAGGATTCTGGGTAACAGAACCTGGTCAGACCCCCATAAGTCACCCCAGCTTGGATTCCCCTAGGTCTCTAGTCTTCAAAAATGCACAGGTTTGATAGGTTTCCCTAGGTGCCGGCTGAGCTAGAGGCCAAAATCTACAGGTAGGCACTTTGCAAAAAACACCTCTGTTTTCTTTCAAAAAATGTGATGTGTCCACATTGCGTTTTGGGGCATTTGCTGTCGCAGGAGCTAGTCCTACCCACACAAGTGAGGTATAATTTTTATCGGGAGACTTGGGGGAACGCTGGGTGGAAGGAAATTTGTGGCTCCTCTCTGATTCCAGAACTTTCTGTCACCAAAATGTGAGGAAAACGTGTTTTTTTTGCCAAATTTTGAGGTTTGCAAAGGATTCTGGGTAACAGAACCTAGTCAGAGCCCCACAAGTCACCCCATCTTGGATTCCCCTAGGTCTCTAGTTTTCAAAAATGCACAGGTTTGGTAGGTTTCCCTAGGTGCCGGCTGAGCTAGAGGCCAAAATCTACAGGTAGGCACTTTGCAAAAAACACCTCTGTTTTCTTTAAAAAAATGTGATGTGTCCACGTTGCATTTTGGGGCATTTCCTGTCGTGGGCGCTAGACCTACCCACACAAGTGAGGTATCATTGTTATCGGGAGACTTGGGGGAACGCTGGGTGGAAGGAAATTTGTGGCTCCTCTCTGATTCTAGAACTTTCTGTCACCAAAATGTGAGGAAAACGTGTTATTTTAGCCACATTTTGAGGTTTGCAAAGGATTCTGGGTAGCAGAACCTGGTCAGAGCCCCACAAGTCACCCCATCTTGGATTCCCCTAGGTCTCTAGTTTTCAAAAACGCACATGTTTGGTAGGTTTCCCTAGGTGCCGGCTGAGCTAGAGGCCAAAATCTACAGGTAGGCACTTTGCAAAAAACACATCTGTTTTCTTTCAAAAAATGTGATGTGTCCACGTTGCGTTTTGGGGCATTTCCTGTCGCTAGGCCTACCCACACAAGTGAGGTTTCATTTTTATTGGGAGACTTGGGGGAACGCTGGGTGGAAGGAAATTTGTGGCTCCTCTCTGATTCCAGAACTTTCTGTCACCAAAATGTGAGGAAAACGTGTTTTTTTAGCCAAATTTTGAGGTTTGCAAAGGATTCTGGGTAACAGAACCTGGCCAGAGCCCCACAAGTCACCCCATCTTGGATTCCCCTAGGTCTCTAGTTTTCAAAAATGCACAGGTTTGGTAGGTTTCCCTAGGTGCCGGCTGAGCTAGAGGCCAAAATCTACAGGTAGGCACTTTGCAAAAAACACATCTGTTTTCTTTAAAAAAATGTGATGTGTCCACGTTGCGTTTTGGGGCATTTCCTGTTGCGGGCGCTAGGCCTACCCACACAAGTGAGGTTTCATTTTTATTGGGAGACTTGGGGGAACGCTGGGTGGAAGGAAATTTGTGGCTCCTCTCTGATTCCAGAACTTCCTGTCACCAAAATGTGAGGAAAACGTGTTTTTTTAGCCACATTTTGAGGTTTGCAAAGGATTCTGGGTAACAGAACCTGGTCAGAGCCCCATAAGTCACCCCAGCTTGGATTCCCCTAGGTCTCTAGTCTTCAAAAATGCACAGGTTTGATAGGTTTCCCTAGGTGCCGGCTGAGCTAGAGGCCAAAATCTACAGGTAGGCACTTTGCAAAAAACACCTCTGTTTTCTTTAAAAAAAATGTGATGTGTCCACGTTGCGTTTTTGGGGCATTTCCTATTGTGGGCGCTAGGCCTACCCACACAAGTGAGGCATCATTTTTATCGGGAGACTTGGGGGAACGCTGCGTGGAAGGAAATTTGTGGCTCCTCTCAGATTCCAGAACTTTCTGTCACCGAAATGTTTGCCATAAGTCACCCCAGCTTGGATTCCCCTAGGTCTCTAGTCTTCAAAAATGCAAAGGTTTGATAGGTGCCGGCTGAGCTAGAGGCCAAAATCTACAGGTAGGCACTTTGCAAAAAACACCTCTGTTTTCTTTAAAAAAATGTGATGTGTCCACATTGCGTTTTGGGGCATTTGCTGTCGCAGGAGCTAGTCCTACCCACACAAGTGAGGTATAATTTTTATCGGGAGACTTGGGGGAACGCTGGGTGGAAGGAAATTTGTGGCTCCTCTCTGATTCCAGAACTTTCTGTCACCAAAATGTGAGGAAAACGTGTTTTTTTTGCCAAATTTTGAGGTTTGCAAAGGATTCTGGGTAACAGAACCTGGTCAGAGCCCCACAAGTCACCCCATCTTGGATTCCCCTAGGTCTCTAGTTATCAAAAATGCACAGGTTTGGTAGGTTTCCCTAGGTGCTGGCTGAGCTAGAGGCCAAAATCTACAGGTAGGCACTTTGCAAAAAACACATCTGTTTTCTTTCAAAAAATGTGATGTGTCCACGTTGCATTTTGGGGCATTTCCTGTCGTGGGCGCTAGGCCTACCCACACAAGTGAGGTATCATTGTTATCGGGAGACTTGGGGGAACGCTGGGTGGGAGGAAATTTGTGGCTCCTCTCTGATTCCAGAACTTTCTGTCACCAAAATGTGAGGAAAACGTGTTATTTTAGCCACATTTTGAGGTTTGCAAAGGATTCTGGGTAGCAGAACCTGGTCAGAGCCCCACAAGTCACCCCATCTTCGATTCCCCTAGGTCTCTAGTTTTCAAAAACGCACAGGTTTGGTAGGTTTCCCTAGGTGCCGGCTGAGCTAGAGGCCAAAATCTACAGGTAGGCACTTTGCAAAAAACACATCTGTTTTCTTTCAAAAAATGTGATGTGTCCACGTTGCGTTTTGGGGCATTTCCTGTCGCTAGGCCTACCCACACAAGTGAGGTTTCATTTTTATTGGGAGACTTGGGGGAACGCTGGGTGGAAGGAAATTTGTGGCTCCTCTCTGATTCCAGAACTTTCTGTCACCAAAATGGGAGGAAAACGTGTTTTTTTAGCCAAATTTTGAGGTTTGCAAAGGATTCTGGGTAACAGAACCTGGTCAGAGCCCCACAAGTCACCCCATCTTGGATTCCCCTAGGTCTCTAGTTTTCAAAAATGCACAGGTTTGGTAGGTTTCTCTAGGTGCCGGCTGAGCTAGAGGCCAAAATCTACAGGTAGGCACTTTGCAAAAAACACCTCTGTTTTCTTTCAAAAAATGTGATGTGTCCACGTTGCGTTTTGGGGCATTTCCAGTCACGGGCGCTAGGCCTACCCACACAAGTGAGGTATCATTTTTATCGGGAGACTTGGGGGAACGCTGGGTGGAAGGAAATTTGTGGCTCCTCTCTGATTCCAGAACTTTCTGTCACCAAAATGTGAGGAAAACGTGTTTTTTTTGCCACATTTTGAGGTTTGCAAAGGATTCTGGGTAACAGAACCTGGTCAGAGCCCCACAAGTCACCCCATCTTGGATTCCCCTAGGTCTCTAGTTTTCAAAAATGCACAGGTTTGGTAGGTTTCCCTAGGTGCCGGCTGAGCTAGAGGCCAAAATCTACAGGTAGGCACTTTGCAAAAAACACCTCTGTTTTCTTAAAAAAAAATGTGATGTGTCTAAGTTGCGTTTTGGGGCATTTCCTGTCGTGGGCGCTAGGCCTACCCACACAAGAGAGGTATCATTTTTATCGGGAGACTTGGGGGAACGCTGCGTGGAAGGAAATTTGTGGCTCCTCTCAGATTCCAGAACTTTCTGTCACCGAAATGTGAGGAAAACGTGTTTTTTTAGCCACATTTTGAGGTTTGCAAAGGATTCTGGGTAACAGAACCTGGTCAGAGCCCCACAAGTCACCCCATCTTGGATTCCCCTAGGTCTCTAGTTTTCAAAAATGCACAGGTTTGGTAGTTTTCCCTAGGTGCCGGCTGAGCTAGAGGCCAAAATCTACAGGTAGGCACTTTGCAAAAAACACATCTGTTTTCTTTCAAAAAATGTGATGTGTCCACGTTGCGTTTTGGGGCATTTCCTGCTGCGGGCGCTAGGCCTACCCACACAAGTGAGGTTTCATTTTTATTGGGAGACTTGGGGGAACGCTGGGTGGAAGGAAATTTGTGGCTCCTCTCTGATTCCAGAACTTCCTGTCACCAAAATGTGAGGAAAATGTGTTTTTTTAGCCACATTTTGAGGTTTGCAAAGGATTCTGGGTAACAGAACCTGGTCAGAGCCCCATAAGTCACCCCAGCTTGGATTCCCCTAGGTCTCTAGTCTTCAAAAATGCACAGGTTTGGTAGGTTTCCCTAGGTGCCGGCTGAGCTAGAGGCCAAAATCTACAGGTAGGCACTTTGCAAAAAACACCTCTGTTTTCTTTCAAAAAATGTGATGTCTCCACATTGCGTTTTGGGGCATTTGCTGTCGCAGGAGCTAGGCCTACCCGCACAAGTGAGGTATAATTTTTATCGGGAGACTTGGGGGAACGCTGGGTGGAAGGAAATTTGTGGCTCCTCTCTGATTCCAGAACTTTCTGTCACCAAAATGTGAGGAAAACGTGTTTTTTTAGCCAAATTTTGAGGTTTGCAAAGGATTCTGGGTAACAGAACCTGGTCAGAGCCCCACAAGTCACCCCATCTTGGATTCCCCTAGGTCTCTAGTTTTCAAAAATGCACAGGTTTGGTAGGTTTCCCTAGGTGCCGGCTGAGCTAGAGGCCAAAATCTACAGGTAGGCACTTTGCAAAAAACACCTCTGTTTTCTTTAAAAAAATGTGATGTGTCCACGTTGCGTTTTGGGGCATTTCCTGTTGTGGGCGCTAGGCCTACCCACACAAGTGAGGTATCATTGTTATCGGGAGACTTGGGGGAACGCTGGGTGGAAGGAAATTTGTGGCTCCTCTCTGATTCCAGAACTTTCTGTCACCAAAATGTGAGGAAAACTTGTTATTTTAGCCACATTTTGAGGTTTGCAAAGGATTCTGGGTAGCAGAACCTGGTCAGAGCCCCACAAGTCACCCCATCTTGGATTCCCCTAGGTCTCTAGTTTTCAAAAATGCACAGGTTTGGTAGGTTTCCCTAGGTGCCGGCTGAGCTAGAGGCCAAAATCTACAGGTAGGCACTTTGCAAAAAACACATCTGTTTTCTTTCAAAAAATGTGATGTGTCCACGTTGCGTTTTGGGGCATTTCCTGTCGCTGGCGCTAGGCCTACCCACACAAGTGAGGTTTCATTTTTATTGGGAGACTTGGGGGAACGCTGGGTGGAAGGAAATTTGTGGCTCCTCTCTGATTCCAGAACTTTCTGTCACCAAAATGTGAGGAAAATGTGTTTTTTTTAGCCAAAATTTGAGGTTTGCAAAGGATTCTGGGTAACAGAACCTGGTCAGAGCCCCACAAGTCACCCCATCTTGGATTCTCCTAGGTCTCTAGTTTTCAAAAATGCACAGGTTTGGTAGGTTTCCCTAGGTGCCGGCTGAGCTAGAGGCCAAAATCTACAGGTAGGCACTTTGCAAAAAACACATCTGTTTTCTTTCAAAAAATGTGATGTGTCCACGTTGCGTTTTGGGGCATTTCCTGTCGCGGGCGCTAGGCCTACCCACACAAGTGAGGTTTCATTTTTATTGGGAGACTTGGGGGAACGCTGGGTGGAAGGAAATTTGTGGCTCCTCTCTGATTCCAGAACTTTCTGTCACCAAAATGTGAGGAAAACGTGTTTTTTTAGCCAAAGTTTGAGGTTTGCAAAGGATTCTGGGTAACAGAACCTGGTCAGAGCCCCACAAGTCACCCCATCTTGGATTCCCCTAGGTCTCTAGTTTTCAAAAATGCACAGGTTTGGTAGGTTTCCCTAGGTGCCGGCTGAGCTAGAGGCCAAAATCTACAGGTAGGCACTTTGCAAAAAACACCTCTGTTTTCTTTAAAAAAAATGTGATGTGTCCACGTTGCGTTTTGAGGCATTTCCTGTCGTGGGCGCTAGGCCTACCCACACAAGTGAGGTATCATTTTTATCGGGAGACTTGGAGGAACGCTGCGTGGAAGGAAATTTGTGGCTCCTCTCAGATTCCAGAACTTTCTGTCACCGAAATGTGAGGAAAACGTGTTTTTTTAGCCACATTTTGAGGTTTGCAAAGGATTCTGGGTAACAGAACCTGGTCAGAGCCCCACAAGTCACCCCATCTTGGATTCCCCTAGGTGTCTAGTTTTAAAAAATGCACAGGTTTGGTAGGTTTCCCTAGGTGCCGGCTGAGCTAGAGGCCAAAATCTACAGGTAGGCACTTTGCAAAAAACACATCTGTTTTCTTTAAAAAAATGTGATGTGTCCACGTTGCGTTTTGGGGCATTTCCTGTTGCGGGCGCTAGGCCTACCCACACAAGTGAGGTATCATTTTTATTGGGAGACTTGGGGGAACGCTGGGTGGAAGGAAATTTGTGGCTCCTCTCTGATTCCAGAACTTCCTGTCACCAAAATGTGAGGAAAACGTGTTTTTTTAGCCAAATTTTGAGGTTTGCAAAGGATTCTGGGTAACAGAACCTGGTCAGAGCCCCATAAGTCACCCCAGCTTGGATTCCCCTAGGTCTCTAGTTTTCAAAAATGCACAGGTTTGGTAGGTTTCCCTAGGTGCCGGCTGAGCTAGAGGCCAAAATCTACAGGTAGGCACTTTGCAAAAAACACCTCTGTTTTCTTAAAAAAAAATGTGATGTGTCCATGTTGCGTTTTGGGGCATTTCCTGTCGCGGGCGCTAGGCCTACCCACACAAGTGAGGTATCATTTTTATCTAGAGACTTGGGGGAACGCTGGGTGGAATTAAATTTGTGGCTCCTCTCTGATTCCAGAACTTTCTGTCACCAAAATGTGAGGAAAACGTGTTTTTTTTGCCACATTTTGAGGTTTGCAAAGGATTCTGGGTAACAGAACCTGGTCAGAGCCCCACAAGTCACCCCATCTTGGATTCCCCTAGGTCTCTAGTTTTCAAAAATGCACAGGTTTGGTAGGTTTCCCCAGGTGCCGGCTGAGATAGAGGCCAAAATCTACAGGTAGGCACTTTGCAAAAAACACCTCTGTTTTCTTTCAAAAAATGTGATGTGTCCACGTTGCGTTTTGGGGCATTTCCTGTTGCGGGCACTAGGCCTACCTACACAAGTGAGGTATAATTTTTATCGGGAGACTTGGGGGAACGCTGGTTGGAAGGAAATTTGTGGCTCCTCTCCGATTCCAGAACTTTCTGTCACCAAAATTTGAGGAAAATGTGTTTTTTTAGCCAAAGTTTGAGGTTTGCAAAGGATTCTGAGTAACAGAATCTGGTCAGAGCCCCACAAGTCACCCCATCTTGGATTCCCCTAGGTCCCTAGTTTTCAAAAATGCACAGGTTTGGTAGGTTTCCCTAGGTGCCGGCTGAGCTAGAGGCCAAAATCTACAGGTAGGCACTTTGCAAAAAACACCTCTGTTTTCTTAAAAAAAAATGTGATGTGTCCATGTTGCGTTTTGGGGCATTTCCTGTCGCGGGCGCTAGGCCTACCCACACAAGTGAGGTATCATTTTTATCTAGAGACTTGGGGGAACGCTGGGTGGAATTAAATTTGTGGCTCCTCTCTGATTCCAGAACTTTCTGTCACCAAAATGTGAGGAAAACGTGTTTTTTTTGCCACATTTTGAGGTTTGCAAAGGATTCTGGGTAACAGAACCTGGTCAGAGCCCCACAAGTCACCCCATCTTGGATTCCCCTAGGTCTCTAGTTTTCAAAAATGCACAGGTTTGGTAGGTTTCCCCGGGTGCCGGCTGAGATAGAGGCCAAAATCTACAGGTAGGCACTTTGCAAAAAACACCTCTGTTTTCTTTCAAAAAATGTGATGTGTCCACGTTGCGTTTTGGGGCATTTCCTGTTGCGGGCACTAGGCCTACCTACACAAGTGAGGTATCATTTTTATCGGGAGACTTGGGGGAACGCTGGTTGGAAGGAAATTTGTGGCTCCTCTCCGATTCCAGAACTTTCTGTCACCAAAATTTGAGGAAAATTTGTTTTTTTAGCCAAAGTTTGAGGTTTGCAAAGGATTCTGAGTAACAGAATCTGGTCAGAGCCCCACAAGTCACCCCATCTTGGATTCCCCTAGGTCCCTAGTTTTCAAAAATGCACAGGTTTGGTAGGTTTCCCTAGGTGCCGGCTGAGCTAGAGGCCAAAATCTACAGGTAGGCACTTTGCAAAAAACACCTCTGTTTTCTTTAAAAAAATGTGATGTGTCCACGTTGCGTTTTGGGGCGTTTCCTGTCGTGGGCGCTAGGCCTACCCACACAAGTGAGGTATCATTTTTATCGAGAGACTTGGGGGAACATAGATTAGCAAAACAAGTGTTATTGCCCCTTGTCTTTCTCTACATTTTTTCCTTCCAAATATAAGAGAGTGTGTAAAAAAGACATCTATTTGAGAAATGCCCTGTAATTCACATGCTAGTATGGTCACCCCGGAATGCAGAGATGTGCAGATAACCACTGCTCCTCAACACCTTATCTTGTGCCCTTTTTGGAAATACAAATGTTTTCTTGATAGCTATTTTTCACTCTTTATATTTCAGTATTGCTGTATACCCGGTATAGAGTGAAAACGCACTGCAGGGTGCAGCTCATTTATTGGCTCTGGGTACCTAGGGTTCTTGATGAACCTACAAGCCCTATATATCCTCGCAACCAGAGGAGTCCAGCAGACGTAACGGTATATTGCTTTCGAAACTCTGACATTGAAGGAAAAAGTTACAGAGTAAAACGTAGAGAAAAAGTGATGTTTTGTTCACCTCAATTTCAATATTTTTCTTTTTCAGTTGTTATTTTCTGTAGGAAACCCTTGTAGGATCTACACAAGTGACCCCTTGCTGAATTCAGAATTATGTCTACTTTTCAGAAATGTTTAGGTTTCTGGGATCCAGCATTGGTTTCACGCCCATTTCTGTCACTGACTGGAAGGAGGCTGAACGCACAAAACATTGTAAAAATGGGGTATGTCCCAGTAAAATGCCAAATTTGTGTTGAAAAATTGGGTTTTCTGATTCAAGTCTGCCTGTTCCTGAAAGCTGGGAAGCTGGTGATGTTAGCACCGCAAACCCTTTGTTGATGCCATTTTCAGGGAAAAAACACAAGCCTTCTTCTGCAGCCACTTTTTCCCATTTTTAACAAAAAAACGAAATTTTCACTGTATTTTGGCTAATTTCTTGGCCTCCTTCAAGGGAACCCACAAAGTCTGGGTACCTCTAGAATCCCTAGGATGTTGGAAAAAAAGGACGCAAATTTGGCTTGGCTAGCTTATGTGGAGAAAAAGTTATGAGGGCCTAAGCGCGAACTGCTCCAAATAGGCAAAAAAAGGCTCGGCACAGGAGGGGGAAAAGGCCTGGCAGCGAAGGGGTTAAAGCACCTGCACAGGATGGGAGGTAGAGGAGGGTGGTACTCCTTTGCGAGATATCATAAAGGCCGCGAGCAATAATTGAATTTGGCATTGTATTATCTGTGAAAAGCAGACCAACACCAACGTCTGCTGATTTTTGATTGCTTCTCACTCAAAAAAAACTTCAGAATATATCTCTTAGTCTTAATTTCATGTTTTGACTGTGTGAAGGTGATTTAGTTAGCCAGAGATTTGCCCCTGTCCCCCTTTGCAGGTGGACATCCTCTTTCTCTCTCTTGAAACTCAATGATCCTTATATTTCTGCTCATAGACCTACTTCCTAGAGCAGATACCTGTCTCCTTTTCTCGATTGGAACCTCGATCTGCTTCTACCTTCAATCCTATACTTGCTGACACCAACTGCTTCTAATTTTCCAGTTTATCCACAACCTTAGCTTAACATTAGAGAGTTTCTTTTATGGAATACAATTTTATCTCACTTTGCGCATGCTGTCGTTAATAGTGTTTACTTTCATTTTCCTAATTGAACTGCCGGGATTATAATTATAGATGCTGTATTCAGGTGATTACAGATTTATGCCTATCTGATTAAATTTTAGAGTGTAACTTTACTAATTTGGTAATAAACCTTCATGGTTTGCAAAAGTACTCTCCTCTATTGATCCTTTGGGCACATTTATTTCACTGTAATGCTAAATATTATGATTTTAGGCTCTGTTTGAGATAAAGGTCCATTGGGATTTGAGTTTGCACCAGGTTTGCACATTATCTATCTCAGGCAGAATGAGCCCCAAAATAATGGGTGTCCACCCCCACTTTTAACCCATTTTCTTAGGGTAGTTGAGGTTAATGGAGCAAATGGCAGATGCAATGAAATTAATTCTTAAGTGGTGCATGTTCTTAGGCTCTTATTCACCTTTAATTAATGCTTAAGGAACTTTACCACACACAATTAGGGATGTGAAGGAAATGGTGGTAACTCCATAGAGGTGGAAGCATTTTTGGTACACCTTGTAGTAGTAAAATGGACCCCTCCAAGGCAAAGATGCAATGCAGAGATGTCCAGAGATCTGATATTCAACGCCCTTTTGAACAATAACAGTCTTGACAACATTACTAACTTGGTGGGCCGGTATCTCATAGAAAGTTTGTCATTATTCTCCAAGGACTGAAACAACTGTAAATGCAATTTAAAGGTATAATACCTGGGATTATGAGGATTTACTTATCTGAATCAATTCATTAATTTGCAGACTAAAGGATGTTCTCCAACTGACCTCCCATCAACTTTCTGATGTACTGTTGATATTGCTGACCTGTACCCATTAATAGTTCTGTAGAATTTTTGGCAAGCTGCCAGGGAGGCTAAAAAATCCAAGACCCCTGTGATATCTGATGAAACAGGATCCATACCTTAATCCATGAAGCAGCCATTCGATACCTCCCAGGCTGACTAATAGACCTTACTAGTGCTGTGTGCCCATAAGGCCCTGATATTTCTGGAAGTAGACTCCGAATGTCCTGGCATTTCCGTATTTCCTTCCCACCCTTCCTTTCCCAGGAACTGGGCCAAACACTGTTAATGGTTCTATTGTGTGGGAAAACCTTTATCAGCCTCCTGACCAGGAGAATAATTAACTTGGTCCCGTGGGGAGACAAGGTCCTGGAATCTGTTTATGGCTGATAGGGAAACATGACAGTTCTTAAAGTGCTATAAGTACAATTATCACAAAGTTGTCAATGAGGCTACACTCAGTGTACATGTTTACCCTACATTGATACCTGAGTGGTATACCTAGGCCTACATATGGGTGAAACTGTGTGGTGGTGCAGATTTCACACATAAGGTATGATGCAGTGAGCACACAGCCTTTTCAGTAAGTGAGTGTGCTCAGGGGCCCCCTGTGATCGGTAGCTGGGGTCATAACCTGTTTTTTGGTTTTGGGTGTTGCCATGGATCCTAGATATGGCACCCTCACCCAGAGGAGGCAGAGGGTGCAGTGTCCTGCACCTGGCCATTAGCCATATCGACGGGCAGCGTTTGGCTTGCACAGTTAAGTCTATATTAATAGGTACACTGTTGGTTTGTCTCTCAGTGGTTAATCCCTAGGATGTGTACTACCTCTATTTCCCCTCCCCACTTTGCTACTAATCTCTTCCGGTGTTCCTTTCGATAGGGCACCAGATCATTCAAAGTACGAGGTGGCTGTATACTGTGGGTCCAATTAAAGGGAGTGCAGTGACAGGTAATTCCCAGTAAATCCCCTCAATTCAGCTGCTAGGATATGGTGATGGTGAACCACAGACAGGTGTCCTTGCAGCGGTGGATGTCCTCACTGCAGGTTGGCTCTGGCTAACTGTGGCTGGAAGGCAGCTTCCCAGGTCACACAATATTACTTTAGAAGCCATCTTAAGGCCATTTGATGATCATCCAACTACATCAGAAGTCATTTTCTCATCACCTGACATCGTGAAGGTCTTAAAGTCATCAGCAGAGTTAAGAGACTGTGCCAGATGACTTGCATATGACTTGGAAATTAGTATCTGATGACTTCACAAGGTGTGACTATTCCAGATAACTGGTGGATGACTTGAAAATGACAATCGTATTCCTGATGACTTGAGGATGAGCATGTGATGATGTAATATGGAGGGATTGTTCCTGACGACGTTAGGATAATTTGAAAATTAATAGTTAATAACCTCAGAAGCATTAACATTTTGCCTTCTCTTGAAATGTTTCTAGATAATTAAAGAATGATTTGCTGGTTACTTCAAAAACACATTAACAATTTATGTTAGCAAAATAAAACTTGTGCAGATTGGCTTTAAATGCCTTGAGATACTTTATAAATAAGAGTATTTTCATAGAGCAGCAGGAGAGTAACTTTCAGTGGTGCAGAGGCACTGGACACAGAGGGGCCCATTGATCACTAATTATTGCTGTACTTCACAGTTCGAACAGCGACCAGGGGAGTCATTTCCATCCTTGCACCCTGGCCAATGACACACTGGCTATACCACTGTATCAGAGCTGTTTTGAAATTATGCAAAATAAAATCTACTTTTAAAATCTGTGTGATCACGCAGGTCGAGAGTCCCAATCATGTGATTTAACACAATCGGAATAAATACATCGTAAAAAGATAGCCCTGCATTCATCTGTGTATATCCTGCATTCACTTGCTCTAGCTGCAGAAAGGATAATTATATATGGTATAGTGGTCTGTTTTTAACCTGCATGCCCGCCCTCCAACCTCAAGAAGCGATATAAATGGATATAAAGGTCTGCTTTAGAAATGCGCGTGTTACCTGCGATTGAGAAGTACCAATCACCATCAATGGGTCAGTGAACTCACTGCAGACCTATATTTGTATGTCTAACCCTGTTACAATATGCCTGCGGACTGAGTAACTTGCAGACCACATATTCCTAATGAAGTAACAGCTGGTAGGATTGATGCATCCTCTGTAGAAATCAGTCTGTAACCTTTCCCGTCCCAACATGATATATGAGTTGATGAAGTCCCTACTACAGAAATCGAAGTGTAAACTCTAGCCCCTGTTCCATTCTTAGTATGCTAGTTCCTTTCATCAATACACCCCTGAAGAGATGCAAACAAGCTGCAGTTCGCACTCAGACAACAAAAGCCTGTAAATGGAAAGGAAGATGCAGAGAATTGTAACCTGCTCTGATTCAATTTAGAATAACACACATAGACGTGCAATGCATTCTTTGCAGAATTCTACGTGCAAGTGTTGCCAGCTGCATTGTTCTTAACAGTTAATGCATACCTCCGAATAGAAATATAATGGAGTGTCTATATCTTTCATCGAAACATTCAACGCTCCCTCTATTTCTCTCCTCCTCCTCTGTGTCTTTCTTTTTCACTTTGCAGCAGACACACAAACACACACACACAATATGCTTGCTCCTGATTTGCTACGTTTGTGTTGGTGAGTTCATGTCTTAAATCAAATGTAGACAGTCTACTACCAAAAATTGGAGTAAAACTAGCTTCCTGTGTATTTCACAGCAACATTTAGCACAATAGTATACCCTGTCAAAATAAAACAGTTTTAATTGTAAGTCGTTTTAAATGAAGATGTAATCAATGTGGCATTGGGTGTAGTTGTAAAATACTAATTCACGTTAGGCCCCAATAAAAAAAAATCATAAAGTTGCTGAGAGGGAGCAGATGCAAGTGTCACGATTCACGCTTGGTTTACCGTCTGTATCAGAGAGGGATGGTGTGCGGCCCCGGTTCCTGCAAGTCCTACTCTGACCGAGGTAGGGGTGACCCCTTCCGGTAGCCACGGTGCTGTTGACAATAGTACGCCACCACAGTCCGTGCCCTCCAGAAGGAGTCCCAGAGGAAAAACCCCAAGGGGAAAAAACCTCCAACAGGAACTCCCTGGAACAGAAGCAGGACACAATGAATTAGCACTCAGAAGTCTGGAAATACTGGAAAGCAGAGGTAAAAACAGGAACAACTGGAGTCCAAGCGAAGACCAGCCGGAGCGTGACCACCACAGCAGAAGTGCTACAACGCAATGAGAAGAATTGATTCCCCTTATATACCCCTAGACAGGAAGAAGTAACACCACCATTTTGGATTAGGAAGGGGCTATAGCAATAGATAGGAAAAGGCACCATAGTAATTAGGGAACAGATGCATGCAAGGAAAAGAGAGGTGCAAGGTGTGCTGGGAAGGAGAAGGCATGGCTCCAGGAATCATAAGGGAAAGGAAGGCCCTGAAATTGGGCACCCGGTAAGTTTGTAATGCTGAAGGGGGGGCGCAGACACCCCACGACAACACCCACATCGCGTGCTGTGCGCGGCTGGAGAAAAGGGCCGCCGCGGGCCCCACGACCCTTAACATGGGCAGCGGTTCCCACCACGGCACGCGGCCGGAAAAATGGGCCGCCATGGGCTCTGCGACCCCAACACGGGCCGCGGCTCCCACTGCGACCAGCCAGGAGACGCTGCGGGCCGCCACAGCGCAACAGCAAGCTCCATAAAATAAACTCTGGTGCCTTCTGTGTCTCTTAGTGTATGTTAGGCTGTAGGGTAAAAGAACCTGAACATCATGAATTATCTTTGCGGCTTTAGAAATGGGAACAGTGCATTTGTATCCCAACCACAAAAAGACGATTACATTTACTTGAGTTTATTTTTTTATTATACAAGTTTATTGTTTCACGTTCCTTCTTTTAAAATATATATAATAACGTATAATAATACCTACTAGTTGAAGGCCCTTGCCTTATCTGTCAATAGTTCAGTTACCAATCACTTTCCCCTTCTTGCTGCCACTTTTTAGTGATTTGTTCCATTCTCTCCATCACCATAGGTCTCCAGTTCTCTCTGTAACTATCTAGCCATGCCGCTCTCATACTCCATATTTTTGTCATGCCTGCTGTTGCCACAATTCTATTCACTGCTATCAACTCCTCCTTCAACATGAGCTTTCTTTGTCAGGTTTACAAGAAAGGCATCATCATTTCCCTCATGCAAGCAAGCCAGCCTGGATCCTAATGAGATAAAGATTTAGAGCTCTAGCACCCTTCTTCCAGCCTTTTCTAAGATTCTGAGGCAGTTTAGAGATGGGTGGCAGTCCAAACCTTCTTCAACATCAACACTCTGTGGCCAGGATGCCCTTGTTGACCTTCTAACCCTGGACCTCTCATTGACAGGAGAACTCTATTCTCATTAACCAATTAAAAGGGATGGACCTTGTTGGGCCACCAGGTTTGGTTGGCCCTAGGCTGGTTTACATCCTTTCAGACAGAATGCAATATTCTTAAGGCTATCATTTCGAGTTGAAGAGGGGATAGTGAACTGAGGAGTGCCACAAGAGTCAGCCCATTTTTCATATATATGCCCAGTCCCATAGAGAGCTGATTCAAAGCGTTGGCTCCTAACTAGTGTTTTGGTGATTAAGTCCACATTTTTATCATGTTCTGTAAAACATTCTCTGATCCTGTGATCCCCTATCAGGTTTTGCACTGGGCCAGGGCTTCTGTCTTGACTTCCGTGCTGCCTGAAATTAGCATGATCCTTCCTGTACTAACAATTTCCAATGCTGAGTGTAGAAAGCAGGCACCCATAAGAAATGTTGCAAGTTAGGTAAAACCCCAAAGTAACTCTAGAAGTAGATGGAAGATTAAAAAATTTTTAAAACAATTCAGGAGTTAAAGCAATAATCTGCAATCAGATTATCTGTAGAGGCTTGCAGAAGATTCTTGATTCAAAGGAAAATCTGAGTGCAAAAACAATGGATTAAAATATAAGGCAAGAGATGAAGAGCACAACAAAAACTACTATTCACTTTGTTGTATCTCACATTACCATGAACTCGGCAGCCTTTTATACTTATGGACTGGAAGTGACATTGAAGGAAGTTCGGGAGCCATCTTGGAATGGGGAGGAGACAGAGGAATTCAGTGCAGCAGCTATCTTGAACTGGTAATGATGATATACTCCAGCTCTGCCTCTGCCCGAATAATTATGGAATTCCTGAAAACAGGAAGTGACACCACAGAAATTACAGGAACCATCTTGATTCGGAAACAGCCACAGCAATCCACTATACCCACTATCTTGGACTGGAGATGGTGATATAGGCCGGGTGCATCTCTTCTTTAAAAACAAGGGCCCGAATACGCTAAACAGCTGGCTCTATTGGACAACTAAATATGGTTCTGGTGCCCTTTCACTGGGGTCTTCCACGTTTGACATAAAATATCTTCAAAACTGCTATTACAAGAGAACCACTGGTCACAAACAATTTGTCACAGGGCCCTACTGATCAGTGACTGGGCAATGAACTGTGCCCCTTCCCCGTCAATGCCGTGGGTTTACTTTGACAAGGTTTTGGGTAGTCTCAGCCGACTTAATTGGGGGGTGGGGGCATAAAACCCATATAGGATCTGAAGTTCAAAGAGAAATTACTGATAGTGTAATATAACTTTAGAATGTACTTCCATACACCAAGAGATACAGTTTGACTTTGAAGTAGCGGCATTCAATGTGTCGAGTGAAGAATACTTGTCTGCTTTGAAGTATTGCAGCTGAATTGTTGGCCAGTAAGTAGCTGCTTGAGAACTGTAACTGTGTATAAACTCTGAAAGAGTTGCATTGCTGGCAATTTTGCCTGCCTAGATCCAGGACAGATAACATGCACCTTATAGACTTGTATTGGCCATGGTACTCAAAAGTAAACATTTTATAGGGCATACTGTGTGAATGATAGAAAGACATCTAAACTCAGATCTCTGGCCATAAAGGGACTAGGAAGTTCCGGTTTTATTTGCATATCTTATTGTTATAAGTATTATGTACATAATGTAAACCAATGGCTGTACATATATATATATATATATATATATATATATATATATATATAGATATATATATATATATATATATATATATAAATCCAAGATGTGATGTCCATTAGTTTTACAATTTCGAAAATAAACGTCCGCATTGAAAATTTGCTTTTGAAAAACATAAAACTTTCCAAAGTTTGGTGTAAACGTCTGTCTTCAGAAACACCCCAAACTATTCAATGGATTTCTATGACCCGCCATGAAAGTAGTTTATGTAGTTCCATGCAGTTACCGGGTTGGTGGTAAACTCACAAGATATCAGGCAGAAAAAAAGGCAGGTAGTTGATCATACAGTCCTCCGCCACCCTTAATATCTTTTCTCCGTCTGCCAAGCTAAAATTCAGGTACTTAGAAACTTAAGCAAAAATAAAATATTACTATGAAACTTCAGTAGTAATTTCACAATTTGAGTCAGCTATTTTACCCATGACTATTGTCGTGTTTTAAGAATGCATGTCATGGAGTACATTTTATCATAGTATGACAGTGTTATGGCACTGTAAGTCACAGGTGTGACTAGTACACAAATCAAATAATTTTATTCATCGACCTGAGAAGGATTAAGTGCATAGCTAGTTATTCCAGAATTCAAACACATAGGGGGTGATTCTAACCCTGGCGGTCGGTGTTAAAGCGGCGGCCAACCCGCCAACAGGCTGGCGGTAAAAAATATGGGATTCTGACCCTGGCGGGAACCGCCAACACAGACAGCCACTTTAACACTCCGACCGCCACGGCGGTACAAACAAACAGCGCGGCGGTCACCGCCAACAGCCAGGCGGCAGCCAATGTACCGCCCACACTATCACAACTCACCAATCGGCCACCTTTTCCGGGGCGGGAGCACCGCCGATAAAAACACGGCGGAAACAGACTACGGACGGGAAAACGCTCACCACTACGCACTCCAGGAGGAAGGAGGACAGCATGGAACCCGAATTAAACATCCTACCTGCTCTCGTCTACCTTCTCATCTACCACGAGTACGAAGTCCGGCGCAGACGACAACGGTGAGTACTGCACCTACGACACACGGGAGGGGGGAGGACGAAAGGTTACAGGCACACACATATGCGACCCCCACCCCCCCCCCAACGTTGTACACACCAATGCAGAGCAACAAGTCACAGTAACACCACCCAAACACCCCTGAAAAATGCTAGGACATAATCAAATTTGGAATAAATATTTATGTACCAAAAAGCTCCTGAAAATGATCGTACAACCATGAAAGATATTCACAACAAAACTAATGACATACACATCAGTGTATAACTGAAGTAACAAGTCTTGCACATCCTGCGAATTCATCATGTCCGTGGGCCAAAGTTTTGAGAAACAAGGGCAAAGCCCACACAGGAGACCTGAGTCCTTTGGAGAGAACACTGCAGGGGCATCAGATGTAAAAACTACAGGCACCTCAGGGGGAAGGGAAGGGGGGGGGCACCACAGCCACATGAGTCCACGACGCCAGATCCACGAGGAGCCACCATGCCCACTGTACCATCCTGGGGAGTGCAAAGCCACAGTCTCTCAATGTCTCTACAGTGGGTGGGCTGCCCACTGGACCATCCTGGGGAGTGCAAATCCACAGTCTCTCAATGTCTCTACAGTGGGTGGGCTGCCCACTGGACCATCCTGGGGAGTGCAAAGCCACAGTCTCTCAATGTCTCTACAGTGGGTGGGCTGCCCACTGGACCATCCTGGGGAGTGCAAAGCCACAGTCTCTCAATGTCTCTACAGTGGGTGGGCTGCCCACTGGACCATCCTGGGGAGTGCAAAGCCACAGTCTCTCAATGTCTCTACAGTGGGTGGGCTGCCCACTGTACCATCCTGGGGAGTGCAAAGCCACAGTCTCTCAATGTCTCTACAGTGGGTGGGCTGCCCACTGTACCATCCTGGGAAGTGCAAAGCCACAGTCCATCAGGTGGATGACAGTCTCCACTGGTCAAGGAGGAGGCATGGTGGGCACAGTGAACCATAAACAGTGATTGAGACAGCGGTGCCCAGCGGAGCGGTGCTTGAGATGAAGGGCCCAGCGGAGCGGTGCTTGAGATGAAGGGCCCAGCGGAGCGGTGCTTGAGAAGAAGGGCCCAGCGGAGAGGTGGAGAGACAGCGGTGCCCAGCGGAGCGGTGCTTGAGATGAAGGGCCCAGCGGAGTGGTGCTTGAGAAGAAGGGCCCAGCGGAGAGGTGGAGAGACAGCGGTGCCCAGCGGAGCGGTGCTTGAGATGAAGGGCCCAGCGGAGCGGTGCTTGAGAAGAAGGGCCCAGCGGAGAGGTGGAGAGACAGCGGTGCCCAGCGGAGCGGTGCTTGAGATGAAGGGCCCAGCGGAGCGGTGCTTGAGACGGCGTTGCCCAGCGGAGCGGTGCATGACAGGAAGGGCCCAGCGGAGCAGTGCTTGAGATGAAGGGCCCAGCGGAGCGGTGCTTGAGATGAAGGGCCCAGCGGAGCGGTGCTTGAGACGGCGTTGCCCAGCGGAGCGGTGCATGACAGGAAGGGCACAGCGGAGTGGTGCTTGAGATGAAGGGCCCAGCGGAGCGGTGCTTGAGATGAAGGGCCCAGCGGAGCGGTGCTTGAGATGAAGGGCCCAGCGGAGAGGTGGAGAGACAGCGGTGCCCAGCGGAGCGGTGCTTGAGATGAAGGGCCCAGCGGAGCGGTGCTTGAGATGAAGGGCCCAGCAGAGCGGTGCTTGACAGGAAGGGCCCAGCGGAGCGGTGCTTGACAGGAAGGGCCCAGCGGAGAGGTGGCGAGACAGCGGTGCCCAGCGGAGCGGTGCTTGAGACGGCGGGGCCCTGTTCAGCGGTGCTCTTCTGCACTGCGGGCCCTGTTCAGCGGTGCCTATCTCCACGGCGGGGCCCTGTTCAGCGGTGCTCTTCTGCACCGCGGGCCCTGTTCAGCGGTGCTCTTCTGCACCGCGGGTCCTGTTCAGCGGTGCCTATCTCCACGGCGGGGCCCTGTTCAGCGGTGCTCTTCTGCACCGCGGGCCCTGTTCAGCGGTGCTCTTCTGCACCGCAGGCCCTGTTCAGCGGTGCTCTTCTCCACGGCGGGCCCTGTTCAGCGGTGCCTATCTCCACGGCGAGGCCCTGTTCAGCGGTGCTCTTCTGCACCGCGGGCCCTGTTCAGCGGTGCTCTTCTCCACGGCGGGCCCTGTTCAGCGGTGCCTATCTCCACGGTGGGGCCCTGTTCAGCGGTGCTCTTCTGCACCGCGGGCCCTGTTCAGCGGTGCTCTTCTCCACGGCGGGCCCTGTTCAGCGGTGCCTATCTGCACGGCGGGGCCCTGTTCAGCGGTGCTCTTCTGCACCGCGGGCCCTGTTCAGCGGTGCCTATCTTCACGGCGGGCCCTGTTCAGCGGTGCTCTTCTCCACGGCGGGCCCTGTTCAGCGGTGCTCTTCTCCACGGCGGGCCCTGTTCAGCGGTGCTCTTCTGCACCGCGGGCCCTGTTCAGCGGTGCTCTTCTCCACGGCGGGGCCCTGTTCAGCGGTGCTCTTCTGCACCGCGGGCCCTGTTCAGCGGTGCTCTTCTGCACCGCGGGCCCTGTTCAGCGGTGCTCTTCTGCACCGCGGGCCGTGTTCAGAAGTGCTCTTCTACCCCGCGGGCCCTGTTCAGCGGTGCTCATCCAGCAGGTCAAGGGAGCCAGACCTGGCCTGGACTCCCGGCTCAGTCGCCCTCGGACCGTGACGTTTCTGGACCCTTCGGGGACGGACTCCTGGCCTCCTTAGTGTCCTCCTTCCCAGCTGGGATGTGGCATGTGGGGTCCACCTTCTCCGCGCTCCTGCTGCCCTTCCGCTCCTTTGATGGGGCTCTCGGGCCCTTGCCTCCCCTAGATGGTGTGGGTGGTGAAGTGGCCGCACATTGCTCCTTGGGGGCAGCCCTGTCGGTCCTCGCACGGCGGCCCTTGTTTTTGCGGGTCCTCTTGCCGGGGGGGGGGCTGGACGTGTCCTTGCTGCTGATCGATGTGTCACTGCTGGCAAAGGGTGGGCTCCAGAACCCATGCACAACAGTGACACCCGAAGCTGGGCTGGTGGTGGCTGCGGTGCTCTTGGGACTCTTTGAAGATGGATGGGGGAGCTCATCGGGGGGAAAGAGGTCAAGGTTAGCCAGGAAAAGTTTTTTAGGGCCAAGGTAAAGGGTAGGAGAAGTGGAGATGGAAGTGGAGGTAGAGGAGGTGGTTGTAGGAGAGTCAGGTGTGCTGTCATTGGGTGAAGGTGCTGGTGCTGTAGGCTGTCGTGAGGTGGATGGCTGTTGGGTGGGTGGCTGCCTGCGTTTGTGTGTCTTGGAAGAGGGGGTGACAGACACAGTGGGAGAGGACACAGGGGACGTGTAAATGGCAGTGGGGGTGGTGACTGCACAAGTGTGGACTGTACTGGAGGGTGAGGTGGTGATGGAAGCACTGGCTGATGTTGGGGTGCATGCAGGTGTGAGTGTAGACGTCACAGGGAGGGAGGAGGGAGACGAGGAGGAGGGGGACACAGGGGTGGCAGTGGCTGTTGGCATGTCTGCATCTGGGTGTTGCTTGGGTGAGTGTTTGTGGGATCTGTGGTGCTTGTGTTTGGATGAGCTGCTCTTGGGTGTTGAGGTGTGTGCAGGCTGGTCTGATGGTGTGGATGGGATAGGCTGAGGAACAGGAGACAGAGAAAGGCTGGAGGCAGTAAGAAGAGGGAGGCTGGAAACAGGGACAATGGCTGCCGTCAGTGCTGAGGCCAGAGCAGTGAACGTTCGTTGATGGGAAGCCTGACCCGAATGAATGCCCTCCAGGTACGCATTGCTCTGTTGCACCTCCCTTTGCACACCCTGGATGGCATTCAAAAGGGTCGTCTGCCCAACAATGAGCGTCCTTACCAGGTCAATGAGCTCCGCACTGAGGGCAGCAGGGGCAACAGGGGCAGGGGCTGAGGTGCCTGGGGCGAAGGAGACGCGCGCCTTCCTGGGCGAACCGGCACGGAGCGAAGACTGAGGGGCTGCTGGGAGGGCGGGGCTGGTGCGCTGGGTGGCGGCTGGACCTGTAGAGGCGGGGGGCACGGATGTTGCCGCCACCGCTAGGGAGCTCCCATCCGAGGACGTGTCGCTTTTGCTGCTCTCACCAGCGGTCCCCGTCGTGGTGCTCCCCTCGCCCTCCGGATCACTGGTGCCCTCGGTGTCTGTTCCTGGGCCCACCGGGGCCTTGTGTCCTGCAGCTCCCTCGTGCTCCGATGCCAAATCTCCTCCGCCTGATGATGCTAATGCACACATGCACAAGAAGATGAAGAGAAAGGGTGGGGGGAGAAAAAAGAAGACCAGGTTGAGTGCATGCAATGTCAACACCGTTGGCGGAGAGGACAGACACAGGAGCCTAATGCACTAAGCCACGCATTCGGGGTACACTACTCAGTACTACTGACTAGGACAACAGGCCAAGAGACGTCAAACGCGCACATGGGAGATGCTGGTCCTTCAATGGCTGTACTTGTCACCCTACCGAGGTGGGGGCCGGGGGCACAGGGCCATGCCTAAGGGAGAGGACTACACTACAGAAAGCGCCCTGGCCTAATGTCACCCACAGCCCTCCTCCCCCACCCAGACGCCTCCACTGCGCAGAAAGATAGGAGAATGTGCTGATACTCACCCCCTTGTGTCTGCTGTGATGTCTTAAAGCGCCCATCCAATTCTGGGTAGGCCACCACCAGGATCCGGGACATCAGGGGGGTCATGGTGCGACTGGCACCCCTCCTAGGTTGGGAGGCCATCCCCAGCAGTGTTTCTGCAGTCTTCCTTGTTCCGCGGCGGATGTCCTCCCACCTCTTGCGGCAGTGGGTGCCCCGTCTGTTGTGGACCCCCAAGTTCCGGACTTCCTTGGCGATGGCACGCCAAATCTCGATCTTCTGATGGGCGCTGACCTATTTGACATGTACAGGGTGGAAAGGAGGAAATCATCAATGACCTGCATGTTAGATGTGATTGGCCCCCCCCACCAACTTTGCCATATGGCACATGCTCTCATCTGTCGGGCGTTGCACTCCTCATTCGCCCCTCACCCTACCAACTTACATCCACCCCAATCCACATAGGCATAGCCCATTCCATGTGCACCCGGTGTACTCACTTGTTGGTCTGGAGGACCGTAGAGTAGCGCATACTGGGGGAGGACCCCATCCACCAGCTTCTCCAACTCTGTAGACGTGAAGGCAGGGGCCCTTTCCCCAGTCGCAGCAGCCATTGTATCTTCCAGACCGAGGTCACAGCAGCACTTGCAGTATAGGTCCTCTCCTGTGGATGATCAGGTCTCGAGTGATTAAGCAGATAGAAAATGGCGGTCACGCCCGCGGCGGTGCGTACCACGGCGGTGCGTACCGCGACCGCCGGCGCACTTCGTCATTGGCTCCTGAAACCCATAGGCTTCAATGTTAACCAATGCGGCTTTGCGCCGCGGTCTTCGACCGCCTACCGCCACGGTGTGCCCCGCCAGCGCATTGACCTCACGTCCCATTGTCCCACTTCACAGGTCAGGCAGCCGCCATTTCAAGGGCCTACATGGCTTAATTTTGACTGCGACACACAGGCCTAGGCCTTGCATTGCCACACATACACGCCTTTCAACCCATTGCCATTCTTTAACTGTGCAAGCTGTCTGTACGTACCTGTGGTTTGGCTGACTCTGTGCTCCATGTTGTCCTTCCTAGGCACCGTCCGCTGGGACTTGGGATGAGAAGGAGGAATCCTCACGTGTACCGACCGCTGGTGGACCTGTCGACAATGGAAGAACGCCATATAATACTTCGATACAGACTTGACCGTGCCACTATCCATGAACTGTGTGCCCAGCTGGAGCCAGCCCTGATGTCCCCCATCCGCCAACCCACAGGGATTCCCCCTCTGGTGCAGGTTTTGTCAGTCCTCCATTTTTTGGCAAGTGGGTCATTCCAGACCACAGTGGCCATGTCATCTGGAATGTCTCAGCCTATGTTTTCAAAGATTTTGAGTAGAGTGTTGTCTGCCCTGATGAAACTCATGCGGAGCTACATCGTTTTCCCAGAGGAGGGTGACTTGCCTACAGTGAAGGGTGATTTCTATGCCCTTGGACATATCCCCAACATCATTGGTGCCATTGATGGGACCCATGTGGCTTTGGTACCCCCAAAAGACGATGAGCAGGTGTACCGAAACAGAAAAAGTTATCATTCGATGAATGTCCAGGTGGTCTGTTTGGCTGACCAGTACATCTCCCATGTAAATGCCAAGTTCCCAGGGTCAGTGCATGACACGTATGTGATGCGAAATAGCAGCATCCCCTATGTGATGGAGCAGCTACAGAGACAACGTGTGTGGATAATAGGTGACTCTGGTTACCCCAACCTGCCTTGGCTACTGACCCCAGTAAGGAATCCCCGGACCAGGGCAGAGGAACGGTACAATGAGGCCCATGGGCGAACTAGGAGGATCATCGAAAGGACCTTTGGCCTCCTGAAGGCCAGGTTTAGGTGCCTGCATATGACTGGGGGATCCCTGATGTACTCACCAAAGAAGGTGTGCCACATCATCGTGGCCTGCTGTATGCTTCACAATCTGGCATTGCGACGTCAGGTTCCTTTCCTGCAGGAGGATGGTGCAGATGGTGGTGTTGAAGTAGCTGTGGAGCCTGCGGAGAGTGAAGAGGAGGAAGACTCAGAGGACGACACAGACAACAGGGACAGAGTAATAGCACAGTATTTCCAGTAGCACACAGGTAATGATCACCCATGCCATTTTACATTTCCTGAAAGCCTCCTGCATCTCAACTTTGTCGGTTTCCCCTCAGACCTATGAACATGATGTTTGATTTTCCCTTCCCTTTTCTGTGCTGTATGAGCCACTGCGTGACCTCGGCTTGGTTGGCCCATGGACTAATGCTAAGTTACCTCGGTATGTGTAATTCACAATGTTCACAATACGTAATTGATATGTAATGTGTCATACATTTGTAAATAAGACAGGCTGAGTCCTGATTGATTTCAGTGCAATGTGTGATTTATTATTAGTGCATAGATATTGGTACATGATAGTGAAACAGTGATGGGTGGGGGTGGAGTAATGTCCATGGCGGAGCCCAGTTCTCAGTCTCACAGGTGCATTGTCCATATGCCTGTGGCAGGATGGAGCAGGGGCAGTTCAAGGTTTGACAGGGTGGCAATGTGGGACAGTGGGAGGACTTCAGGGGGTATGTGATGCTGGCGGGGGACTTGACATCCTACTCTGTCGGTTTTTTGGATCTCAGGCTCCTTTTGCGGGGCGGTTGTTCTTCAGCAGGAGGTGGGGTTCTGGTGGGCTGTCGTTGTGGTGGGGCCTCCTGTCCACTAGCGCCGGCGGAGGTGGTAGGCTGTTCCTGTTCCTGGCTAGTGACAGGGGCCCTGTGTGATGCCACATGGTCCCGAAACGTGTCCTCTATGCGGTTCAGGGCCTGGACTATGCTCCCCATAGCGGTTGAGATGTTGCTGAGTTGGTCGCTGAACCCCATGTAGCGTTGCTCCTGCTGTGCCTGGATCTCCTGGAACCTGGCCAGTACCGTCGCCATCGTCTCTTGTGAGTGGTGGTAGGCAGCCATGATGGTGGTGAGGGCCTCTTGGAGAGTGGGTTCCCTGGGCCTCTCCTCCCCCCCCTGTCGCACAGCAGCCCTCCGAGTTGCCCTGTTTCCCTGGGCCTCTGTCCCCTGGACGGTGTGCCCACTCCCACTGCCCCCAGGTCCCTGTTGTTGTTGGGTTGGTGGGTTACCCTGGGGGCCCTGTAGTGGTAGACACACCGCTGCTTGACCTGTCCTAGAGACAGAGGCATGGGCCCGCTGGGTGGGAGCTGTGCGGTTGTTCCCAGAGGGGGTTGGGTCTGCAGTGGCCTGTGTCTGGGTGAGGGGAACCGACTGCCCAGAGGTCCCCGATGGTCCGGGCTGGTCGTCAGGTTCCAGGTCGACAGAGCTGCTGTCATCACTAGTGGCCTGTTCCGGGGGTGGGATGGACATTTCTGGTCCCTCCTGACCGGTGTGTTGTCGTTCGGGACCTGCATGGGGTAAGAGGGTATGGTTATTGTTTCTGTGTGTGCATTAGCTTGCGTTTTATAGGTGCCCTTGTCCCCCAGTGCTGGCATTCCCTTGGGGGAGGTGTTGTGAGGGTGTTTTGTGGGGGGGGGGGGGTGATGGGTATGTGCAGTGGTCATGCTTAGGTGATGGGTGTCCATAGTTTGGGGGTGGCATGCAGGGGTTGGTGTTGGGTGGGTTGTGCTGGGGAGACATTCTCAGGGAGGATGTGTGCTGGGGGATTGGGGGTCAGGGTGGGGGTTAGCATGCTGGGGGGGGGTGAAGTGGTTGGCCTTGTACTTACCAGAGTCCATCCCTCCGTGTACTCCAGCGAGGCCATCAGGATGCAGGATGTTGAGTACCTCTTGCTCCCATGTTGTGAATTCGGGTGGAGTGGGTGGGGGTCCCCCGCCAGTCTTCTGCACTGCGATGTTGTGTCGCGAGACCATCGAGCGCACCTTCCCCCGTAGGTCGTTCCATCGTTTGCGGATGTCCTCTCTATTTCTGGGATGCTGTCCCACCGCGTTGACCCTGTCCACGATCCGCTGCCAGAGCTCCGCCTTCCTTGCTATGGTGGTGTGCTGGACCTGTGAGCCGAAGAGCTGGGGTTCCACTCTTAGGATCTCCTCCACCATGACCCGGAGTTCTTGGTCCGAAAAGCGTGGGTGCCTTTGTGGTGCCATGGGGTGGTGTGTATGAGGTGTGGGGTGGTGTATGTGATGATGTGTGTGTTGGTGTGTGGTGCTTTGTGCTTCTATGTGGTGTGTGTGATGTTGCGGTGTGCCTCTGTGTGTCTGGCTATCTATTCTCTGATGTGTCTCTCTCTCTCCTTCGTCTCTGGTTTTTGTTGGTAGGGGTTTGTGGGTGATGTGGGTGTGTGTTTTATATGGTATTGGATGTGTGGGAGTGGTGTGTGTATGTGTTTCAGGTGTGTGCCTTTCAAATTGTCCAATGTGGTAGGGGTTTGTAAAGGTGTGTGTATTTTGACCGCGGTGGGGTCTACCGCCAATGGAATACCGCGGTTGAATGACCGCCGCGTCGATTTGCGGGTCATAATGGGATGGGCGTATTTCTGTTGGCGTGGCGGTGGAGGTTTGGTCCTCTCCAGTTTACCGCTGGCCGCTGATGTGGCGGACTGCAGTGGAGGGCGGATTTTCCGAGGTTTTGCAGTTGTGGGTCAGAATGTCCGTGGCGGCTGACCGCGGCCGCGGCGGTATTGTGGCGGCCTTCTGACCGGCGGTAAGCGGCTTTTAACGCCGAGGTCAGAATGACCCCCATAATTTGCATTTTAAACAGATTTCTTGAAACAGGCTCATTAACTCAGTGGACAATCCTACCTATATTCAGGATCATTGGAAATATGCAGCAGGGTAGCACCAGAATATTCGTCAGGACTGACTGACTAAACTATGCAGCAAGAAAGGGTCAATTATGTGGTATAATGCAGCACTTTTTTATAGTATCTTTACACATGGTAATACTGTCTGGGCAGAGGTGATTTCACCTAATTTGTACCAGTTTAACAACCAAATACAAAAACAGGCAAATGAAAGATGACCAGTTAACATTTACGAAGGGCCTTCCACAACACACGAACATGTTGCCACGTTTTTAATAATATGTTTTATCTGTTTGAGCTGGACACATTCCTTTTGACTAAAATCTGTAGATTTTGCAGAACTTTGTGGATTATGTGGCAACTGCGCAAAATCCATAATTAGGCAAAAAAGCAGCAGCTGCAGAATCGCATAATTCCAATGGCCCTGCCTATATGTATATTTATACACACATACCATTGGCACCTCTGGTACATAAATGATAACTGAAATTCCTATTGAAAGTTGCAAGACTTATGAAAAAATGTGCCACGTTTTTAATTTAACTACACGTCTCAATGCAGTGAAATATGAGATATTTCAAATGAGGTTCATGATAGATGTTGAAGTCAATACGATTAATAAAACTTGCTTCAGACCATTTATTATGCCAACAACGCTTTCTCTCTCATGAAACTAATTTTTCGTTTATATACTTCATGGGTATAACTGATTATTCTTGTGAAAATGTGTATTCTTCTTGCTCCAATTAGAACTGCAGTGCTGTCTTCTTGCCTCTCTTGAGTTTTCTATAAAGTCTCTTTTAAATGGAAAAGGCCTTTCCTGCAACCAGAATTCCTGACCTTCGCCCTTCTCCAGGCTGTTTCGGCCAATCAGCAAGATGATCGTTGTGTCCAGATCTGCAGTCTGGTTGTTTGACCACAGCTTGTGTGCACTCTGTGTTCTTCAAAGAAAGGGAAATGCAGATCCTTCCGAGCTCTAACATTGTTAAAATAGACGGGGACGCCGCACTTGTGACGCAACAAGTGCCCGACCCCGGGACTTTTAAACCTTTCCATACCTAATGGGTTATTTGGAGTTTCCTCCCTGTTACTCTGGCTGGAGGTGGTTCTGCCTGAGGTCAGGAGGGCATAGGCAATAAATAGATGCAGAGAGCACGGGAACAGGTTAATTGTCATTTCCCAATCGCACTAACTGCATCGTAAAGTTCAAATGCTGTCTGCCTGGTTATTGGGCCTACGCCCAGCGATTGCATGAGCAGCACACAGGATAACACCACAAGTTGGCGATGTGAACGGACCAATCCTTGCCATGTGCTCACCCTATCCCACACACAGAACGACGTGCTGCCGGAAGTCCAGGCATTGTGCTAGGCACCCGCTCTGCCGCGTAGGCCAGCCTGCGCGAAGCACGCCCCAGGCCACCAAGCTGTGTGTTGCCCCTCGGGCTGGAAGGAAGAAAGAAAGGACCCCCCAGAGCTACTGCCACCACAACTGCCCTGCATTGCAGCCACGAACAAGTAAGGAACGCTGTGCCCTACCGCCCCAGCTCTCACCCCAGCTGACACGGCCAAGTGGGGCCTCGCTAAGTGTGAAGGAGAACATCCTTATCACGGGCAACACAACGCACCATCCCCTCTACAATCCTACCACAGGCAGATACCCCGGAGAGCGCAGATCAAGCACAGCAGTTGCATCACTGCCACACCCACGTATTACTGCAAACCGCAATACATGTAACTGCAGAGACCAGAGAACATGGCTAACATTCCCCCAGTGGAACCGTTTGTCAAGGAAGGTGCCCCGTTGGCACAAGCTGCGAAATGGAGGGACTAGGTAGAACGTGTAAACCTCCACTTTGACGCCATGGTATTAGCAGATGAGGGAAAATGCGCCATACTCCTTCTCTTAGGAGGGAAAGAGCTGCATCTCATATCCAAAACTCTACCAGAGGCATTCCCTAAAACACATGCGACCCTAGTGACGGCGCTCAATGGGTACTGTGCACTGATGATTAATAATAACTATGAATTGTTCCTCTTCCAGCAAGCCAGACAGCAGGAAGCTGAATCCCTAGATGTCTTCTACACAAGACGCAAAGTGCTAGCCAGTACCTGTTCGCCGACGAAGGAGAAGAAATTAGGGGCCAGATCATCCAAGGGTGCGCGTCTGCAAAACTCCGAGAGCTCATACTCTAAGAATCAGGGAAACCACTGGCGGACATAGTCACGCTAAGGTGACATAAAGAACTATCCAAGGCTCGAGCTTCTCATGTGGAAGCAGCCCTGAGCAAACCCATTAAGACGGAACCGGTCAATGCAGTTGCATCAGCAAGCCCTATTAAGAAACCATCAAGACAAGAAGCAACTCTCTGAACCCGTTGATACTGCGGTGGCCCCACCCACCACCCAGATGCATGCCTGGCGAGGGGGAAGTGATGCGCGGCCTGCGGAAAGAACAACCATTTAGCAAAAGTCTGCCGCTCCTGCAAATGAGGAGTCACTCCACCTAGCGTCAACACAATAGCTGACCTTCCCAGCGACATGGACGATGATGAGGAAACAGCTGAACACACAATCTATGGTTTCTTCATGGTAGGGGCAGCCACACAAACCCAACACCGTCTTCCCCAATGTCAGGTATACATTGGCACCCAACCAGTGCTTGCTACAATAGACACAGGAGCATCCATTAACCCACTATCCTGAGAGATGTACCAACAACTACAACCCCCACCACTACTACAGGATGCACAAGTCAGAGTCTTTCCCTACGGGGTACGCTGACCATTGGCCATCCGAGGAAGATTCCACACCACCATCTCACACGGGGAAGAGGCGTGCAGCTATGTAGTGTATGTCACAGGAGAAGGCAAGGGAATGTTGCTAGGTTGCAAGACAGCAGAAGCCCTCAAGATAGTAACCTTTGCTTTTGGGGTACATCAGGAAGGTACTGCCCACATTGTGGATAAATTCCCAGAGGTATTCCAAGGAATCGGCTGTCTGAAGGGGAGAGAGGTAACACTGCACATAGACCAGACCGTCGAGCCAGTCGCTCTAGATACAGGAGAATCACATTTCAACTCAGGTCTCAAGTAGAGCGAGAGCTAGAAAAGCTCAAAGCAGATGGGATAATCGAGAAGGTGTCCGGACCCACACAGTGGATGTCCCCGATAATGGTAGCAAGGAAGCCGAAACAACCAGGAGAAGTCTGCATCTGTGTGCACATGAGATTACCAACGTGGCAAACAAGCGAGAACACCATCTCACCCCCACGGCGGACGATTTACTAGCAGAACTAATTGGAGCGTGCTGGTTCTCCAAGGTCGACCTTCGATCAGGATATCATCAACTAGTTCTGGCCGAGAAATTAAGATACATCACCACTTTTTTGACCCACGTAGGGCTCCGGCGATATCGCCGGCTGAACTTTGGCATCTCCTGTGCCGCCAAAGTTTTTCAGAACACAATCCGAGAGATTACTTATCCTGATATCCTGGAGCTGCCACCATGAGAGAAGAAGAAGCCGCACGGGAGACAGAATAATATGTCCGGTACATGGTAGACCAGTTGTGACCCATGCCTATCTCCATGGATCAAGTTCGGCAAGCCACCGCCCAAGATGAGTGTCTCCAACAGGCATTGTAACCAGTCCAGATTACCCAGTGGTACTGAGTCAAAGGCATAGGGAGCCAGAAGACCCCAAAAGCCTGCAGGGTCATAGAGAGCCTGTTTCACGTGCACCACGAGCTAGTGGCTGACCCTGACAAATGCCTACTCTGAGGACACTGGCTGGTTATACCCACCAGCCTACGGAACCAAGTCATTCAACTGGCTCATGCAGGGCATCAAAGGATAGTGAAGACCAAGAGCAGGCTGCACACAAAGGTGTGGTTTCC